>NW_006399765.1:26247267-26252209 GCF_000299155.1 Elephantulus edwardii | reverse complement strand
GATACGTTTTTTGATTTCCTGGCTGCTGGTGCCAAGAGTGTTGACTATGGAGCCGAGCAGACTGAAGCGGTGACCAATCTCAATCTCTTCATATAAATTCAGGGGCTAGTTTCAAGTCAAGATTTGAAGAGTAATTCATGCCTACAGTCTTGGGTCCCTCTCCAAATGCAATACTTCCAATAAATCAGGGTTCTTTAAGACTTGAAGTTCTTCTATTCCACATTTTTCACCACTTAAAAACCATCAAAATTTCTGTTCTATGTCCAATCAGAATGCTCAGTAGTGATGTTTAAAATAAAAATCAAAACCAAATACAGTGTCTTTGATTTGATTCTGACTCATAGTGGATATTCAGAGAGACTGGAATAGCCCCACAGGGCTTCCAAGGCCGAAAATCTTTATGAAAACAGACTGTCACATCTTTTTTCTGCAAAGCAGATGGTGGATTTGAACCTCTGGCCTTTTGATTAGCAGCTGTTTAACCACTGTGCCACCAGGGATGTACAACATTATTATTATTAAAGTAGAGACTTTCACTTTCCAGGGACATAATTAGTTTTCAAGCACAGATAAATTGTAGAGTATTTTATGATTTGCTTGTATCAGCCTGGAAAATATTTGGGGAATGTTTTGAACAGAGCTGACAATTTGCCCTTCAAATTTAGCTTTATGTCAATCATATATAATTCCAGATTACAAAAGCTATAATAACGAATTATTTGTTATATTGATTATAGTGTAAAAACTAACATTTGCTTGAATTTATTGTGGTGCTACTGTGGGCAGTACATTTTCTCGTGTAATAGTAGTTATAGAAAAGTGCAAATATAATTTCCTAGTCTTTAAAAGTGAACCTGTATTATGTTTCTATTTTTATAAATAATGGAAATTATTCATTTGTAAGTAATGCATCAGGATGGATGGTGAAGAGATTGATATTGTTCACAGCTTTAGTTTGTTTGGCTCCACAGTCAACACTCTTGGCACCAGCAGCCGGGAAATTAAAAGACGTATTGTGATGGGGAAGTCTGCTGTTAGGGACCTCTCCAAAGTACTGAAGAACAATGGTGTCACTCTGGAGACTAAAGTGCACCTGATACAGGCCATGGTCTTTGCAATCATTTGCTATCCATCAGAGATCTGGACAATGATGAGGGAGGATAGAAGGGGAATTGACGCCTTTGAGCTGTGGTGCTGAAGAAGAGTATTGAATGTACCATGGACTGCTAAGAAAACAGATTTATCTTGGAGAGGGTTAAAGCAGGCTGCTCCTTGGAGGCAAGGATTCTGAGGCTTTGTCTGACATACTTGGAGAGGGATGTCATGCTTGGGAGGGTGGAGGGACAGCGCAGGAGGGGAAGACCCTCTATGAAGTGGATTGATTCAGTGACTGGAGTAATCACCGTGGGTGAAGTTGGCACAGGACAGAGCAGGGTTTAGAGCTGTTGTACATAGGGTCTCTGAGTTGCAAGCGACTAAACGGCACAGAACAACAACAAGTAATGCAAGGGGCATGCACATCAATGACAAAACCTCACAAATAAGTTATCTGAAATGCTCGAAATGGAAAGAATGGCATTTCCCCTTGCGGTTGACAATTTTCCTCAAATAATAGACTTGTTCCCTATTGCTGAATAATAAACTATCCCAGGTGTAGCAGCTTAAAACAGTACACATTTCCTCTCTCGTGGTTTTTGTGAGTCAGGGGTCTGGAAACAGGCAGCTAGATCCTCTACTCAGGTCTGAAAGGCTTATATCATAATGTTGGCCAGGGCTGTGATCCCAGTTTGAGGCTAGAGGTCTTTTTTCCAAGTTTTCTGGTTGTTGATAGAACTCATTTCTTCAGGGACGTAGAATGGACATCCCTTGGCCAGGGATTGCTCTCAGATTTTAGAGGTCAACTTTCTCCACAGGCAGTTTATAAATGGCTGTTGGATTCCTTCTTGAGGCCAGCAAAGGTGTGTATCTCTGATGACTCTTTCGGCTACTTTTCAAGGAGAAAAAAACTCTGCTTCTAAAGAGATTGCCTGATTGGACCAGGCTCACCAGATATAAGGAGTCTCTATATTTTAAGATCTACTGACTAGTGACTTGAACGCTATATGAAGAGATAGTCCCTTGACCTCTATTTAATGCTTCCCTGGATTGGTCTGGGAAAGGATTATTAGGAAACTTTAGAATCCTGCCTCCCATATTTTAAAAATTTTGGGTAGATGACAATTGAGTTAATTTTTCATATAACTGAGAGGAGTGCTTCTTTTGACAGAGAATCCGTTAATAGTTGTAAACACTCAAGCTAACACACTGCAGTTAAGTATCATTAGAATACCACTTGTGGGAAAAAAACCCTTTTTATTTCCTTCATTGTTTCTTCTCCATGGTAAACTCTTTGGATTACAGTACTGCATTATTTCGTCAAACACTTTTTGAAGTTTGCAATTTGTTTAGAGTTCAAAGGAAATGTCGCTTCCCACCTGCCCAATTCTTAATAGTGCAAAACATTCTCTGATTCTGAATAAAAACAGTTGACAGGGGGAGAAAAGGCTTCTCTTCACTCAATAAGGGGAAACAGTGAATTAATGAGTATTTCGTTTAATTTTTTAAAAAAATTGAGTATCGGCAGATCAGAAGTTGACAAAAAATTATTCTGGTCCAATTTGCAGATCAAATGCAAATAGCACTCTCTTTCCTTCTTTCTAATGGATTCCAATTGAAATGTTACATTTTCATTTTAGACTGACAAAGAAGGAGAAGGGGGGAACCCAGCACCCAAGAATGTTCGGAGGCCAAAAATTATGGCTGCAATGTCTAAGAAAGTAATTTCTTAACAGCTTTGTTTCCTAGATGCTGGCTTATCAAAAATGCCTACGTTCTCACTGCAATAACTAATCCAATGGGGAAAAAAAAGATCGGATGCAGTTATTGCTCTCAGCAACAAATGCTTGTCCAGTCTTGCTTCTGGTCTCAGACAGAAAACACTGGACATTTCAGGGTGGTCCCGGATTGTGCTAATATTTAGAAAAATACAGGATTTCCCAGGTGGAAGATTTCAGACCAAGATGTTTCATCTTTGTGGATAAAAACAGATATCTAAGCATAAAATCCCTTTGTATCAATCACTTGTTCATTTATATGACAGGCAATTATCTATTGAATGATACGTTTGCCAGATGCAGACTGTAGAAACTGGGGAAAGAAACAGGGTATAGAACAAAAACAAGAAAAATGACCACTGATGATGTCTAGGTAAGACAGAGCAGAGGGCTTTTCTGTCTTCAGTGTATCAAGTAGGGATACTACAGTATCATGCTTTGTTGGCTTCAATGTACCGTGATATCAAAATTGAACTTGCAGACAAATCCATATTCTTCCACATGAAATATTATATCGTTTAGACTCCTTAAATGTAGGTTAGATCCCCAAACAAACCACCAAGTCCTTACAAAGCCACCAAAGAAGAGAGCTGTAGAAGACTTCAGGATCTTAGAGATCCCTTTCAACCTTAGAATTCCAGCTGGTACTTCCAGATGAATTCTACGTTCTTAAAATGCAATGACCATGAATGAGAAGTGAAAGGGAATCGGCAGTCTCCACTAAAAGCTGTGTCCCAAGTTAAAGGAAATCACTTGTGTAGACAGATGCATGGCTTCCAAAGATGCCACCACCATCCTGGTCCCTGGAACCCATCCGGAGGACATTACTCAGTATCTGGAGACATATTTTTAAGTGTCACAACAGGATTGGGTGTTGCTATTGGAAACAAGTGGGTAGAGGCCAGAAGAGTCACTATGCATCCAATGGTGCACCAGGACAGTCATTCCAGGACTAAGAATTACCTGCTGCAAATGTTGGTGCAAAAACGGAGAAATCCTGCTGCTGTAGATTGCATTCTACGTCCTGTTAGACACATCATTAACCTCCATTTTTTTATCTGGTGTAATTATGCTATGAGTTGTACATCCTAACTTCTATGTTATTAATGAAGCAGGACACGATTTCTTGGATTAGGGTCTATTTTGAGTTCCTTCCTCTCTTTTGAGAAACTTAAGAGAGCAGACGTGAGGGGGATCTCAGTCTACATTCTGATGCCAGTTTGAGAAAGTAAAATCCATTTGAAGAGACAGCTGGGGTCCTTAGGTTGGAAGGGATCTGCTCTGGACTGAGGGTCTCCACACTCCGAGATCCAGAGGACAACTGAGGCCAAGACACATGGAGATGTGCAAGGGACAGCAAGCTCACAGATGTTGAGGACTGAGAGAAAGGCCTTTCCTCAGAGCCTAGAGAGAGAGAGAGGGGAAGCCTTCTCGTGGGACCGACCCCTTGAATTCAGACTCCAGCCCCTATGTTGTGAGGGAACACGCCTCTGTTGGCTAAAGCCATTGACTTGTGGTGTCACTACTACAGCAGCACTAAGTCCATCCACTTGGAATACTCCATCTTAACAAAAAAGACTTTGCACGTGAGCAAGACAATCTTCAAATGTTAGTTAATGCTGTTTTGTGTGAGAGGCTCCAGTGGAGTCTCAGCCACAAGGCAGAGATTCAGTCGCTGATAAACGCTGGGGTGACTGAAGTGAGGGCAGGGACATGAGACATGGAGCACGTGGGAAAAGGAAATGAATCCCCTCAGCTCCTCTAGACAAAACCAGCCCTGCTGACAGCCTGACTTTAGTCACAGGGTCTCATTTGGAATTCTCACTCTAAGTTTGTGTTGGTGGAAGACACTCAGTCATAAGTTTTACAGCTGTCGTTGTTATGCGCCATTGAGTTTGAACGAACTCAGAGTTGACCTTCTGGTGGGTTTTCAGAGACTGTAAATCATGTGGGAAGAGATTGCCTATCTCTCTCCGTCAGAACAGTTGGTGGATTCAAACCATGTACCTCTGGGTTGCCATGCAGCTTCTTAACACTGGGCCACCAGAGGTCCCTAATATAATTAATAT
>NW_006399765.1:26234659-26247167 GCF_000299155.1 Elephantulus edwardii | reverse complement strand
AATATATAATATAAAGATTTGAGGCTACCAGCTGCTCTGTGGGAGAAGGATGGGCAATCTCCTCCTGTGCAACTGACTGCCTCTGAAGACCCGTTTAGAAGGTCAGCTAGGGGTCGGTTCAACTCTATAGTATATAATATGTTGTTTGTTTTTGTTAAGTGCCATCAAGTTGTAGGCGACTCATAGCGACCCTATGAACAAAAGTCCTGGACACCTCCTGTGTAATTTTCGTCCTATCTCCAGGTTCATAGGGTTTCCAGAGACAAGCTATTACGGAAGTGGACGCCACTCCTGCTTCCAAGCTTGTTTTAATTGGGGAGCTCCACCAAACACTGTCCACCATGGGTAACTGTTATCACATTTGACACATCAGTGTCCCAGTGTTCAGCTTCACAGCAACCACAAGTTACCTCTGTACGGCAAGTGGACACACCAGGGCTACATGACCTAGGAGAATGTTTCACCAAAAACAATTAAAGACAGGCCTGAGGGCCACAGAGTTGAGTCACCCACCTTCGGCTTGGGAGCATGACTTTCTGTCTGCTAAGCCAAATGCTCTCTCTCTCTCTCTGGTGGTGGCGTTAAGTGCCGTTGAGTTGTAGGTGACTCATACCAACCCTATGAATGAAAGACCTAGACACTGCAGTATAATGTAATATAATATAATGCAATATGATGCAAATAATAGAATAGATATAAAACATAAATTACTGTTGCTGTTGTGTACTGCATAGTCAGAACCAACCTATACCCTCCAACAGGTTTTCAGAGGCAGTTAATTGTTCAATAGGAGATTGCCCATTCTTCTCCCACAGAGCAAGCTAATGGCCTCAAATTACATGCCTTTGGGTTTACAGCACAGCTCCTTGCCACTAGGCCACCAGGGCTCCCTGCAGTGCTATGCTATTCTATGCTCTATACACTCCATATACTTTACTATACTATACTATACTATACTATACTATACTATACTATACTATACTATACTGTACTGTACTGTACTGTACTGTACTGTACTAGACCTTTACTATACTATACTATACTATACATAGTAATTGTGTTAGTAAATCCCAAGTGTAGCCCCTTTTAACCCCTGGAGGTCACAGGCTCTGAAAAGCTGCAGGCCCTTTCTTCTAAGAAGTCATACCAGAAGCCCTGACTCTGATTAGCACTCTGAGGTGTAGGTTCTTTAGTTTTCCAGAGAACTCTCTGAGGCCGAGTTGTTGTGCTGCAGCTTTAGAGGTAAGAAAATCCAGGCACCACTAGTTATCACAGTGGCAATGGCAGCTTGCAATGACTCCGTGTGTATTAGAACAGGACTGTGACCACAGGGGTTCCAAGGACTGTTTGTTCCCGAGAGTCACTGTATCTTTCTTCTGATGCACCTCTGGGTGGACTCAAACTTCCAATCTTTTGGTTAGTAGTTGAGTGTATGAACCATTCATGTTTGTACCACAGAGTCTCCAATTGAAATATGGTGTTAAGAAACCACCCAGTTCCCCTGTTAATGGCAGAAGTTGAACCCAAGGATCTTGGCCTCAAGGACTAGATAGCTTACTTCTTTAGGATGGGGGACTTTCCTTGAGAGCACTGTCCAGTTATGCTTTGAGGTATGATTTCAGTCTCGAGCAAAGCCACAAGTCAGTTAGACTCAAGGATAGCAAAGCAGGCCAGGTCAGCAAGCTGAGTTAAACTGCTTTTGATCTGTGATGAAGTGTAATTATAATGATTATAATCTCGTTAGCTTGCTATCCTTGTGGGGCTCATAAGACAGATAGATCCTGAAGACAAAAATCTTTGCTGCTACCGTATCTTTGTTATTAGAATTATCCTCATCCACTGGGCGACTTTGAAGGCAAACATCTATTCACGAAGGACATCTTCAGTGTATCCTCTCCTAGGAGAAGCATTTGGGCAGATGAGGTAACTAACACACTGAAAAAAGTATCAGCAGTTTGCATTTATTCTCTCTTGATATTTTCATTTTGGACTGCTCCTATATCACTGTTTTCCACAAACTAAAAAAAAAAAAAAAAAAGAAAACGAAAACTTTGGTTCAACTCAGAATCAGATTTAGTTCTACTTTTTTTGTTCCCATATTTTCTTTTTGTCTTTGTCAATACTCTTTCTTTTCTAAACTGTAAGGAATGAGATGCCAGAAGTGCTTGTCACTTCTACGTATTGACAGTTCTTGACTGTCCCCAGCTCACCTCCACCTTTCATTCATGAAAAATACATTAAGCAAGCATGTTTTGGAAGGGTCCGTGGAAAACCTGCTGTCTCTCGATCTTAGGTTTCCTCTCTACCCGCGGGAGTGCCCAGACCTCACTGGGGCTGTGAGTTATCATTGGGAAAGCTGGAGAAGTTTTTGATTTGTGAAACCTACATTCATCTTGGGCAGTTATAACTCTGAGGAGTCACGAAAAGACAGGCAAGATCCCAGTCTTAGGAATGAGAAGGTTCGTGCTCGCTTCGGCAGCACATACGCTAAAATTGGAACGGTACAGAGAAGATTAGCATGGCCCCTGCGCAAGGAATGAGAAGGTTCATGTTCTGTGCCAACAACTGGCTGAGTCACGATTCCCAGGGGTTGACGGGTATGACGTATTCATTCTCCACGTGACAAGCCAATGTGGGCAGCCAATCGGTTGGAAGGGAATTTCTTTGGGAGTGTGTCCAATATCCAGTACATAGGGACTTCCGGCACTCTCCTCTCTCTCTTGAATTCATCTCATGCTCTGTGGCCCAGTTCTTGAAGAAGACTTCAGCCTTCGTCCTGACCTTCAGATTTGGAGTTCATTTTCATTAGTCTTTGCAACTGCATAGGTGAGCCAGTAGATGGTTTCATCCCATCACTTGACTCTCAGATTTGAGATTTGCCAGACCCTAGAATTGTATGAGTCAATTCCTTGAGGTAAATCTCTCTCTCCTCTCTTTCTCTCCCTCCCTCTCTCTCCCCCCTCTCTCTCCCCTCCCACACCCCCCTATACACACTCTACTGGGTGTGCTCCTCTAGAGAACCCAATCTAAAAACATGGAGCTAGAGTTCAGTGCATTGAGACAGGCAGTATAGAAATCGATGTTCAATTGAGCTTAGCCATTCAGTCTCTGAAAATATGAAAAGCCGAACAAGAGCATGGAGGGACATGGAAGGTTTGCCACCAGCAGGAAGGTCAGACCAGGCTTAACTGTGAAGTAGGGATGAGGGCGTGAGCCAGCGGTGGGGATTTTTGAGAGCCACAGATATGATTTTCCCAGGGGGAGATTTTGCTTCCTAGAGGAAAACTGGAGACATTTTTGGTTGTCACAACTAGGTGGTGATCAGATCCTATTGGTATTATGTGGGAAGAAGCCAGGGATGTTGCTCAATATCATATACTACATCTGAATAAAATGGGAATTTTGTTAAAAAAAAAAAATCTTATACTACCTAAGACAGCCCTCCCCAAAACATCAATAGTGCCAAAGTTGAGATACCCTGCTCTAATCCCCTTAAACCCCTAGTCTTAACATCCATGGAAAAGCAGTGTGTATTTTGCAGGCTGATGGTTCATTCTCCTGTATTCCCACCTATCTACAATTCTATCTATGACCTCTGTATCTACAACACAAAGCAGACTGAAGATTGACCTCAGCCACTTGGCTACACAAGGATTGGTTGCACTCCAGGACAGTTGTATCATCACCAATCCTGAACACATAATTCCTCATAGGCCTAGAGTTGGACAAAGAAATACTTATATTAACAGCCATTAGACTGTATGAGGGGAAATCTCACAGACTCTTCCAGAAGGCCTATATCTTCTCTCTCCTTCATAGTATTGTTGCTGGCACTAGATATATGAGAATGGCCCACCGGGTCCCTAGGCTGACATCTTTCTGGGTGCAGATTAGCAGGCCTTTTCTCCCATGCAGCTGCTGGTGGATTCAAACCACTAACCTTTGGTTTAGCCATGGAGTGCTTAATCATCGCATCCCCATGGCTCCTGTCCTTTCTCTTAACTGACTATGGAGCAGCTGTACGTAGGAGAACCACGTTCGGTGAGCATGACTTCCACAGATGCCCCACTGCTTGATCTGATTTTAAAGTGAATGCTGTGCTTTCTTTCCATTCCTTTTGTGGGTTGATGCCAGCTGACCAAACACCCTAGTCCAGAACGGCCAGAGAGAAGAGGCGGTGGCCACCCAACGGACTCGCCTCCAACACGCCGTGGCCTTCTCTCAACAAGAGGAGATCCAGCTTTCTGCAACTCGCCCCTAGAATGTTCCAGGCAGAGCTTCCCAGCCACAATAACATATTTACTGTCTTCATCAGCGAGATCAAACCCACACACGGATGTCACATTTCTCAAATTCCATCAGTAGATCAGACAAGCCGTCTTTGGAGAAAAAGGACATTGCAGCGGCGAGTTCTGAGCGCGGCGTGGAAGGCCCTTCCCTCCCTATTTTCTGTCCTACTCCTGGAGCCTTTGTTGTCTCTGCAGTGCTGATAAATCAATCCATCAAAAAATTTCCTCAGTGAAACTCAATCAAGAAAGGTCATGTCAGCGGGAGAGGAACAGATTAAATTAGCATCAAATTAGACATGGAAAGTGAGTTCTGTCAAAATCATCGCCGCGCTCAGCACAATTAGAATATGTTAATTATGCATTTCATTAAGGTGGATGTGAGATGAAATGTCACTGGGGTAGGCATCCGAAAAGGGAAGATTGCCAGGCCCAACTTTCTCTAGACAATGTGTGACACCTTCATTAACACCGAGAAGCGCAAGTCTGCCTTGACTTTTTCTGTGAGGGATGAAACCATTAACTGTTTGCTGGCTCCCCTCATTTGTGGAAGGAGGTCCCTGTGCCCGGATGGGGGCCAGCGGCCCCTCTGACTGACTGGCTGTCTCCTCACAGCCGCCATGGCCCCAGGGGCTGCTGGGAGTGCCCGGTGGGCAATGGTGGAGAGGCAGCTTTTAATGAACTCCCTGTGAGCCAGTGTGGGGATCCTGCCACCGCCTTAGGGGTGTCAGGATGCTGGGAGCTGGAGAGAAGTGAGAGGTGGGGATTCCAGGGGGATGAGTGGAGGGGGTAGGGGAGGCTCCTGGCTTCCTTTTCGGGATGAAAGACATAATCAGCATGGTGGGGGCAGGCAGGGGGCTCGGATTCACAACCGTGCACTTGGCAGACTCGGGGATGGTGAATTGCTGTGCCCTCTCTCTCTGAGTCATGGTAACCAGGAGGCTTTTTATAGCGTCAGGAGTTCCTCCTGATGCAGCTTCAAGGCATTGAAAGTCGCAAGGGTTTGTGTGTGTGCCCCCCTCGGATTCCTTATAGTGGAAAGGACCCTTGATGTGGCTTTCTACACTGGATGTGTCCTCTGGCCTGGCTGGGGATTCCTCTGACATGCTTCCCACTCAGGCCTCTTCCCACCATCATCGCCAAGAGCTGCTGGGAAAATTGGTTTCCAGGCAGTCCCTTGTGGAAGGGTATTTCTGTGATTTCTTCTCTCTCACCTGACACATGTTGGGAGAACTCACCTTCCACTGTCTCTGTCCACCCTCAAGTCCTCTTCCTCTTCCCCCCTCTCCCCCTCCTCTCTTCCCTCTCCCCTTCTCTCCTCTCTCCCTCCTCTCTCTCTTCTCTCCCTCGTCTCCCTCTCTCTCCTTCTCTCCCCCTCCTCTCGCACAACTGCTTACTCCTCAAGCCTCATCTAAAACACCCTTTTCCCAGCCACCTTTTCTGACCACCTTGCATTAAGTAGGCATTGTTGTAAGCCGGATTCCAACATTAGAATATCTTTATGGCAGAGTAGCCATGTGGTGTTGGCGAATAATATTGACCCTGCCATGGATGGAAAAAACCCCAAACACATCTGTGTTGGACAAAGTACTAGAGTGCTCGTTAGAGGTGTTGATGGTAAGACTTTGTCTCATGCTTTGGGCATATTGCCCAGAGTGGGGCCAGTTTCCTGGAAAAGAACATCCTACTTAGAAAAGGAGGTCAGCAGAGGGGAGGAAGTCTCGCGATGCGATGGGTTGGCTCAGTGACCGTAACAATGGACTTGAGCACGATGAAGGACCAGGCAGGACCAGCTGGGTGTGTTCTGAAGGACCGAGCAGGATTGGGCTGGGTGTGTTCCGTTGCTCACTGGATTACTATGGGTCGGAGCCAACTTGGCAACTACCAACAACAGTAACAATAAAGCACAAAGCCCTCACCTCATTGAGGGTCAGTGCTGATTTATCGAGGCTCTCCATTGTGTTTCCTGAGTTGTGTATCTTTATAGTATGAGGCTACTCAGCCTCCTCCTTCTGGTGGATTTGAACCACTGACCTTTTTGTTAGCAGCCAATACACTGGGCAGTAGCAGAACTGCCTTATGGTGCTTCCAGGGCTGTTGCTGTCTGGGAAGAGATCGACAGGTCTTCCCCATGGGTCGTTGCTGAGTGCTTTCCCACTGTGCCACCAGGGTTCTGGCTGCCCTTTCTGTTCTCATGGGATCCTGAACTTGCTCGAACTCACCAGAGTCTGTTGTTTGCACCCGTGTCACACCAGCACACCACAGTTATCACCCAAACCCATGGTCTTTGATTCGAGTCCAACCCACAGTAAGTCTCCAGCAGACTTCCAAGCTGTGAAGCCCTATGGGAGTGAATCGCTCATCTTTTTCCATCAGAGCACTTGGTAGATTTGAACCCCCAGCCTTTTAGCTAGCTGCCCAACATGTTACTCACTCTGCCACCAAGGCTCCTTATTTCACAGCATATTGCAATTATTAATAATTCTCAACTAACATTGCAATCGCTGGTCTGATTGTCTAACGTCTAGACTCGAAGCTCTATGTTCTACAGTTGTTGGAAATCTCTGTGGTTTAAGGAGCTCTGATTGTGCAGCTCATTATGCTTCTCTGCTCATTGAAGGGTGAGTGGTTCGAGTCTACCATCTTCTCTGAGGAAGAAGAATGGGCAGTTTCTGCCCACTGGGTCTTGCCGGCTCGGACACCAGATGGAGGGTTGCCATGACTGGACAGCTGTGGATTTGGGTGTTGTTTGGTCCCCAGTGATGTTTCTTTCCATCAAATTGTTTCCAACTCAGAGGCTGGTATATAATAGAACAAAATGCCACCTGGTGCAGTGTCATCTTCACGGTCAAGGGCACGCTCGAGCCTGTTGTTGAGACCACTGTAGAGTGCTGTTCACCCACGACCCACAGTCAGTACCCAGTGAATGGAAGTGGTGAGAATGGAGAGGACGACAAGACGTGGTGTTAGTGACGATCCACGTGGTACGGAGACAGAGCGGCACAGATGGTCAGCTGCCCAGAAGCTCGGCAGTAGTTAAAATTAAAAGGTTGTCAGTACCAACCCACCAGGCAGGACCAAAGAAGAAATTTCTGCTTCCCTAAAGGAACAAATCCTGTGGTTTTTACGCATCAGCATAAATATCTCAATTTATAGCAGGAAAAGACAGCATTAGTTGCCACTGTCCATTTCTAATTTCTCATGAGAACAAGGGCACAGGCAGGAGACTGAGACCCCCTAGCAGGAAGCGCTACAGCTGTGAGGTCCCTGAGTGGCAGTGTCCTGTACGGAAGGCCCCTTGGGAATTGCAAAAGGATTGAGGAGGGAAGCTCCCAGGAAGAGCCACTCTCCTATGCACCTCATTGCCAAGCTTCATTTCATTTGCAGGCTCACTTGGGGCCCAGGCGGCTGGAGGTGGGAGGACAGTGACAATGACTCACTCATGGGCTGGCTGTGATTGGAAGCCGGCAAGGCCTCACCGTGGCAGGGCGGAGGGAACGCCTGGCGGGTACAAAGCTCCCTTTCTGACTGCTCTGCCTTCTCACCTCCTTGTCAGGCTGCTATTGATATTAAAATCAAGGGGCTGGCATCAAGCACACGGAGCCTTGGCACAGTTCCAGGCTGGCTCTAATGAGCCTCACCTGGGCTAATTACATTTTTTTCTCTAAACCCTGCGGCCCGGGAAGGTGGGAATTGCCAATTGGTCGACCAGTATGCTAGTGTCTAGGGTTTCTCTGACGGAAGGAGATTGCTTTCCGTCTGCCCGGCCAGGAGAGGAAGTGACCCGAGAGCTCTGGAAACTTCCTTGCAGGGCAGAACAGCTGTTATGAGGAAAGGGGTGATGTAGCAGGGACCATAGCCTTCCTTCAAGAGGTGTGGTCTTGTCGGAAATACAGACCTCAGATCTCCCAAATACAAAGTTGCATTTTGAAGAAGATACTCAGCTGTGCTTTTTTTTAGTGAAGACCGTTATGTGTGAGAACTCCTGGTGTACATATTCTGAGAGGAGTCAGACGATTTATGAGGATGGTACAGTCTCCACCTGGCAGGAGGGGCTTCTTAGATGTGCCCAGCAAAAAAACAGAGTCCTGCTTAGATCCCTTCTTCCTTTGCCAGTTGTATGACTTGGCAAAGGACTTAACTACTCTGAACCTCAATTTTCTTCTCTATAAAATGGGTCAATTATAGAGAAGCCTAAGTGGTATACAATAACACCAAGGTGGCATCCCTAGAAAACTCAGTCCTACAAGATCAAAAGGGCAGCATTTGCCCAAAGAGAAAGCTCACCAGGCAACAAGGGGATAGGAAGGAAGGACGAGTGGAAATAAGAGTCACAGGGAGGGAACGAGAAGAGTGCTGTTATAATGTGGGCATTGCAACAAACACTACAAAACAAGTAGGTTAATGGAAAAGGAATTTGTTCTGAAAAACTTGCATTCAAATCCCAATGCCATTAAAACCACTATGAGTCAGAATTGACATGACAACAACTACAAATCAACTTTAGTTCTGCTTCTGCTCTTGTCTGCCAATGATTCAATTAGAAAGACTTTGGAATGTATTCCCATAATCCCATGGCACTCACGAGCCAGTGTTTCCATCGGCAACCATGGTTTCCTCTCTCCTCCTGGGTGCGGTCCACGCCTGGCTCCTGTCCTAAGTTCTTCGAGTTCTGACCCTGCCTGACCTTTTACGACCCTTACCAAAAAATCTCTGAGTAAAGGGTTTCCCAACCTTGACACTACTGACATTTGAAACTGGGTCAGATGGTTCTTGGGGGCTGACCTGTGCACTGTAAGGTCTTTAACAAATATGTTAGTGAATCCCATCCCCACTTCACAACAACCAAAAATCTCTCCAGACATTGCCCAACGTCTGCTGGGGACGGGGGCACTGAGGGGCTCAAAACTCACTTTTGTTGAGAAACACTGGTATAGAGTATAGAAACTCAGCTGAGACACACTTGACCTGGGATGAGCTATTTAACCATAATGCATGTGAATTACTCCATTTGGCAAAGGAGATAGTAATTGTGTTTACTTTTCACTCTTTTTTTTCTAAAAAAGAAATTATTTTTTTATTCATTGTTGCACATTTTCCTTCCACCCTCCCCCAGCCCACCCTGCAGTACACCCCTTATTTCAGATTGTTGTCATACATATAATACCTAACCATGTATTCCTTTAGACAGTTTTTTTTTCTTATTGTGTACTATCAAGTTGGTTTTGACTGGCACAGGAAGAGACTGCCCCTCTTTCTCCAGCAAAGTATTTGGTGGATTTGAACCATGAGCCTTTGGAATTGCAGTGCAGCTTCTTGCCACTAGGCCTTCTTTAAACTCTTGTCATGAGGACTGAAAAAGCTAACCAAGAAGACTGCCTGGCCCCACCAGTCTGCCCAGTATCCTTCAGTTCATTTACTACTGAGTGGATTTAAACTCATGGCAACCTCGTCTGTTTCAGAGTAGTATCCTGATTGGGGGGTGGGGTACATGAGGGGGTGTCAGACCCATTTTACAGATGAAGGAAGGCTTGATCAGGTAAGAGAGTTCGTCTCGTTAAGACCAATTTTTTTAAAGCATTTTTTTTTCGATTTCTTTTTTCTTTCTTCTTTAAAAATTTATTATTTGTATGTGTGTGTACCATCAAATCAGATTTGACTGGTACAGGAGGAGATTGTCCCTCCTTCTCCAGCAGAGCATCTGGTGGATTTGAACCACTCACCTCTGGGACTGCAGTGCAGCTTCTTGCCACTAGGCCACCAGAGCTCGCCAAGACTCATATTTTAATACATGCATAACACTGCTGGCTATGTTGAAAGAGTGATGAAAGCATGACCTTCCCTTGCGGGAATTCTGAACATAATATAATTGTATGTAGTTCTGCGGTTGAGGACTGCTGACAACTTTGCAAGGTCATAGGATGCTATACGTACAGATAGAGTACAACTTCTACAGGTGCACAGCGATAGTCTGAGCTGGACAGACTTGCCAGAATCTCAGCTAAAGCGACTTGTTGTAAACTTTGTGGAGCTCCCTACTCTCCATGCGCGATGGACAGGATTGTTATGGCCATACGGTTTTTGTCAGCTTATTTCATTGGCTGGGATAGAGATTGCCAGGCCTTCCTTTCTCATCTTATTCTGGCCACCCCCACTGGAAGCTGCACAGCACCACAGCAGTGCATGAGCCTCCATGGAGAGATGAGTGATGGCTGCATTTGAGGCACATTGGCAGGGAACTGAACTTCCGTCTCCAGCATTGTTGCTGTGTGCCATAGAGTCAGAACCGACCCATAGCTGACCCTCCACTGGGTTTTCAGAGGCAGTTTAAATGCACAGGAGGAAATTGTCTTTCTCCCACACTGTAGCTGGCGGATTTGAACTGTGTGCCTTCAGGATTGCAGCGCAGCTCCTAACCCAACAAGGCCACCAGTCTACAGCATAGAAGGTGAGAATTCCAGCACAGAACACCTCTGCACCCCTAGCGGCAAGAGCAGGGCTGTAGCTGATGTGGCATTGAACCTGCGTCTTAGTTAATCTGAGGACTGAGGGACCCTCGCCTGGCGCTTTCTTGTGTTAATGATTCATGAGCTACCTCCCCAGTGTTTGCTTCCACGTACTACCAGTCTTTACTTATTTAATATTTTTCTTCCAGTGGATTCACTTTTTAGTGTAAATATTTTAAGAGGAATTTTCAAGTATAACTCGAAGCAGAAAAGCCGTTTCAGTTGCCATGCTTGGAAACAGAATGAGTTTTTCCACATTGGCAGTCCATATTATTTAATTAGTTTCTATAATGATTAACAAGAACCCATCTGAGCAACACACGGTTGTTCAGCTTCTTGAATTAACCAAGTGTCCACAGTGTACTCAGTGCCCCTTTACAGCTCACATCCCTGTCTATCCCAGACTATGGAAGCCTGTAACTAAGTGCTTGGCCTCCCATCAGCCTTTGCAACTAAGAATGGTCACATGAGACGGTTCTGTCCAATAGAGTTCTTCTCTAACTTTAAAGACTTCTTTTTGCAAAATAGACATGGAACAGTGAAGATGCACCTACCATCTTGCCAGCAAGTGAATCACAGTAAGAGGCCAAGGCACTGATAAGAGATCAGAAAAAGATGGAACGGTCATGGATCCATGATGGCTTCTGTGGGCTTACCTCTGGCTCAGTCTAATTTATGCATCTTAGAATATCCTCAATTAGGATGCTTCTTCCGATGAACACCATCTTATAGTCAACTGAAAGATATTTTTAAAGTCCCCAGTAATGGTATGTCTTATAATCAGTTTTAAGTTGGATTTAATAGGATAACAGTAACTGTAAACCAAATGTTGACTTGGTTTAAACCATTGCATATTACTTAAATTGTCAGAAGAATGAATTAATCTGTCTTGGAAGAAAGACAGTCAGAATGCTCCTTAGAAGTGAGGATAGCAAAACAACAACAAGATAAAGGTAAACAATCCAATTGAAAAATGGGCACAGAAAAAAAAAAGAAAGAAAAATGGGCACAGGATATGAACAGACACTTCACCAAAGAAGACATTCAGGTGGCAAACACACACATGATGACGTGTTCAAAATCCCTAGCTCTAAGAGAGATGCAAATCAAAACACCTCAGTAAGAATAGCAAAATTTAACTAAATACAAGCAACAAATGCTGCCGAGGTTGTGGAGAAACTGAAACCCTTATTCACTCACTGTTGGTGGGAGTGTAAAATGGTGCAACCACTATGAAAGGCGGTTTGGTGCTTTCTCAGAAAGTTGCAAATAGAAATACCATTTGACCCAGAAATTCCACTACTGGGAGTATAACCTAAAGAAACCATAACTGACATCCAAGCAGATATATGCACACCCACGTTTATTGTGGCTTTGTTCACAATAGCAAAGAGTTGGAAACAATCTAAGTGTCTATCAACAAATAAACGAATAGAGAAGCTGTGGTATATTCACACAATGGAATACTATGCTGCATTGAAAAACAAGGAACTCATGCAATATTATTCAAACTGGGTGACCCTGGAGGACATTATGCTGAGTGAAATATCTCAGTCACAAAAAGACAAATACTGCATAGTGCCACTATTGTAAAATGGGACTGACATCGGGGTTGGGGAAAGACTGAGAAAGATGGACTAAATAATGTCTACTGCATTGTGGCGTCAGGATTGGTGGAAGATCTATTAACAATCTGTGTTATGCAGATGACACAAC
>NW_006399765.1:26184399-26233592 GCF_000299155.1 Elephantulus edwardii | reverse complement strand
TAATAGTGCTAAAAAAAAAAGGAGTGAGGATAGTGAGACTGTGGCTTGTAGCAAGACTGTGGTTGTTACTAGAAGTCTATTCCTGAAGATATACTTGTTCTTTTGTGAGTGCGTGAGATATTTTATATTCTTTGCCCGTGCCACAATTCAAAGGCAAACAGGTGTATGCGAGAGGCCTCTGGGGGCAGTGATGGTGAGACTTTGCCTCATGTGCTTTGAACATGTTATCAGGAGGGACCAGTCCCCAGAGGTGGACATCAGTCACACTCGGTAAAGCAGAAGGTCACCAACAAGAGAGGAAGCCCTTCAAAGAGATGGACAGACAGCAATGGACTCACACACAGCAACGACTGTGATGACGACGCAGGGTCAGGCAACGTTTCGTTCTGTTTTATGTTGTTTGATACGAATTGGAGCCAACCCAGCAGCGCCCAACAACAGCATATTTTGATGGGAAAATAGTGGTTCAGTGATGGAATTCTATGTAGGGGACATGATAGGACTTCTCATGCACCTATTTAGCTATCAGTGAAGGCTTGTGTGTTGCAATGAGGCTGAACAAGTTTTAGTGGGCTTCTAGACAAAATCAGACTAGGCAAAAAGACAACTTGCTTCCCAAAATCAGTCAATGTAAACTCTATGAATGGTGTCCAGGAGGAGAACCCTCATAGAATGGGATTAAAAAAATGCAGAACTGAATCCAAATTCTTAAAAAGGTTCAAATTACTGGATCAGTTGAGATGAAAGCCCCTCCTGAGATGATAGTCCAGAGATCTTTTTTAAAACTTGAGACTGTTAGTGAAATTATAGCTTGAAACACAAAATAAAGGATATTACTAAGTATGATATGCCATCAAAAATCCACCTATGAGAGACCAAAAGATTAACAAATATTAAAGCATAGACAAGGGGGTAGAGACACTAGACTCCTGATAAAGGAACAACGAGGACATAAGTAAGAACAATGTTGGCATAGTGTGGAAAATGCTAACTTCTGTTATTGAACACGTTGCACAGAAATAGTCAAATAGGAAATGAAATTTGCTGTGTAAAATTTCACAGAGTACATAATAAGGTAATTGAAAAACAACTCCTCTATGGTTCACAATAACACAATTTGTGATTGATCATGGGATGCCTCAGGACAAGATTGGGTACATTGTACGTGAGATCACCATGGATCAGAGCATGGCTTGACATCTTACAACGAAGCATATTTTGGAATGTCTGAGTCATGTGGCCTCCTTCCTCTAGACTTGAAGATATAACATTACTAGCCCCAGAAAGGCACAGCTTGGGAAGAACAGCATTCAGCACCACTCACTCTCTACTCATTCTCACTTCCATCCAGTCAGAACCAACTCATAGCTGACCCTCCAAGACGTTTTCAGAGGCTATAAACTGCACAGGGGGAGACTGGCATCTTTCTCTCACAGAGCAATTGATGGATAAGAACCACCTGCCTTTGGGTTGGCAGTGCAGCTCTTCATCCACTAGGCCACCAGAGTCTTCCCCCTCCATTCAGGAACAGGGCCATTAAATCTCTTTCCTTTCTAATCCCCGCCTTCTTAGCTGCAGCTCAGTCACTGCCCACAGTCCCACAGCTTCCCTCACTCATTTCTTCCTTCTCAAATGGAATCCTTCATGTGCTTGCATTTTATCTGATGAGAAAAAAAATCAAAGCTTTTCCATATACTGCCCTGTCTCATGCCACAGAATCCACTTGCCAAGTTTAATACAGGTTGAAATAAATTTTCTATTTTTCCTCACTGATGAAAATAGTATAGGAATTAAAAGCCTAACTCATTAATATCCTGATTAGTTATTCTCCCATGTTAGTCATAGATTCTTTTGGGTGACGAGATGCGTTACCTTCTGGGCTATGTGATAGTAACGTTCAATAAGTTTGCAGTGCAGACTTCTGCAGATG
Source organism: Elephantulus edwardii (assembly GCF_000299155.1). NCBI lineage: Eukaryota > Metazoa > Chordata > Mammalia > Macroscelidea > Macroscelididae > Elephantulus > Elephantulus edwardii. The sequence continues at coordinate 26,231,662 of NW_006399765.1, read as the reverse complement.
AGGTTGGGGAGTGGGTCTCTTCATCTACACTTGTGAAAAGGAGTTGCAGCTCCCTGGAGCATCTCTGCTGGGCAAAGAGACCAGCATGGAAAGATGAGATCAAGTCACATACTTGTCTTTTCCCATATTTACTGAAACAGGGAAAAAGAATTCAACACCCTCCCTGTGACTTTGAATTCTTCTCATTCTGTACTTTCAAAAGAGGATGATCTGAGACACAAAGCTAGGACACGCAAATTCGTGAAGTGCTCCATAATTTTTCACTCTCTTATGAGTGCAGTGCTTGTCTGTTAGCTTGCTGTAGTTGAGCGACTAGTGTGTTTCCATGATGCTAGAAGTTTATGCCATTGGTGTTTAACACGTTGCCGCACACCTTTAAATTGACGACCGTGCTTAGAAACACATTTTGCCGTCATTTGTGGCAACGTGTTCAAAACCCAGCAGGGTCACTCATGGTGGACATGTTTCAGTGGAGCTTCCAGATGAAGACAGACTAGGAAGCAGGACTGGCCATCCACTCCTGAAATAATAGGTCTTCCAAAACCCTATGAATAACGGAGGAACTTTGTTCGATGCAGTACTAGAAGTAGAGTCCCTCAGACTGGAACTCACTCAAAACTGAAGAGAAACATACATGAACTTCCATGTTTATTGTGGCTTTGTTCACAATAGCAAAGAGTTGAAGCAACCCAAATGCCCATCAACAAATGAATGGATAGAGAAGCTGTGGTATATTCATACAATGAAATACTATTCTGCTCTGAAAAACAAAGAACTCATTCAATATTATTCAAAATGGGTGACCCTGGAGGACATTATGCTGAGTGAAATAACTCAGTCACAAAAGGACAAATACTGCATAGGATCACTGTTGTAAAACGGGACTAACATGGGGTATGGGGGGAGACTGAAAAAAAAAGGGATAAATCATATAGACTGCACTGAAACAGATGAGGGAGAAAACTGTTTAAAAGTGATATATGATTGGGTATTATGGTCATGACAAGAGTCCAGAATGAAGACTGCATACTGGAGTGTACTCAGGGTGGGGGTGGGGGGATTATATACCAATGAAAGAACTTTACTTTTTAAAGAGAAGAACAAACTGGGGTGGGGGAGGGGTAAGCAGGGAGAAAATGCAACAATGAATGAATGGAATTCCAAAAATCTCTATAAACGTTCATTAAAATTAATAAAATAAAAAATCTTAAGAGAAATAGTTATAAATGTCCATTAGACAGTGACATTAACAATAGAATACAGCATATCAGAGATTGTGAGGATGGCACAGGATTGAGCAATGTTCAGATCTGTTGTTCATAAGATCAGTGGCAGTTGGGTCATGAGTTGTAGTTGATGGTATCTATCAACAATGACAGGGGCCAGAGACAAATGAACTGAACAGGGACTGTGGGAACCTGGAATGTCCTGATCCTTATGAAAGGTCCTGTGAAACTAACCCTATTCTTGCCCAAGCTCTGGATTTAGAACCTATCCTGAATTCAGTGACTCCTCAGGGCCTCTGTGCCTGTCATCTTCTTCCAAGCTCAACCCTACCTTAGAGTCACCCTGCAGGCTGGTCAGATGCAGACCACGGAATCCCCCTCCTCGGAGCATCAGGAGGTCTGCTGTGAGGTCAAGGGTTTGCTCTCAGACATTCCCAGGTGCTACTGAGACAGCTTCTTTGAGGACATCACTCCGAGAAACAAGATGGCTTCATCTCTCACTTGGGTTATGCCAACGACCTCCACACTTGTTTCTAGTTATTCATCTTTGTCCATTTACAGTTAATGCTCAACACCTGATCCTTTAAATAAGGTGGGCATTCTACACCACAACTCTTTTCAAAACCCACTGTAGTTGGAGTGAAAGTTTCAGGCTTTGAGTTCTCTCTCCAGTACCCATGGTTTCCATTGGCAACTGCCCACTGGTGCTACTTGGGAAGTTCTCGAAATACCAGTGCCCACATTTCACAGCAGAGTGTCTGATCCAGTTGGTTTAAATGTCGATTTGGGATCAAGAGTCTTTCAAAGTTCCCAGGTGATTCAGAAGCACGTCCAAAGTTGAGACTTGGTCTTCTTTACTGTCAGTCCCCTAAGTCCTCATTTCCTCTCTGACTTGCATACCTTTCTCCAGTCACCTTGGTCCACCTGTTTCCTCTAGAACATTCCAGGCACACACTGACCTCAGGATCTTTGCACTTACTATTCAATTGACTTAGAATACTCTTTCGTTGATCACCCATACTTGACTCCCGTACTCCCCTTCCTGGAGCTTTACTTACATGAACCGCACTCAGGGAGGTCTTTCTCTGACAGTATTATATTTCTTGCCCATCTAATTCTTTCCCACTAAGTCACTCATTGTTTTCCACCCCCTCCCTCCATGAAGTCCTAGTAATCATTGGCTACTTATAACACCCAATGACTGGAGTCTTAACAGCCTCACAGGGCAGAGTAGAACTGTCCTAAAGGGCTTTCTAGGCTGTAATCGTTATGGAAGATGACCAGCAGATCTTTTCTCACATGGTGATGTTGGGTGGGTTTGAACTGTTAATATCTCAGTTACCAGCTGAGTGCTTACCCAGTTGAGCCACTGGGATGCCTTTATGTATCAGTCCTTTCTCAGGGAGCATCACTGTCAAGTCCAAATGAGAGTGATTTTCCCACTGAGTTTCAAAGGTTGTTAATGTTTACAAAGGAGCCTGTCCATCTTTCTCCCATAGGGCAGATGGGGGATTTGAACTACTGACCATTTAGTTTAGTTAGCAACCTGACACAGTAAAGTCTATGCCACCAGAGCTCCATTGTGAAGCTTACTTTATAATATTTGCTCATAATTTTCTCCCTTTTGATATTTCAACCTTGGAATGCGAGCTCATTAAGAGCAATACTTTGCATCTGCATTGTTCACCACTCTATCCCTAGTACTTAAAGCAGCACATGGCACACAGTGGGTGCTCTACAAATATTTTCCAGAACGACTTAATAGATCAGTGAGCGAAGGAATGCAGCCCAGTGTGATCAGATGTTCTGATCTGTGGGAACTTGGGAATATAGTCACTCATTGTTCCTTAATTCGAGAATGTTGCAGACACCTCTTGGGCCAGTCTGTGACCTGGAATCAACCCTGATGCTGCCATTTTGAATGTTTTCAATTAGAGACTTGCCTTCCCGTGACCTGGCCTTGGGGAAGGAAGAACGAATTGTGGTTTTGGAGAAGAGCGCTGAATATCTCCTGGACTTCCACGTACAACCAAGTGCTTCTTAGAGGCAAGGATGATGACACTTAGTCTCACAGGCTCTGGGCGTTTGGTCAGAAGGGGTCAGTCCTGGGGAAGCACATCATGTGGGAAAGGTGGCCAGACAAAGAGAGAGAGGAAAACCCTCAACAAGGTCAATTTTCATAGTGACACTATGGCCTTGAGCACGTCGCTGAGGATGTCAAACATTGACACATTAGGTATTGACGAGCTGAGAATCAGAAAATCACATGGTCTATTATGGTGGAAATGGAAAAAGAGAAGAAAAAGGAGGTCACGTTCACAGTCAGAAAGACCATTTCTATATCCATCCTGAAACAGAGTGTTGTGAGTGACAGGACAATATTCATACACATTCAAGGAAGACTTATCATTCAAATAGATGCACCAACAACCACAGCCAAAAAGGAGGAAGTAGAAGATTTCTCTCAACTTTTGCAGTTGGAAATTGATCAAACATGCAACCAAGACTCATTGGTAATAATTGGTGACTGCAATACAAAAGTTGGGAACAAGGAAGAAGGTTCAGTAGCCAGAAAACACTGACTCTGTGACAGAAATGAGGCTGGAGATCAAATGGTAGAATTTTGTGTAATCAATGATTTGTTCGTTGCAAACACCTTTTATAAAAAAACACAAATGGTGCCTCTACACCTGGACCTCACCTGATGGACTACACCGGAGTCATGGATTACACCTGTGTAAAGAATTGTTGGAGAAGCTCACTAACAGCTGTGAAAACTAGGCCAGGTGCTGACTAACAGATCACCAGCTACTCATGTAATTTCAAACTGAAACTAAACAAAATTTTAAAAAGTCAAAGGAACAAAAATTTGACCTCGAGTCTGCCCCACCTGAATTTAAAAACCATCTCAAGACCAGGTTCAAGGCCTTGAACACAAATGAACGAAGACCAGAAAAATTATGGGAAGATATAAAGGATATCATCCATGAAGAATCCAAAAGGTCATTATAAAGACAGAAGAGGAAGACAAGACTGAAATGTAAATCAGAAGAAACTCTGAAAATTGCACTAGAACCCCCAAGAAGCCAGAGCAAAGGGAAATCAGGAAGTTAAGAAGCTGAATAGAAAGTATTAAGCCCCCATTTCCGAAGCCATTGATGTTGTTATGTGCCGTTGAGTCACTTGTGACTCATAGTGACCCTATGTACAAGAGTCCTAAACCCTGCTCTATCCTTTGCCAACGTTATTGTTTCCAACACACCTACTCACAGTACCCTAGTCACTGAATATTATAATAATAATAATAATAATAATAATAATAATAATAATAATAATAAAATCCTTACATCCATTGCCATCAAGTCAGAACCGATTCAAAACTGACCTTCCTCCGGTCCCCGGGCAGAGGCAACAGGACGTGGCTCCTCTTTCTGGCTGCGGTGCCTCGGTGGCCGCACACCAGCAACACGGTCACCACCTAGCGAATCCAGGACCATCTGGAAGCTGCTGGCCATTCTGAAGGACACCCTGGACTTTGAAAGCTCCACTGAAATCGCAGACTTCATCGCAGCTGAGAAGGTGGAGGCGGCCCTGGCTATTCGCCTCTACAGAGCAGGCCGGCTCCTGCAAGGCCACTGAATTCCTTTTGGAGTCATCAGAACCGACGTGAATGAGGACGTTCACCAGGAGAAAAAAAACCACTGTGATGGAGAAAGTTGCAATGGCTTTCACGGAATCCATGAAGGACACGGCACAAGTGCAGTGGCCCCAAGCTAAGGGTAAGATCTACGTCCAGAGTCCAGGCACTGTAACACCACCAAACACCACCTCCTGCTGGAACTCCTTCCTTCAACTGCAGATTAGCCAGAGTGCTGATGACTTACACGTGTTCCTCTTGATATGTGGACTCAGACAAGTGAAGGATCCTCTGTACTTGGGGGGTGCCTTTTCAGCCTGGCATCGAGAGGAGCCCAGCATCTACCTGGTCATTGTGGGCCTGGAATTGGATCCCAGGTTCACCAGGGAAGTGAAGGCCAAGGTGGAAGGAGGGCTGGCATCCGGCTGCTTGGGGACCTGCACGAGGAAGGCCAAGGTGGAAGGAGGGCTGGCATCCGGCTGCTTGGGGACCTGCACGAGGTGGTGAAGAGCTGCTTCACCTCAGTGAACAGCTCCCTTTTCGAGGGCGTGTCGGTTGCCATCCTGGAGGTCAAGGGCCTGGAGCTGCCTGTGCCGGCGAGGGACATCCCAGGGAACGCTGCTGTGGTCACTCACGAAGTCACAGGCCTGCTCTTCTGGGACCCACAGGAGTTTGTCAAGCTGGCGAAGAGGCTGCTTGAGGACCTGATGCTTAAAAGGGACAGTGTGGCCAACGGACGGGAAGTACATGCGGACGCATCACTCGTGGCCGACTGAGAGGACCACCTACCAGAGCCTCGTCTTGAGGCTGGTGGGGGCCACAGAGTCCCTGTGAACTGCAGCCACATGGGTCCACACCTGTCCATGCTCAGGGCTGTCCACCGTCTCCTGTCCATCAGTCCTGACCATTTCCGATGGGAGGAGTACACACAGGTCAGCTGATGAGGCCCTCGCCCGTCCAAGTGACTCCACACTGTGGGTGTAGGTTACATCAGGAAAGTGACCTGCAAGATGTCCTGGGGGTATCGAACATGGCAAGCTCTGCGGGGTAGGGTCTGGGGTCCACAGAGGACACCCTGCACCCCAAGGAAAGCAGCCCCTCAGTTCATGCCCAGGACTCTGGAGTTTATAAGACACTGGACTCTGCTCCCCAGTGGCCGCCCCCAGACCCTGGCATCACTACCTCATGGAAAGGGCGTGTTTCCGAAACAATAAAACATGCCCACTGTAGTAAACAAACAAATAAAGCCCAAACACGAAAACTGGCTTTCCAGGGGGGTTTTCAGCGGCAGTGGATCATATGGGCAGTGACTCCCAAGCGTCCTTCCATGAAGCCACTGGTGGACTTGAACTTCCTACTTGGTGGATGACAGTGCAACTCCTTACCCACTAGACCACCAGAGCTCCCTTACAGGAAGGGAAAGGGAGTGACAGTGCACAATTCAATTGATCAATTCAACCTGATATAACTTAGTGTATTTACCTGGCCTCATTGTCATCACTTGCTTAACGCAGGTTAAGAGCTCTCTCTCTCTCTCTCTCTCTCTCTCTCTCCCTCTCCCTCTCCCTCTCTCTCTCTCCCTCTCCTTATTGGTTCCTGTGTTTCTCTACCTCCTTTAAAATGGCTGCTTTTGACTCCAAGAATTTATAGCCAAGCTGGCACGTCCAAGGAGAGGTTTAGGATCCACCACCTGCTTTAAAAAGCCTTTGGCTTTTTCCCTTCTTTGCCCGCAGGATCACCGCTGAATCCGTAAAAAGCCACCACCTCAGAATGACCTGGCTGCGTCCTGACGTCCTCCGCTGGTTCCTCCCCTTCCTCTTTCCTCTGGGCTGCACCCGGGGCCTCAGACAATGCTGTTTTTTGCCTTTTATTCCCTTGCGTGCTTCTCACCCTGAACGGCCAGCCCAGGGGCACTTTTCTGCAACCCTGAGGGAACAAGGAGCCCCTCTTCTTATGTATCACCCTCAAAACCCAGCTGCGGCCACTTGTTGATCTTGCCATGTGACCATTTGTAGTCGCTTGTCTGCTTGTCACCAGCAAGCCTCACCCAGGCAAGGTCACGCCTGCTCTGTCACGGCTTGGCTTTGCTTCGATGCTTAGTACAATGCCTGGCACAGGGACGCGAGGCCAGATCCCTGCAGCCGCTCCAGGGCCACCGCCACATTTCCCCGCCCTACTCTCTGCCCCAGGAGGCTGCTCCCCACTTCCCTTGTGTCCATTTGGACCCCAGAGGAAGGCGTGTTAAGATGGAGTGATGACATCACTCTCTGCTAAACATCACTGTTTCTCTCTCTCTCCCTCTCTCAACAGCCACCCCCTCCCTTGTTCCTTGAGGTCTAGACTGGAAACTCGCCCACGGCCACTAAGACAGGGCCCCCATCCTGCCCTTGTGATGGCTTGTCCTCCCCCTCCCTTTGCAGGTGGCCCCATGTGCATGGCCCTCAGAGCCCTGGTGGCACAGTGGTGAAGCACTCCACTGCTCTCAAGGGTCAGGAAGCCTGAGTGGATGTAGCAGCCTGTGTCTACAGCCTCTGATGGGGCGGGGCGGGCCGCTGCGCCCATGGAACGGCTGGGAGTGGGGATTGACTCCACGCACTGGATTTGGGATTTGTTTTGTTTCTTCTCTTGGTTTACATGACCCTGATCAAAGTTTTCTCGTCTGAGCCACTTGCCATCTGTCTCCTTTTGGGACCGTGACGAACACAGCAGGAATTCCACGACTGCGCGCCATCTGGCTGGCTGACGACTTTCTTTATGCCGTGGGGACCACCTCTGCCAACGACTGGGGTCTCCGTGAGGGGCCTCTGACAGCGTTTGCCGCCCACAGATTCGGTGCCTGATCTTTGCTTTGCCGGCTCTCCACACCCCACTCATCGCTGCCCTTCCCTTTTCTGGCTGCGTTTTCTGACTGCGGCTGGTCTCCTGCTAACATCTCGTGGACCCTGCAGGACGGCCACATCCTTCCTTTATCTCCATCTGGACCTTGAGCCCTCACTCCAGTCATGCTGTCTCTCACTCCTGCCCGCGGCATCCCTCAAAGGGGAACCCACGCCCCTTGCCTTGTCTTCCAAGCACGTGGCTCCCTCCATGCCTGGAAGAACCACATTTTCCCCTTCTTACTGCTGGTGACAATCTCCTGTTATTGTTCTCTTCTGTTCAAGCTGCCTGATTTCATTCTCTCAAGTCACCCTTAGCTATGAATCCAGTTCCCAATATTATTCAAAATGGGTGATCCTGGAGGACATTATGCTGAGTAAAATATCTCAGTCACAAAAGGACAAATACTACATAGTGCCACTGTTGTAGAACGGGACTGACATCTGAGTTGGGATGACACTGAGAAAAATTCGATAAATGATGCATTGAAACAGATGAGGCAGAGAACAGTTTAAAAGTGATATATGATTGGGTATTATGGTTATGACAGGAGTCCAGAATGAAGGTTGCATACTGGATTATACCCCAGGAGTAAGGGGGTATTCTATATCAATGAGGGAATTTTTCTTTTGCTTTGTGTGTGTATGTGTGTGTGATATTGTCATTGTTAGTAGTTGTGGAGTTGGCACCCAGCGCCTGGTGTCCCTGTAAGTGCAGAGGAATATTGCCCTGTCGCGTTCTCAGGGCCAGTCTCTGTTTTGAGATTCCACTGAGGGGGTGTGAACCGTCAACCTTTCTGCTGTCGTCTAGTGGTTACTCCTTTGTGCGACTCATACACTTTTTCAGTGTGGAAGTGAAGCAAACTACCACGCCTTCAAGATTAAGATTGACAGCAGTGGAAGCTCCTCATCTAAAGGGAAGACTTGAAGCCGTAGCTTCCAGGTCTTGGGATCCTCCTCGGGCCCCAGGAGTCCCACGTGGACTGAAACCACGAGGAAGCCAAGGCTGCGTCTCTGCTCTGGTGACTGTTGCTCTTTTCGGTGTTGTTGATTCTGACTCCTAGTGGTCCCACGTGACAGGACAAGGCTGGTCAAGTTTCCCTGTAGCATCCACTTCCTAAACAACATGCCTCTGGAAACTCTGAACTTTGACAAGTGTTGATAGTTGTAGAGGGGCTTCTGGCCTTTTGTTCATAGGCTCGCTATGAGTGATGCTCGACTCAAAGGCAATCGACAACATCAACAGTTACCCACAATAGTGGTATGGAGAAAGGGGCTGGGTGGAGAGTGCCTAAAGCTTTCTTGTGCATTTCTTTGCAACTTCTTGTAGGTATATTTCTTTTAAGTGAAATAAATATGCGTTGTTGTTATTGTTGTTGCTACCATCTAGTCGGAGCTGACCCAAAGCTGACCCACTGGTACGTTTTCAAGGGTCAGGTAATCACACAGGAGACTTCTCATCCTTTTGCAGGTGGAGCAGCTGGTGGATTTGAACTGTGTGCCTTTGGGATAGCAGCACAGCTCTTGCCACTAAGTCACCAGAGTGAGACTAAAAAGTTGTGGACTTGACTCTGTCCATGCTCATCAGAGTAGAACTGCATGCCATAGGGCTTTCAATAGCTGACTTTTCAGACGTAGATAACTAGGTCTTTCTTCCAAGTGCCTCTGGGTGCATTTGAACCTCCAGCCTTTCATCCTTTTAGTTAGCAATCAAGAACATTAACTGTACAGCCTGTTGTTGTTATGTGCTATTGAGTGGCTTGTGACTCATGTACAAGACCCTGTATACAACAGCTCTGAACCCTACTCTATGCTGAGTCAAATTTATTGTCTCTGACACACCTACCCCTATTATCCCAGTCACTGAGTCAATCCATCTCATCAAGGGTCTTCCTCTCTTGTGCTGTCCCTCTAACCTCCCAAGCACTGGTCCCTTCTTGCAACATGTCCAAAGTATGTTAGATGGAGCTTCAGAATCCTTGCTGCCGTGCAAACACATGCAGAACTAGGGTGACTCTGAGAGTCAAGAATGGTGAGACATCATCCCACAAACTTAGGATATGTTACAAAGCGAGGCCAATTCTTAGAAAAAGACATCAAGCAGAGGATTGGCGAAGGAGAGGAAGACTCCTGACAAGATGGATTGACATAGCAGCAATGAGCTCACATACGGTGGAGGCTGTGAGGATGGCGCAGGATTTCAACCTGGTGTTCATACGGATGCTGGGAATCAGGGCTCAGCCAAGAGCAAGATGCATATGTCATCTTAAAGTGAAAAGAAAGAGAGGAAAAGTCTAGATCAGAGGCTGGCATGTTTTGTAGAGGAATATAAAGGATCAGATAATAAATAACAAATTGGTAAACTCTGTGGGCTTTACGCACTGTTTCTATGACTAAACGGCTTCTGTAGCGTGAACACAGCCACAGTCAACGATAACACTTGTGAGGACGTTTTGAGAAAACCTTCCCTGTGAATAAGCAGGCAGCGTGCTGGGTTTGGCTCCCGGACCATCTTCTGACCCCAGATGTTTATAACACTGCAACGCTCAAGCTCCCGGCCACGTGTGAGGTTTCTTTCTTCCTCTGGTTGCCCAACTGTATACGCTGGAAGTTCCCGTCAGTAGATGTTTATGAAAACTCAGAAACTCTCTGCTCTCCAGATGGGGTGCTTCACCGCTGACCTGCCAGCAGGTCCCTGAGGCACAGGAGGTGGAGGTGATGGTCCGTTTTCAGGCTGAGGAGCTTCCGGCTGCTTAAAATGACCAGGGAGCCACGGCCTTTGGGTCAGCAACCCCGCTCTCTAGCGGCTTGTGGGTTTCTACCACTTCTTGGTGAGTACTTAGAAAATGTGTGGGAAATTACCTGCAGCTGCTGGAACCTAGTACCTTTCTTCCTCTATGAGCCATGCGTGTCGTTAGTCTAGACACCAGGCTCATGTTTGTGCCTAAACGTCCCACGTGGATGGCTTTCGAGGGGAGAGCAGTCCAGGAAGTGTCAGGGTCGTGAGTTCGAGAGAGATCCGGATGATCACGAGAGAGAGAGAAAGCAGAGCTTCCGCACACCGCCTTGCACGTGGTCTCAGGACAGATCCCCCTCTCACCCTTCCTACTTTTCAGGAAGCAAAGATGCTAAGAGAGGCTCCTTCCCACCCTTCGCCCACCCTCCTCTCCTCTGGGAAATTAATTTTGCAGTTAGCAAGGTGCAGTGAGCGCTCTTCCTGGAGTTTCTGTTGGAAACCAGGAATTCAAACTTGTAATGCTGGATGCCTGCCTTCAGCCCGGTTTGAGACAAAACACGACTCGACAGCTGCCTCTCTGGTTTTTAAAGTTCAGCAGGAAAGGAGACAGAAGTTGAAGCTCTTTGGCAAATGTGTCACAGTGATGAGAAAGCGTCTCAGTTTATATCGAGCTTAACGCCCTTCCTGATGGCAACTTTCCGATCAGGAGTTTACAGCTTAGCCCAATTCTCCAGTAGAAATGATACTCGCCTGGACATACTTCCAGGTCAAAGTTTCTGAACCATTTTATGACAAAAATGTATCAGTAATAATGCATTTAATCACTGTTCCAATGAACTCTTCACACACTGCTACTGTTTGAAGTAACATTTCTAGAGTTATGCCAAGGTGAGTGCTATTATAGTTTTAAAACATAACATTTTTTCATTAATATTCCACCTCTAGCCAAAAAAATGATTACTTTTTTAAACTTTTAAATGTGCTGTTATTATATAATATTCCATCTGTAGCCAAAAAATGATTTTTTTCTTTTTACTTTTTTTATGTTCTGTTATTATGTTTATTTTGGGGGTTTGTTGACATAGAAAGGAGATAAACTGGTGTTGAGTTGTGTTGCCAACCCAAAGGCAGGCGGTTTGAATCCACCAGCTGCTCCATGGGAGAAGGGTGGACAATCTCCGTGTGACTTACAGCCTCTGAAAACCTACGGGAGGGTCAGCTATGAGTTGGTTGCAGCTCCGCATAGCACACAACAAATGATAGAGACAACAGAGAAAGGAGAAAGCCAGTGTCCTAATGGTAAGAATGAAAAGGCAAATTCTTTGCTAAACTCAACTCAAACTCAAGTCATTGCTTTTGAACCAGATCTGACCCTTAGCTGGCCTGCGTTGGGCATTGGGTTCACAAGGTTGTAAACGGCACAGCAGGAAACTGCCTACCTTCTGCAGATTGGTGGGTGGATTTGAACCACTGTATAGGCTCAGCCTTTGGGCTAGAATCACAGCTTCTTAGTAACTAGGCCAACAGAGCTCCCTTTTACTAAATTAGGAGAGAAGAATGTCTCACTGCCCATACGATATGGAGCACAATCGGTATTAATGGTTGAACTGTTTGTTGGCCAGGACACATTAAACCCAGACGAAAACAGATGCCGTTGGCTCCGTTCTGACTCATGGTGACCCCAGTGTGTCTCAGTGTCGAACAATGCCCCTCGGGGTGTTCAGTGACTCTGCTCTTTCATAAGATTGTCAAGGATGTCTACTGAGATGGCCCTTTGTGGGGCAGGGGAGGAAGGATTCAAACAGTCAACCTTTCAGTAAGAATTCATGGCTATTTGTACCCTCATGGACTCTACCTGGCAAAGCCGTGCAAGTCAGAAGCAGCTCACCCCATGTAACAGCTTCCCATGGACATCACCTTCTCATTAACATGCAAATGGACAAGTGACTATGCCTCTGTCAAGCACGTGGCTCGGGAATAAACAATCTCAGTTACAAACGACAAACCTGCAAATGCTGAGTCCAGACTGCTGACAGGCAGAGCTGGAGGGTCCAACTCAGTGGAGTTTTTACAAACGGCAACACACGTAGAGCACGTTCTAGCAACATGCAATTTCTGGAAACTTCACGGTGACACCACACGTTTTGTCCAACTGATCATGTTCCCACCCCCTGGATGGGCACTACAATGTCATCTATCATCCAACATCCCTTCTACTTAAAAGCGTCCAGTGATTTTACTAAAGGCTCTGAAGGATGGATGTCAGGTCCCAGGACAGTCTGGCTGGTGTGTGTCGCTCAGGTTTCATCTCAGTCTAGTGGTTTCGAGTTTCTCAAAGCTGCATCCAAGGACCTTCACAAAAAAGTTTTCATCTTGGCCAAGACCTCCTTGTCCATTCTGTTTCTGCCAGTGTCCCCCATTGGTCCGTCTAGATCACCAGCTCCTTAGCTCATGCAAATAGCCTCCAAGGTCACCCCCTGAGATGGTCTTTGCCAACTTTTTCTCTTTGTACTAAGTCATCTCATTGTTTCAATATTGAATCTTCAGCCCTGGTCTGGTGCTTGGCACACTGCTAAGCACTTGGTCATCTGTTGTGCCAGTGAATGAACACACAGGCAGTCACAGGGCGATTACTGCATCTTTGGGACACAGGCCATGATGCACCTCTGGGAGGTCCTCCAGACACACCACCCAGAGGTCCTTCTGACAGCCTGAAAGCTCTAAGAGTTGGACCGAAGCACTTGTTTCTAATACATAACAGCGTCAGAGGCAATGTCTCAGCACTTGCTCAGTCATCTGAGAACGTGCGATGTCCGCAGCCAACGCCTGGAATCATCATGGTAGGTCCTCCCCTAGACTGAAAGAGCAACGTGTGCTCTATGTGGTCCTTTGCCTTGGAGCTCTTGGTGTGATTTGAGACTAAAGGCTCACGTCTACCCTATGTTATATCCTCTTGAGCCTTTGCCCAGTCCCCTGATGCCCACACGATGCCATGGCTTTAGGTTTCGGTGGCCTTCTGAATTCCAAATATTTTCCAGAATATGCTCAATGTCAAATATTCTTTCATTTGAGTTCCATACAGACACCTGAACTTACATGCCACGTGATCTCATTTTAATCTTGGCAAATAGGATCATAATAAATGCCAATCTTTCCATCAACTTTGATCCAGGAGTTTTGGTGAGAAACGTTGTCACCTGTTAACCTAACACCAGTTAACATTGCCAATCGATCGAAAGGCCTGTGGTTTGAACCTACCACCTTGGGAACCTTTCTTTTTGGGAGAAAGATGGGCTGTCTCCTTCAGGGATGATTTACAGTTTGAAAGCGCAAAGGAGGATCACCATAACTTGGAATTTGCTTGACAACAGTGGGCCTGGTTTTGTTTGGTTGACTTTGATCACTCTGCAAGGCATCTAGCATGAGAACTCCGCAGATCCTCAAGTTCACAAGCATTGACTTCTTAAGATAAGCATCTCCATTTTCCACATTTTTATTTCTTTCAAGTCATATGTCTTCTGTGAATACCTTCATGGAGGATATCTCAATTCTTATCAGCATTTTCTCCCACATCTCGATGGCATTTCCTCAGTTGTTGCTCTGTACAGTTGAGTTGATTTCAACTCCTAGGGACCCCCATGTGACAGAGAGGAACTTCCCCAGAGGGTTTTCTAGACAGTAATCTTTACAGAAGTACGTCACCAGGTCTTTCTCTCATCAGGATGCTGGGTGGGTTTGAACAGCCAACCTTTTGGTTAGCAGCTGAACACTTGGAGCATTTCTCCCCTATCAACCACAGGACCACTGCTGTTATTGTTGTCGGGTGGTGCCGTTGAGTTGGCTGTGACACATAACAGAATGGAGACTCGCTGGCCTCCGCCATCCTCCGATCTGTGCTGCACTGAAGCCTGCTGTTGCAGGCACTGTGTTAATCCGTCTTGTTGAAGGCCTTTCTCTCCTGCACTACCCTCTGCTTTTCCAGGCATGGTGGCCTTTCCTAAAGGTTGCACCCTCCTGAGAATACAGCCAAAGAATAGATGAAGCAAATTCTTCCCATTCTTGCCTCTTTAGAGCACCCTGGCTTCATTTCCTCCAAGACAGAGCCTGTGGTATAGTCCATATTCTCCCTGCCTGTGTAACAAGTGTGCAGCCTTCCGACCTACTCTTTAAGAGTTCAACACCCACTTGCTAGAGAAGACCATCCTCTTTAGAAAACCCTGGCTTCACTTCCTTCAAGACAGAGTCCGTGGTCCATTCCCTATTCTCCTCTTCCAGCCCCCCCCCTGTAAGAGTTTAACACCCACTTGCTTGAGAAGACCATCCTCTTAGCACCCGTCCTTCTAAGTCCTTCCTTCTCTCTCTTCCTCATGAACTCTTACACATCCTTCAAAGGCCCAGGAAGACGTCACCTCTTGTCTGAGCCATTCCCAGAGACATCCCCAGCCACTGGCAATTCATTGTTCTAATGACATCTTGTTTCCCATTATTTATATTGTGGTAGCTGCTTATTCGGTCATTTGTTTAATGAACACTGTCTGAGTTTACATTCAATGCCATCGCCCATGCTAGTAGGAAGGCGAAGGAGTTGACAGTGAGGAGCTTACAGACCAGTGCCCCCTTTCCCTGGACACTCGTCAAAGGTACAGTCAGTGTTCCAAGCAGTCAGTAAAGGGTCTGGACCAGAGGACACGCAGTCTTGCAAAAGAAAGCCAAGAATAGCCTAAAATGCACGCACACACTCTGCTTTAGATTGTGGAGAGAGCGAGGGAGGGCGCCCGTCTAGCAACATCTCTTTTCTCTTGGAGCATGGAGAAGCAGCTTTCTGCATGAAAACCTGCACTGCACATCAGGCCTTGTCAAATGATCGTGTCCGACACAGTCCTTGGAAACCCTACGCATGCTGTAGAAATTTGTGTTCCTTCTGCCCTGCCCGTGGCGCTGGACCCGAGGCCTGCATGCTGATCTCCACGTGGGCTGCAAAAGGACTTATCCCCCTCTGCTGACTGGCATTCTGTTCCGATTTAACTTCCAGGTGGGAGGAGGCGGAGGCATGCCTCGTAGGCCGGATCATATCTTTATTTAATGCATTTCACAGTCTGCCTGCTGCAGTCCGCATGGGCTGCCTCCCTGGCTGGCAGAGATCAATGCAGTCAATACTTTTTTTTTTACTGTGGAGCTTCCTATCACTTACACATATTTAAAAGGATAAAACACAATCAACAATTCTCTGCGTGAACCACACTATTCTAATCCTTGACTTTGATTCTCCAGGATCCAGCAAACAGGTGAAAGCCCCAGCACACCTACCTCACGGTGGGAGGACGCAGACTTGCCCTTCCAGGGCCTGGTCTATAGGAGCATCTTTCATTCTTAGACACTGACCTGGAAAATGAGACCCTGAGGCATTGGGGATTACTGCTGGCTTACCCCTGACTGTGGCATTTTGCTGAACGCCACACAGCTTCCTAACACTGTTAATAAGCAAAGAATGGGATACCTGTCCCTGCAGCAATGCTGCTGTGGTGTTGACAGAGGATACTGAATGTGTCAGGAGTGGTCAAAAGAATAAAGAGATCTGTCCCGGAAGGAGTGCAGCCAGAGTGCTCCTTAGACCGGCTTAAAGGACAAGGAGCACCTTGTCTCTCATGCTTTGGGCATGTTGGCAGGTGGGTCCCATCTCTGGAGAAGGGCACCATGCTTGAGAAAGCAGAAGGTCAGCAAGAAAGGAAGCCCCTCGGTGGGGTGGACTGGCACAGCCTGCACCCATGGGGTCGGTGAGGCGGCTGCGGGACCAGGTGGGTGTTGATTCTGTTTTGTGTGGCTTCAGTGGGAGCAGGTGTTGACTCTTCGTCACCTAACAATGAGAAGAGTCCCTGAGGGGCTCGCCTCTTCAATAGCATGACTTGACATTAGTTTTAAATCAAAACACTGATGATTTAATGGTGAGAATATAGGAAGTTCATCTAAAGAGAACACGAGGTGAAAAAAACCAAAGAAGAGTTTAGTGAGATGCACTTCGCTTGGAACAATTTCTCCTCAAGTCACACATTTTAAAAAGCATCCAAGGAATCCATGAATTCTTGGAAACTTTCCCTTTAAAGGGTCAAAGGAAAGAATGTTGGGCTGGAGTCTGTAAGACATTCACTTCTTAGATCCCCCTGTCTCCCACTAGACCAACAAAATCGGAAACTCTGGGTTGAGGGTGAGGGCACAGTGATCCGTCCTAGGACCCCATCAAGGGATTCTGGTCCACTCACTCCTATTCCTATCCCGTTGTCCAGACCCAGAGAACGTTTTCAGTCCTTACAGCTTCTAAAGTATTAATCTGATATGCCTGTACCCCAAATTCATTTCATCATAGTTCTGACTACATCTCTGGATACCTTTCAGTTCTTCCTTTCTTCCAGGGAGACTCGAGGGAGTGTGGCTGGAAGATACTCGTCATTTTCTTTTAATCAAAGCTTTTTTACTGAGAACTTCTTGTTACTCATCCTTGCACTGTTAGCATGTGGCGGGGTGCCTGGCACATGGACGATGTGATCGCTGTGCTGAGAATCTCAGTGACAATGAGGGTGAGCCAGATGGTGGGGGAGACCCCCATACGTGCCTTTCGTGGGCGGAGGAGGAAGGGAAAGGGGAGCCACTACTTTCCTTTGTCTTGCTCACCCTAAAGCTTGGGGAGTTTGAGTACAGGCAGCCCCTGGGTCACAAACAAGAGCTGTTCGTAATAAGATCTGGGTCTTTGTTGACTTAGAACAGCTTAGTGCAAGATAGAGCTTTTGTAGCACAGTGGTTAAATTATTCCATTTCTAAGCAAAAGGTCAATAGTTCAAAGCCATCCACCACTTTGAGAAAGATGATGCAGTCTGGTCCTAGAAACATTTATGGAACCCCGTGGGGACAGCTGTGATCTGTCCTATAGGGTCATTATGAGTCTGAATGGACTTGATAGCAGTGGGCTTTGGTTTGGCCAATGCAAGAAATGGAGCTCTTGTGGTCTAGTGGTAAGAAGCTGCACTGCAATCCCAAAGGCATGTGATTCAAATCCACCAACTGCTCTGTGGGAAAAAGATGGGCAATCTTCTCCCATCGGATTTACCACCTCTGTCAACTTGCTGGAAGGTCAATGATGAGTCAGTTCCGACGCAATGGCCCACAGCAACAACAATGCAAGAAAGCGCTCAGAATCTCTTTAGGATTTAAATATGCATGATGCAAGTGAAGATTGCAACAAAGAATACAATATATATAAAAGTTGGGTCCATTGTTTCAAAGAGACAACAAATACAAATTTGGGCAAGTATGAGCTATCTGTAAATTGGATGCTCATAACTCAATAAAATGCTTGCATTTATTCCCAGAGCGCATTAGCTGTTTTGATTTCATTGCCCCACATCTGGTCTTGTCATTCCCACCACCTTGGACTTTTCTCATTCCTCTGACGGGAACAACCTCATTACCTCCCCATCAGAAGATCCTCTATTAAGCTGTTAGCTTCTCGCCTGCCGAGCTCCCCTCGACCTTCACGAGGCCTCTGCTAAGTTCTCATGCCAAGTTATGTCCATCCCTACAATTTCCCGAGAAGAACCAGCCGTTGAGATTTTTCATTCAAAGACTTCCTTGTCATTTTATTTGAGGCATCCTTTCTTTACTTTTTCCTTATTTTTTATTTGTTATTGTTGTTGAGAATATTCATAGCAAAACACATACCAATTCAACAGCTTCTACAGATAATGTACTTCAAGTTGTACACCCTCGCCTCCCTCGCTCTGCTGAGCTGTTGAGGACCTCTTTCTCTATTTTCCAACTTAGAGCATCAGATTTGTGGGAACAGGGTGGTGTCAGTCTTGTCTGCAGTGTTCTTAGTCCCTGGCAGACGAGCTATGTCAAGTATATCCACATCAATCAATACATTAATGAACATCAGAGCAAACAAGAAGGGAATCTGAAAAAAAAAATCATTCCTGGTTTAGGGGCAAGATCCCTTCAAGAGGAGAAGGGAACCTAATTCTCTTGACAAGACAGCAAACAGAACACAGCAGTTGGGAAATTTGGTTTGTTAAGCAAACACTTCTGTAAAGCTTTGACAAGGACCAAAGACAAGATGAGTCTATGGTGAGTTCAGAAAGAGAGAATGCTTCCTTTTATAAGCTCTTGCTCTGATCCAACCCATTATGAACTGAAACTTGGCAATTTTGCTGTATCTTTGTGAGAGGAACATTCAATTCTCTCTCATGAAGCACTGGTAGCTGTATACTTAAAGGGAAGCAGTTCAAACCCACCAGCTGCTTCATGGGAGAAAGAGAGGCAATCTCATTCCATGGAATTGATAGCTTCTAAAAATCTGCTGGAGCTATGAAGCAGTTTCACCTTGAGAGCACATGACAGCATAGCCATTGAGTTGGAATCGCTCATAGCCGACCCTCTAGAGTGTTTCCAGGGACTTAAATCCCTTCATTAGAGAAGATTGACAATTTTTCTCCATCAGAGAAGATGGTGTACTCGAACTTCTTGCCTTTGGATAGGCAGAGCAACTCCTTACCCGCTAGGCCACCAGTGCTCCCTTAAGAGGAACCTAGTTCAATGAAAGTACCCAATGAAAACTGTGCATTTGATTTTGCTTCTTAGAGCAAATGTCCTGTTTAGTAAACCCAGGTGTCCATTCACACTCACTGATGCATTTGACTTCATAGAGACCTTTAGGTTTCTACAATGTAACTTGAATGAAGGTATACAGTAGTCTTGAAGATGACAGCCACCAAGTCCTCCCTTGACTCCAACCGTTAAGATGAAGAATCTTACATCTTGTCTCGACCAAGTGAATGTGGCAGAAGGAAGGCTGTGACAATTCTGGGCCTTCCCAGTATTGGGAAGACAGCTTTTGACTGTCCTCAGGGAAGTCAGCCCCACACTGTCAGGAAGCTGGGATTTGGTTATGGTGTGATAGGACCACTCAGAAAGAGAAAAGCCAGGCTGAGAAACATGGGTGCACCATCCACGCAAGCAAAGCCTTCCTAGCCTTTCACACCTGCCCAGCTGCGGCTGAACACAACTGAGAGAGTAACTGTATTTTAAGTCGCATGGAACACAACTGCCTCCAGGGAACAAGCTTGAATTCCTGACCGCAACACCACAAGATACAACAAACTACAGTTGTTTTAACCTGATCAATTTGGGTGGTAAATTTTACACAGCCATAAAGAACAGAAACAACCTGAGATTTCAACCAGTGAGAGATTACTTCTCCAACACCCTCAACCACATGGACTACATGTGAGAACTGATAAACCAATATGGCAACACAGTGTCCGTGTGTCTGTGCCAGGGGGAATCTAGAAATGCCTTCTCAAAACTTAAGTTCTCTTGGTTTACACACAATCCCAATGAGTTTATCTATTCAATAACACAACTCAAAAGTAGTCTGTTGTTGGCAGGTCTATTGAGTCAATTCTCCATTTATGGCGACCTCATGTGACAGGAGAACTGTCCCATAGGGATTTCCAGGCTATAAATGTCCCAGAAGGCGCCCTGGTGGTGCAGTGGTTAGACACTTGGCCATCTACTGAAAGGTTGTAGTTGGAACCCACTAGCAGTGTCTGGAGGAAAGACCTGCAATCTGTCCCCATAAAGATCGCAGCCAAGCAGACCCTGTGGGGC
This sequence comes from Elephantulus edwardii, assembly GCF_000299155.1. Classification (NCBI taxonomy): domain Eukaryota; kingdom Metazoa; phylum Chordata; class Mammalia; order Macroscelidea; family Macroscelididae; genus Elephantulus; species Elephantulus edwardii. The sequence goes on along the minus strand of NW_006399765.1, from coordinate 26,211,529 downwards.
AGTCCCGCTGTCACCCACAGGGTGGCTTAAGTCATGAACAATTTGACAACACACGACAATAATCTAGATGGGAGTGCGTAGCCAAGTCTTTTTCCAGCAGAACTTGTGGGTTGGTTCCAAATGTCCATGTTTTGCTTAGCAGCTGAGTACATAATGTTGCCCCACCATGGGTCCTCAAAACAATACAAAACTGTGAAATCTGCACTAGATTTAGTTATTTTCAGAGAAGAGCAAGTCCAATTCTGGGATGGTGGGACAGAAGCTAACAGGGGTCAGGAAGCGTGTTCATGTTCTCAAAAGAGAAGAAGTGTAAACAGGAAAATCATGTGCTCAGCCAAGCTGGGACCACTTTGAGAAGAACTCCCCTTTTTTCTGTAGAAGAGGCAAATGTAGAAGACGACGACATCGAGGCACAATAAATGCAAAGGAAGAAGGAGAAAGCTGCTAGGTACTGTCTCCCGGTGAAACATGGTCAAGCTCTAGTTCTTACCAAAGGAAGCCCCTTTAAGCTGTGGGGACCCCTAGATGTCCTTCCAGCTCAGCCCAGCGCCGCCCAGCACTTGATATTCGTGATGATGACCTTGAGTCCGGCCTCCGAGATTAAATTATGATCCTCATACTCTATTTAAGGAGGTAGGGAAGTGTGCAATGTACTTGTAGAAATATTCCTATGTGACATGCTTAAAATCAATATAGGATTTGACGTGCAGACAGATACGCCTCAGTTCTGTGGAGAAGGCATTTACATGGACCAGTGTGTGTCTTAGAAATGAAGCAGGGCTGTATCCGCAAGATGTTCAGCATTCTGAATCTTGGCTGGTCGGAAGGTTTCCCGCCATGAAAAATGAGCTTTTCTGTGTCTAAATCGGAGCTTAAGTGCACTCTCTAAACCCTTCCTGGGAATTTTTTGGACAGGTGTCTCTTTTCAAACAGCATAATATTTGGACATTGCATTTTAAATATGTGCAGATAAAAATGATATTTCAAATCTGTATTTCACTTCTAACCAGATGGGGTAACAGTAGTGAGAGTTACTGAGAGGCAGTCCATCACAGAGTTAAAAAAAAAAGGAATAAAATTTTACCTCTTCCTAACCCTGCCTGGAGGTTTGTCATTACAAGTTCTGGAATGAATGTTGGATTATCCAAAATCTCTGATGGATTAATGTGGTCAGACCAGCATCAAATCTCCTACCTCACTTCCTTAGAGGGCAACAAGTATTTTCTTTTTTTTGTGTTTAAATCCAGAGTTTGGGGGACAATATTAACAGGCTGTGCCACCTGCAGGTCCTTAAGAACTTGGAACAGCCCTGGGATCCATCTGCAGTTCTGTTAGGTCTCATCTGCATGTTGCTTGGAAAAGCATCCAAATTTGAATTCCTTTAACGAGAGAGCACGGTTGCTTGCCAGTTCCTTGGACTTGGTTTCACTCTCAGTTGCCTTGTAGTTGTTCTGTTCACTGACGTCACCTGCCTGGCTTCTAGGACTTTCTGATTTTTGATATCTGATTTAGAATCTTAACTCTCTTGAGGGCCAGAGCAACAGGGGAAGGTCACTCTGTCCTGGATCTTGGTGTGCATGTCATACCAACAGGCTTAGCTCAAATGAAGGAAACAAATGAGTGATGGGTACAAGACAGTCGTCCATACAATAGAGTGATGCCTCCCAGTGTCTGTAAAAGCATGCACACACACACACAAAAAAAAAAAAAAAAATAAAAAGAGAGAGAGAACAAAGCATGCAGAGTGATTGGCCAACATGCCAGACACTTCAACTTCCAGAATTCTCCTGTTCTCTTGTAAACTCTTAAGCCAAATTTATTGCACCCCCTCAAAGCCCACTCTCTTTGCCCCCTACAAGCTGTCCTCCGTGTGTATCAATATGATGGCGATGTGTTGTACACATGTTCCCAAAACACACGGACAACAGGATCTTGCAAGATTCCTAGTGGTGCAGTAGGGAGCTCTGGTGGCTTAATGGTAAGGAGTTGCACTACCAACCCAAACGCATGTGGTTCAAACTCATCAGCTGCTCTGTGGGAGAAAGATGGGCAATTTCATCCTGTGCTATTTACTGCCTCTGAAAGTCTACCGAACAGTTAACTATGACTCGGTTCCAATGCAATGATAAACAAGAATGGCGCAATGGGCAAACCCTAGGCTGCTATCTCAAAGGTTGGTGATTCAAAGCCACCAGATACTTCCTGAGAAAAATGACACGTGGCAATCTGATTCCACAGATTTCAGCCTAGGAAACCCTAGACAGCAGTTCTGCTCTGTCCTCTAAGGTTCACTATGAGTTAAAATGGTAACAGCAGAACACAACAACTTCAAGGCCCTTTGCCTCTTGAAGATGAGCCCAAAGCACATGGGAATGAAAGGGATGTGGGACCTACAAATGAAGCTGAGGAAGACATCTGTGCTCAAGGTCTTCTCTAGAGCTCTTCAGAAGGCTGTGCACGTGTAGTTAAGTCTCTGGTTGACCAGGGCGTGCATTCAAATCTTTTATTCATTCAGGGAGTGCTTACTATGTGCCAGCCCTAGGGATGACTTGCTCTGTACCACCTAATTCACCTTCACAAGCAAACCAAGTCTATTCAAGCCAGCCTCTGAAAAGATACGTGGGACTACCATGAGTCAGAATCAACAAGACTGTGGTTTGGGGATAAGTTTTCTGAAGTTTGGTGTGGTTTTTGGTTTGGTTTTGTGTGTGTGTGTGTGTGTGTGTGTGTGTAATTGTCCTTAGTATCTTTTTTTTAAATTCACTCACTTTTTTTCATTATTAATGTTAATGAAAGTTTACAGAGACTTAGGGTTTCCATTCATTGTTGTACTTTTCTCCCTGCCCACCCCCTTCTCTGCAATCCATTCTTCTCTTTGAAAAGTAAAAGAAAAATTCTTTCATTGTTATACAAAATAAGGCAAAAGATGGGATATAATCTCTGTAATTATGATGTATTTTCAGCACGCAGGGTTGTGTTATCTGCATAATGCAGTTTGTTGATGAGTCTTCCTCCAATCCTGATGTCACATTTCTCCTCATACAGCCCAGCCTCCCAGTTAATCTGTTCTGCATATAGATGAAAAAGGTATGGAGACAGAATACATCCCTGGCATATACCCTTCTCAATTTTGAACCATGCAGTATTCCCTTGCTTTGTTCTGATGACTGCCTCTTGGTCCAAGTATAGGTTTCACATAAGCACAATCAAGTGTTCTGGGATTTTCATTCTTTTTAGAGTTAGCCACAGTTGTTTGTGATCCACACAGTCAAATGCCTTTGCATAGTCAATGAAACACAGATAGACATTCCTCTGGTACTTTCTGCTTTCAGCCAAGATCCATCTAACATTAGCTACAATATCTTTAGTACCACAGTCTCTTCTAAACCCAGCCTGGACTTCTGGCAGTTCTCTGCTGTTCCAGTTGTTTTTGGATAATCTTCAGCAGAATTTTGCTTGCATGTGATATTAGTGATACTGTTCATTAATTTCCACACTCTGTCAAATCAGCTTTCTTTGGAATGACAACAAATATAGATCTCTTCTGGTCAGTTGACCAGGTGGTTGTCCTCCACATTTCTTGGCACAATTTGGTGAACACATCTAGGGAAGCGTATATTTGTTGAAATACATCAATTGGTATACAGTCAGTTCCTGGGGTCTTGTTTTTTAACAATTCTTTCAGAGAAGCTTGAACTTCCTCCTTCATCACCATAGGCTCTTGCTCATATGTTGTTTCATTAAATTCTTCTGTGTCCAGCAATTCCTGAAGCATTTACTGCAGAAGGTTGACTATAACCTTCAATATGGATTGAAACTCAATATCAAGAAAACAATAATTCTCACCGCTGGGCTGATTGGCAGCATCATGATGGATGGTGAAGAGATTGAGACTGTAAACAGGTTTAGTTTGCTTGGCTCCACAATCAACACTCTTGGCTCTAGCAGCCAGGAAATGAAATGATGTATTGCATTGGGAAAATGTGCTGTCAGAGACCTCTCCAAAGACTGATGAGTAATGCTGTCACTCTGGAGACTAAAGTGCACCCACCTGATACAGGCCATGGTCTTTCAATCACTTGCTATGCATCTGAGATCTAAATAACTAGGGAGGATAGAAGGAGAATTGATGCCTTTGAGCTGTAGTATTGGAGAAGAGTATTGAATATACCATATACTACTGAGAAAAAAAACAGGTTTGTACTGGAGAGAGTTAAACCAGGCTGCTCCTTAGAGGTATGGATTCTGAAGCTTCGTCTGACACCTCCTGCGCTGTCCCTCCACCCTCCCAAGCATGATGTCCCTCTCCAAGGACCCGTCCCTCCTGGCAACATGTCCAAAGTATGTCAGACGAAGCCCCAGAATCCTTGCCTCCAAGGAGTAGCTTGGTTTAATCCTCTCCAAGATGAATCTGTTTGTTTTCCTGGCAGTCCATGGTACATTCAGTACCCTTCTCCAGTACCACAGCTCAAAAGCATCCACAGTTGGGATAGCTGAGTTAAAGCCTGGATCAGAACAGGTTTCTTTATTTTGGGGACCGCTCTGAGCTTTCCTTTGCTCATGTCCAGTCTCTATACTTAATGATAAGACAGAGTCATACTTTTCTCTCTTCTCTTCAGTTTCACATCCCTTCCCTCGGTCGCCTTCCTCTTTCCTTGAGGTTTTATTCTGTTTATCTATTTTTTTCCAAAGTGAGATTCCAGTGAAAGTTTACAAAGTACATTTGTCTTTCATTTAACCCTTCATGCACTTTTTGTCTTATTGACATTCATTATGGTCCCCACATTGTAACGGGGCTCTTTCCACCTCCCCTTTGGGATTCTTGTCTCTCTGATCTTACGGCTCACTTTATAGACCACAGAAGCTTTTTTGCATCACATTTGAGCTTCAAGAGCAGAACAGTAAGCCTGGCCCTTTTTTGCTTTTGAATTTTGTTCCCCATTTTGGGCCCACTCTATGCAGGACCTTCTCCTGCCATCTGTTTCACAGTGGTCAGTCGTGCTTCTGTCGATTTTTTTTATGAAGGGCTTCACATGCTTGTCCAGTCATAAGGTTGGGGAAGGGTGGGGCTGAGAAGGCAGGAGGAAGAACTGATGCCTTCAGATTCTCACAATTGTGTCCTGGAGTTCAGGACGTCATTCACAAGGGGGGAAGTACTTTTTGGAGTACCCTCACCAGCCATCCGAACTTAAGAGCCAAGGACGATCGTTCCTTGAGTAAATACAAGGAATGTGGTTGTTAGGTGTCATCAAGTCAACGACAACTCACAATGAACCTATGAGCAACAGATCTGAACCTTGGCTGTCCTCCACCGTCAACAAGATCTCCATCATGGTCAAGTCCATTGCTGCAGTCACTGTGTCAAGAATCCATCTTTCTGGGGGGGGGGGTGTCCTTCCTCTCTTTCACTTGCCCTCTTCCTTTCCCAACATGATGTGTTGTTCCAAAGCCAAAGTAGTGAGACCAAGATTCCCCACCTTTGTCTGTGAGGAGCACCCCATGTGTCTTTCCAAGACAGATTTGATTGCTCCTTGAGCAGTCCGTGAGATTTCTAATACCGTGGCTACAACACTGCAGTTCAAAGGCATCGATTCTGGGAACCATTGCACTCAGGGCTCACATTTTCCCAAGCCCTTCTTGGCTGCCTGGGACATTTGAGAAAAGCAAGTCGTTTGAACTTGACTGATTAGCCACATGGATGGGCTCAGGTATTCAATACTGTGGCTACAACACCACAACTCAAAGGCATCAATTCGGAGCACCCTTTAACTCAGAGCAATCGTTTCTAAAGCCCTCCTTGGCTGCCTGGGACATGTGAGAAAAGCAAATCATTTGTACCTGATCGATCAGCCACGTGGTAGGGTTATTAGGGGGATACGGCTACCCTGCTTCCCCTCCCCTACTGGTGGGAAGCTAGGTCCTTCCAGCCTGCAAGGGTTTCAACTGTGTAGATTCTCTGTCATGTTTGGACCACCCAGGCCCTGCTCATTCAAATCTTTGGGAGCAATGATTTCATGAATCTTGGACCCCACCCAGCAACTGTGACCCAGCACTGCTTTCTAACCTTGTCCTACCAGGCTCTTGGCTTCACTGCAATAATGGGTTCCTTTCCAAGAGAGAAGCAGAAATGTCACCCAGCAACTTGACAAAATAAAAGAGAAAAAGACAGATGTCACGATAAAATCTGTGGGCAGAAAAACGTATACGTGATCAGGGGGATGTTGACACCATAAAAAGTATTTATGTCCTCCAGGCATGATCCATATTTCTCACCCCCCTAAGTTGTTGTTGTTGTTGTTATGTACTGTCGAGTCGCCTGCAACTCATAGCGACCCTATGTACAACAGCCCTAAACTCTGCTCTGTCCTGTGCCAATTGCACCGTCTCTAACACACCTATCCCCATTACCCTAGTCACTGAATCAATCCATCTCATAAGGGTCTTCCTCTCCTGTGCTGTCCTTCCACCCTCCCTAGCATGATGTCCCTCTCCAAGGACTGGTCCCTCCTTGCAACATGTCCAAAGTATGTCAGATGAAGCCTCTGAATCCTTGCCTCCAAGAAGCAGCCTGGTTTAACCCTCTCCAGGACAAACCTGTTTGTTTTCTTAGCAGTCCACGGTATATTCAATACTCTTCTCCAGCACCACAGCTAAGATACATAAAAAAGGGGTAGGGGAGAAAGAAAAGGCTCTCCCCCTCTCACGCCATGTTCCACATGCACCTGACACAGGTTATTCCTGAGTGCCTCTTGCTAGGACATCCATTTGCCCATGTCCCCAGCTCATTCTCCAGCTGCATTTATACACAGGTACACCCCACCGTGGAGAAGCCCAGCTCCTCCCCAGTTAGCAGCTGACATCAGCTTTCAACACCGCAGAGCTGCTTGACAAGCCACTGGTGTCACTGCACTGCGAACCTGAGTGTGAACTCTGCTGCTGAACAAGACCTGAATCAACATTTCACTGAACCCTCGCCCTGGGGCCAAAGAAACAGGCAGGAGCTGCAAGCAGGACCATTTGCAGCTTGGTCTGTCCTCTCAGGGACTCCAGAGCCACCTGTGAAAGGATGTGACTCCTCAGGGCACATCTGGGCCTTTGTTCCTCACTGGATGAACGCTGGCCCAGCCCTTCATTAAGCTCTATGAGATACAGCTCTGCCTTCAAAGAACACACAGTGTCAGGAGACAAGCCCAGAGGGACCCTCTGCTGATTTCATTTCCCCTGCTCTGTCCTGTGGTAGCCCCATGATTGCTGGAAGGACAGGTTACCTGTGGGCACTGAGGGTGCATGGTCTTCAAACTTGATCGCACAATATTCACTTGTGATAAGAAGCTGTGCTGTAATCCCAGAGGCATTTGGTTCAAATCTACCAGCTGCTCTCTGAGAGAAGGCTGGCCAATCTCCTCCCACTGATTTAATGCCTCTAAAGGAGGGTCAGGTGTTTGGTTCCAACTCAATGTCATACAACATTTGCTGCTGGGTTCTGACCAGTCGATTTCGGATTCACAATAACGCTGTGTGACAGACTAGAACTGTCCCTGTTTCTTTTTTTTTTTTTTTTTTTAATTTTTATTTATTTATTTGTTTGTTCTTTTTATGTGTGTACCGTCAAATTGGATCCGACTGGTACAGGAGGCAACTGTTCCTCCTTCTTCAGCAGAGCATCTGGTGGACTGGAACTGCGCACCTCTGGGATTGCAGTGCAGTTTCCTGCCACTAGGCCACCAGAGCTCGCCTGTCCCTGTTTCTTAAGCTGCAATCTTTAGGAGAGCAGATTGTCAGGCCTTTCTCCCTCAGAGCAGCTGGGTGAGTTCAAACTGCCAACCTTTTGGTTACTAGCTGAGTGCTTGACTGTTGTGCTGTTGTGGCTCCTAGAATTTTAAAATAAAAACTCGACGCCACTCCTGCTAAGACTCATGCTGAAACTTCATTCAGTTTCTGAGGCTGTAAATTTCAACAGGAGGAGACTGACCTTATTTTTCCTGCAGAGCCGTGGCTGGATTTGAACTGCTGGAGAAGCACCCTTTTGGTTAGCAGCACAACACACATTTCATGCTGGTCACCACAGTCCCCGGCACTCACATGATTTAATTTTGTTGTTGTTGTTTCTGTGTGCCGTTGAGTCAACTCCAACCTGCAGCAGCCTTCCAGGACCCTCTAGAAGTTCGCATGGCCTTACTTATCTCATAGATGTGTGGGTTTGCCTGGAACTGTCTGGTTTAACAGTGAAGAAGTTCCGTGTCCTGGGAAATTCCTCAGGCTCGGGACAGCTGAGACAGACAGTCACTCTAGGTGCCAGATGGGGATTATAATGCCAGTCTCTTAGAGATGTGGTGACAGTGAGTTGATGCTACATAAAATGTACAGTACAGTGACTGGCGTCGTATCTGTACCCACAAACGAGAGCTCTTGCTACTGTGCTTTGTGGGCTCAGAACCAGGCACACACTCAATACAGTGATTGCTCACCTGAGCTACAGCTGCCATTAACCAAATTAGCAAGCTTCTGCTTTCATAATTACAAGGGTTTGCTTTTCGATGTTTAAGAACATCCACTCTTTAATCCTTAATAAATCTTGGCTGCCAACAGCAACTTCCCCTGTAGGCAGCTCATCTAAATATTTAACTGATTTTTATTTCCTCCCTAAGGTTTCATGTAGACTTTTGGCATCATGCAGTTGATACGCAGAGGTGCAGCAGCAAAAAAAAAAAAAAAAAATCAAAAACACACAAACAAACAAACAATAAATCTAGAAATATGTTTTTTATAGATTTTTCTTCTATTGGATGGTTAATTCTAGAATTACCACCAACACTTCTTTGCTCTTGCTTTACCTTCTGCAGTGGCAAGAAGTGTAGAAATACTTCTTTTTGTGACTTTACATTCACCATGTATTAGTGAGCACACAATTCTGGCTAACAAGAAGGAAATACAGTTCTGACAAGTGGAGAGCGGACCCAAGAACGTGTTTGCACTTTTTGGCAAAAATGAGCAGATATGCTTGGTGTCCTTTCCCAGTCATCCTTCTTTGCAAGCAGTTGAAACTTAAAAATACGGGATAATATTAAGAACCTTGATCAAAAGGGGGAACATGTGGAACAGACCTTAAAAATTTTACTGGAATTTTGAATTCCTGGAGCCATTGAGTCTGGACATACTTCTGAAACTTGTCCTGAGATTATCTTTCTACTTTAACACATTAAACTAAAAATATTCTCTGAGGTCTTCTTTAAGTCAAACTATAGTTTAATTTATGTCTTGGTTTTCTAGTATTTCTATAACAAAAATACCAGAATAAGTGACCTTAATAAACAGATTTCCCCCTCCCCTTCCCAATTTAGGAGGCTAGAAGTTTGAACTCAGCCTCAGCTCTACGGGAAGGTTTTTCTCTCCCTCAGTGAAGGGTGGTCTTTGTTTCTTCAGTTGTTTCCTGACTCTTTGAAGATTTTCATGTGCCTGGGAATCTCTTTTCTACTGTTTGCTTCTTTAATCTCTTTAAATGTCTCCACTGCAAGATACAGCCTATACTAATCCTGCTTCATTGACATAACAAAGAGAAGCCATTCTCAAATGGGATTATAATCACAGCAATAGAAATTAGGATTTACAAGCCTCATTTTGGGGGAAACAATTCAATTCATAACAACTTAATTAGTAAAAATTGCCTCAAGCATCATGCTCTTTTAAAGAACGATCTAAATGAGATCAAATTGGCAGCAGCAACTTGAGAGGTTAGAGAGAAATTTAGGGGCAATGAGATTATGTGGATGGTGAGGAAGTAACTTGGAAAATGGGATGAGAACGGGAACATAACTTGAAGAATGGAATCAATTTACTGACCTGAACATGCACAAAGCCTTGAATTCGTGTAAGTCATGTTATATATGTTGTTGTGAACAATAAAATGAAATGATTTTTAGAAAATATGGAACAATCTCAAATTTTACCTAAAGTTAAAAAGAACTCATTCATTTTCAACAGTCGCTTCTGACTCAGTGACCCTTCATTGGTTTCAAAGTTGTACGTTTTAATGAGAACAGACTTACCAGCCTTTCTCCATCCCCTGCCTCTCCCCTTCCCTCCAGCCCCTAGTGGATTCAAAGCACTGGAGAAGCATAGTATTTTGGTTAAAAGTATAATGTACAATGGGCTACGCCGCCGATCGCCTTAAAATGAAAATCAGGATTTGTAAAATCAAAAGACGAGGCTTAAAAGAAATATGTGTCTAACTGGAAAATTGTTCCTCTAATTAAGCAATTAAGCCTCAGCAAGGTAAACCTCATCATTGCTTAAAGGTCATATAAAACGCAAAGTGGGTGCGCAATTCCTCCGAGGGGGGTGTAATTCAGCCCACTCAGCTCAGAAAGTTTTCAAATTTCCTGATGCCACCCACCCATCTTGTTTTGAAAGTTTGAGATGTTCTTCAGATATTACAGTGTTTGGGCTGCTGAATCTGTGCTGAAGCAGGGGGAGGGAATACACAGAAAAGAAAATATTTCTGTGCAATCAGAAGCAGTACTGTATTTGAAAATTATTGTTTCATAAGGTGCATGAGGTTGGAAAGGGAGACGGCCTAGAGCAGGATGAACTTGAAGCGATGCAATGAATTTGAACTCGTGCACATGACCTGTGACTTCCGTCAGTCTCCTCGGCTGGTGTAGAGGGCGTGGCTTAGGTCTCTGTGATTACAGTGCTATTTTGAGTAATGAGATGGGATCCTTCACAGCAAGAGGTAGATTTTCCTGGGTTCATTTAAATTTTATGGAAATGAGTGTTTATGAGTTGACATCCACTAATGCCCATCTCTACAATTCTCCTTTCCGAGTCCAGGCACGCTGGCTGAGACTCAGGGGAGGGTGTCTGTAACGTATTAATCACCTTACCCCTTCTTGAATAGGCAGCCTAGATCTGTTTGATTGTCAGTGGTAGTGACTTCTTTTGTGCCTGATTCTAGAGATGAGGTCCACGCGTTGGGCATGTTCTCAAAAGGAGCTGGTCTTTGGAGAAGAACTTTATCATAGATGGTACTGTGTGTCCCCCAAATACATGCAGGCAGTGGTATAATGTGGGATCCCCTATGATCTGATAAAAAAAGTAGTTGCAAGAGGATTAAGGGTGGAATGCAGCAGTGCCTGATTAAATAGAGGGGGTGTTCCCCTAGGGTTGGGTCTGTGACATCTTTAATTTCCCCAGAGAGAAAAGGGGGAGAAAAGAGCTGAGGGGGAAGGTCCTCAGTCCTACCGAGTAAAGTCATAAAGTCACCAGGAGTGGGGGTGTCTTTTTGGCTCAAGACTCTTGGAGATCCTCAAGGAATTCACCAGTCCTACAGACGGTGAAGGAAACCAAGATGTCCTTCTGGAATGCTCTCGCTCTCTCTTTCTTTCTCTCTCTCCCTCCCCCCCCCCCTCTCTCACACACACACCGCACACACATACACATATACAACATTCCCCTAGAGATAAGAGAATAAACTTCTGTTTGCTAAGCTGCCCAGTGGTGCTTTCTCCACCATAGCAGCACTAGGTAACTAAAACAGACATCGTGCTTGGTAAAGCGGAAATTCAGAGAGAAAGAGGAGGAGAAGTGCTGACAGTGGCTGCAATAATGGGTGAGTTCCTAGTTGGTTTCTCTTTGATGTACACAGGGAGCGTAGGAGTCAGAATCAACTCAGTGGGACCCATCAACAGCACCCCAAGATCCACTTATCCACCTGGTGGGAAAGGCAACTTCTAGCTACAATGAAATGAGCTGTGCACATCCTCCCAAGTTCTCCCAGGTGGAAAACCAAATGAAAACATGATTTGGAATCATCATCCCAGTGCCTGGGAGTGTTTGGAAGCAGGATGTCCTTTGTCCTGTTTATAAGGCCATGTCAGTGTGTCCTAAATTTAACCACGTCTGTGTTACAGAAAGAGCAGATCAGACATGGAAAGTCGTTACTCACTAGGGAAGACAGATGCCCTCCAGGAATTGTCAAAGAACGAAGAACACACAGGATCACTACCAGGAAGGCCTCGCTCGACATGGTCAAGAAGTTGACTTGGATTCAAGCCTCCTGAATCTTAGGATGCTACGCTTCCATTTTTAAAGTTCACTTATTTATGGTATTTGCTACAGCAGCATGTGGAGACTAAGACACCAGCTGTTTAGGCAACAAAAACAATTAATTTCCAATGATTGTGTTCATCACCGAGGAGCCCAGGTGTGTGGTTCCTAACACGTCATGTTGCTAACCAAAAGGTCGGCCGTGCAAATCTACCAGCGGCTCCATGAAGGAAGATGGTCAGCGTCTTCCCATGAAGACTTGCGGCCTTGAGAAGCCAGTGGGAGGTGGCTGTGGGTCACCCTCCACCTGACGGCAGTGGCCTGGGCTTTTGTCTGGTGTTTGTGATTGCCAGAACAGGAGGCATTCCAGATCGTTTTGTTTGTTTGTTTTTCCTTTCATTTTTTTTTTTTATTCACTGGCGAAAAATAATCAGTGATTTAAAAATTCCTATAAGCCAGGAATTATGATATTTAAATGGATCCTGTACTATCCTGGATTATCATAGGAAAATTAGTGGGGTTATATGCTAGTGGGCCCTGTTGACATAGTTAAGTGCTCACCTGGGTGAGTAAAGGCCGGCAGTTCGAACCCACCAGCTGCACGTTGGGAGACGGATATGGCAGTCAGCTTCTGTAAAGACTGGAGACTTGGAAATCTCACAATAAAGGGCAGTTCACTTAGTCTTGCATGGCCGCTCTGAGTAGTAATGGCCTTCATGGTAAGTAAGAGGTATGAGTTTTGACTGATCCTCTATGCTTCTTGGGACTCCCACACAATTTCCCCCGTACCCTCTGCAAAATCCCAGTCCTGAGAAACCTTTGTGACCTCCCTGAGGTGTGACTGACCCTGGCGAATGAATGTTTACAAATGGAGGGAGTGGCCGAGACCTGGCTCCACCAGTCATACTCCTTCAAGGCAGACTGACAGGTAAGCAGGAAAATCTGGCCCAGCGTGGAGAAGGAGCCAATACACATAAATTACCAATAAAAAAAATTAACAGACACCCAGCTGCTCCCAAGGCCACTTGCCAGCACTGGATCTCCATGGTAACCAAACGCTCTGTGGCCTCCCGTGGGGATTCAACTAGTGGCTGCTGCTTCCCACCCCGCTTTCCTTTTCCAAGAAAGTTCTCAAAATGGATTTAAATATTATGATATGTTCATCTCCAAGTGCTAAATGGGCGAGGTAGTCACAACGGTTAGGGTGGCTTTATAAGCATATATTCTTCCCTCGCCCTTCTCCCCAGTGCCTCTGCCATCAAGGAAAATGCTTTCCTCATAGAAGACTCCTTGTTCATGAAAGTTGGCAGTTGAAGGAGGTACGTTGTGTTGTTAGAGGCCACGACTCAGAGCTGCCAAGCACCAAGTAAGTGACAAAGAGAAAGGGGGAGTGAGTGCTGGGCCTCCCATTTCGGTTTTTTTGTTTTTCAGAAGTGGTGTGCTTATTTGGGGTCTCTTTCCAAATGAACTTGACAATTTCCCTTTGATCTCCCTGAAAAACAAACTTGGTATCTGTATTGGGACTGAATTGAATATGTGGGTTGCTTTTGGAAGGATTGTCAGTTTTACAATATTGAGCGTTCCTTTGCATGAACAGGGAACGTTTTTCCATTTGTTTAGGTCTTTTATTGTGTCTCGCAAAAATGTTCTGTAGTTTTCTTTGTGTAGGTCTTTTGCGTCTCTAGCTAGATTCCCTCCCAAGTATCTCAATTTACGGTTGGCTATTGCAACTGGTATGGGTTTCTTGGTTTCCTTCTCTGAGTTCTCTTTGTTACAGTTGAGGAATCCCTCTCATTTTTGGATAGTGATCTTGTATCCTGCCACTCTACCAAACTGTTCTATTAGCTCTAACAGTTGTTTGGGTGTTGGTTTTTCGTTTTGTTTTGTTTTTTGTTGTTGTTGAATCCTTGGGGTTTTCTGTGTACACTATCATATCATCTGCATATAGTGACAGTTTAACCATCTCTTCAGCAGATCTGGATGTATTTCATTTCCTTCTCTTGTCATATTGCCCTAGCAAGTACTTCCAATACAATATTGTAAGTAAATATTGTAAATATTTTATTCTAAATATTGTAAGTAACCCAATATAAAACAAAAATTTTATAAGAGAGAGAGCGAGCGAGAGAGAGGAGCCCACTGAGCAGAGGTGTGATTTTCACAACACTTATCTACTATTTAGATGGTGGCGTTTTTCCTTTATATGTCTAGACTCTGTGGTTTGGTAGAGATGTTCTCACATAAAATTTGTTGCTGTTAGGGAGCTCTGGTGGTCTAGTGGCAAGAAGCTACACTGCAATCCCAGAGGTACGTGGTTCGAATCCACCAGATTCTATGCTGGGTAAGGAGGGGCAATCTTCTGTACCAGTCAGATCTGATTTGACAGCACACACACACACAAATTAAAAAATTGCCAAAAATTTGTTGCTCTTGCTGTGTCCTGTCAGAACTGACACACAGCTGACCTTCCAGCGGGTTTTTCAGAGACGGTAAATTCTTCACAGGAGGAGCTTGGCTATCTTTCTACTGTGAAGGAGCTGCTGGATTCAAAGCATGTCCCTTTGGGCTGGCAGAGCAATTCCTTGTCACCAGCGCTTCCTACACATAAAATTTATTGTTGGTGCTGTTGTTAGGTGTTATCAATTCGAGCATGACTCATAGTGACTCTACGAGCTACAGATCTGAACCTTGTCTTAACCGGTGCCATTTCCACCATCTCTGACACCCGAGCCCATTATTGTAATCGCGGTGTTGATCCATTTTGCTGAGAGTCTTCCCTTCTTTCACTGACCCTCCACCTTTCCAAGCCTAATGTCCCTCTCCAAGGAATAGCCTACCCTAACAACGTATGCTAAGTGCGTGAGACAAAGCTTTGCCATCTGTGCCTCAGAGGAGCGCTGTGTCTGTACTTTCTCCAAATATATTTGTTTGTTCTTTTGGCAATCTGTGCGGTGCAATACTTAATTTGATTTGGGGGATGGGGTGAGATTAACACAGATTGAGAGTTTACCAGAACCCGAGTGATTTGAGTTTTCTGCTTTTATCTTCATCCCACTCAGAGAGGTTAATTGGCTTGCTCAAGGTCACACAGTCTAGTAGAGAGACAGAGTGAATCTTGAGTTTTTTTAATTCAAAGTCCATAGTTTTCAATTCGGTAATGGCTTGGGCGGGTGGAGGGACAACACAGAAGAGGAAGACCTTCGATTAGATGGATTGATTCAGTGACTGGGGTAATGGCGATAGGTGTGTCAGAGACAATAAGATTGGCACAGGATAGAGCAGGGTTTAGGGCTGTTGTACATAGAGTCGCAGGCAACTTGATGGCACATAACAAGAACAACAACAATGGTTACTGTGTTGTGCTGTTAACCAAAGGCTGGCTGATGGTTCAAATCCACCAGCTGCCCCAGGAAGAGAAAGATGGCAGTCTCCTCCCATTCAGATTCACAGCCTCACAAACCTGAAGGAGATCCGCCATGAAGCGGAATGGACTTCCGTAAAGCAGGAGTCTCATTTTTATTTTCAGGTTCTCTGTTGTGCACCGTCAAGTCAGAACTGATCTGTAGCTGACTTTCCAGCAGGGTTTCAGAGGCAGTTAATCACATGGCAAGAGATGACCCATCTTTCTCCTGCAGAGCAGCTGGTGGAGTGAACCGAAGACTTTGCGTTGACAATGGATGGTTTTGGGCATCTGGTAACTGACAGTGTGGGAGCTGGCATGAGAAGAATGGTCTGGCAAGGTGCTTTTGTTAAAGCACAGTTACTGAAAACCCCAGGGAGTGAAGTTCCTCTCACTCACACAGAGTCAACTCCATGACGAGATTTCTTTTATATTCTTTCCTCATCCTGCACTGGGTTTTGCAGCCCTTCTGTTTCTTTTTTTTTTTTTTTTTTGCCATCACCCTCTCTACACTTGTTCCTTCCCCAGGATTCATGTAATTCTGATAAACAAATACAGCTCACCTTCCCCAGGGACAAAAAAGGAAAACTAATGGCCAGTTGTGGCTCCTACCCCTTTCCAAATCCCCAGAGATATTTCCCCAAAACCGCTCTGAATGACCAGTTAACAACTTTGTATTGAGCTGACCTAAGGCTAATTGTTTTTTTAACTTTTAATTAATTACAAATGGTCCTTGGAGAGGGACATCATGCTTGGGAATGTGGAGGGTTGGTAAAACAGAGGAAGACCCTCAACCAGGTGGATTGACACGGTGACTGCTGCAATGGGCTCCAGTGTGTCAGGAAGTGTGAGGATGGTGCAGGACAGGACAGACTGCAGATCTGTTCTTCCTAGGATTGTACTTGACAGTAGCTAACAGCAAGGCTGATTCACTTATTAACCAGAGTGACACTGACACCTACAATTTTTTAAGAAGAGTGAAAAACAATGTATACAAACGTTGTAAGTAAATCAGTATAAAATAAAAATTTTATTTTTAAAAAAAGAAGATAGAAGATAAGAAAGAATAACATCCAACAAAAAAGCACAAGTGACACCTGGTGTATTGTTGCGTGCCATCGAGTCAGAACTAACTCATAGCTGACTCTCTGGAGGGTTTTCAGAGGCTGTAAATCCCATGGGAAGAGACTGACCATCCTTCTCCCGCAGAGCAGCTGGTGGATTTGAACCACCTGATTTTGGGATTGCAGTGCAGGTTCTTGCCACTAAGCCACTAGAGCCCCTCTGATGTGTGTTGTTGTTATGTCCAATGAACCACCTGTGACTCATAGCGACCTTTCGTACAACAGCTCTGAAGCCTGCCCTGTCGGGAGCCAGTCTCACTGTGACATACCAACTCCCGGTGCCCCAGTTACCGTGTCAATCCGTCTCATCCGGGTCTTCCTCTCCTGCACTGTCCTCCACCCTTCCGAGCATGATGTCCCACTGCGAAGACCTTGGCCTGAATCAGGCTGATGTGTTAGAAATAGAAAATATTAAAAAAAAAAAATTTCAAGTCCAAACAGAAATCAGTAAAGCAGGAGGCAAACCAGCAAAGGAAAAGGGGAAGAGAACACTAACCCTTGTAATCCCTTGTCAAAGAAATCCCTTCCAGGTGAAGATCAGAAGATGCCTTTTTGAGAAATTTGAGCTGTTGCCATCAGGGCGGGGAAATTGGAAGGAACTGGAACAGAACAAGATGTCCTGAGCGATTTTCTGCTACTTTTGCCCTTAAAAGGCAGCTGCTGGATTGAGAGCTTTAGTGATTGCAGATTTTGATCCGGCCCTGACTTGATGGCCTCTTGAAAACATCCCGAGACTTTCACTGTGCTCCCCTCACCCCCACCATCTCCTGCAGATCATTACAAAACAATGCTACAGAGTTTACCACAATGTGGTATTAAAACAGGGAGTGAGGGTTCACTGGGGGCTGAGCTTAAGAAGATCTGAAAATCACTGGCTCAGACATGGAGAGAAGTAAATGCTTTGCTCGCAAGTGTCTTTGGCTTGGCCCTGCATAAAGGCTTGGTTACAAAAATGCTTCCCAGGCAGGAAATTAGTTTAGCAGCATGGAGGAAGGAGACGAGAGAAATCCTGGAGAGGAGAGTGTGCTGGAAGTTAGTTTATTTTATTTATGATTAAGTCTTTAAGAGGATGCCATCAGGTTGGGACAATATGCCATTCTAAGAGGGACTCCGTATGACGTTTAGAAGTGGGTACCGCTTACAGCAGTTATACATATGGTTAATGACAGAAAGGTTGAAGGTTTGAGTCCATCTAGAGGTTCCTCCGAAGCAAGGCCTAGTATCTACTTCCAAAAAAATCAGAACTTGAAAACCCTGAGAGCCTGGCTCTTCCCTGGCACACAAGGAGCCACCGAGGGTTGGAGTGTTAATGAATTGGCTTGTCATCCCAATCTGGGAATTACAGTGTAAAATGAATTGTTCAACGAAGAATTTCAAAATTGTCATCCTGGGGGCATAGTGGATATAGTGTATGGGGCTAACCAGAAGGTCAGCAGTTCAAATCCATCGGTTACTCCTGGGGGAAAAAGATGCACAGTTTCTTCCAATAACGATTTCCGACCTCAGACACCCAATGGAGGGTCTACACAAGCTTTAACCAGCTTAACAGCAGTGAGCTGGTGGTTTTTGTTTGCTTGTCTTGTTTTTATCTTTTTAATGAGACTTTAAGGAGTCTTGGTGACACAGTGTGTCATGTATTGGGCTAAAAAGAAAAAAGTCTACAGCATCTATCTATGAGTTGCTTCATGGGAGAAAGAGGGTGCTTCCTTCTGTAAAGATCTGCGACATCTAGAATCCAGTGGGGAGTCGGTAGGAATCAGAAAACACTGTGAACAGTGGGTTTGAGTTAGTTTAATGAGATTCTTAGATGCTCACCATCAAACAGGGATGTACAGCTGTAATTCAGACTTCAGTGTTGCAACCTCACATGCTGTGTTCTATTAAAGGCCAGTAATGGCTTCTTTGCTGGGAAATATTAGTCTGGTGAAACCACAATGACAAATTACTTAGCAATTAAGATAACCAGAAAGCCAAGCTGGGGTGGCGGGTGGGGACAGAGAATGACCAATTGGATTTTTCACTTACACAACTAATAAAAAAGGAAGACGTTAGCTTCTATATGACAAAGAGCAGTAAAAAGAGTAGCTATGCTTGAGACAGATTAGAAAAAGAAGAAAAGTACCTTTTTTTTTAAAGGGGCAAAATAAAGAGAAATCCACTGGCCTCCTGTGTGGTATATGAGTCTGTAGTCTCCTCTTGGTTTCACCCTATCCCTCTGCTTGGGGAGGAATCAACAAAGCTTGTGGGTGAAACTTAAGTAACTCTCCAAAACTGTCCGTTGTCTTGAAAAGTGAAGAGACAAGAGATATAGTTCTGGGTTTGTACGACCGTAAACTTAACATTGGGCCAGGAATATAAGGAAAGAATGTCTAGGAAGATGGCTTTCACAGACCAAGAAAGAACAAAATGAACTGAAGATAATAAAGCACAAAGCATCTCGAGGTGTGTGTGTTCAGGAACGAGCTCCAAAGTGTGGCCAGGAAAAGCTGGCGATGAAGAGAACCTGAAGGTGCTTGAATTATTTGGCTCCTAAATTTGGCCCAGCTGTTAAAACAGCACTTTTTGCTCATCCTATTCTCCTGATGGAGGCGAGATTACAACGTCAAATTTAATTAGGTTTTTTTTTTAACCTGATGCCCCTTTTATTGAGATCAGCTGTTTTCAGCCTACAAGCTCGTCTCTGACCCTCCCTTCAGCCATATCTGCTTTGTAAAATTTTTTTAATTGGTTTTCATTGTCTCATGTACACTTTGTTTTACATTAATTACAATGGTACAACACCAGTATTTACCTCGTCTTATCAAATCCTCGCTGTACCCTCCTCCCTCTCCCTTCATGCCTGGCTCCCCCTCCTTCTTCTGCTCCTGTCCTTGTCAACCCTTCATAATGGTTTCTGTGGTGTGTAAACCTATCCTTAGCTGCCTTTTTGTTTGTTCCTTTGTTCGTTTGTTTACCTCCTGGAAATTGCAGGCAGAGTGGGTCACCATGTTATAAGAGTGATTGCAGTCTTTTGATAACACTGTACACACCTTCTTGTTGTTAGGTCTGACCCATAGTGACTCTGTGAACAAAAGATCTGAACCCTGTGCTATCCTGCGCCATCCTCACAATCTCTGACACACAAGAGCGCACTGCAGCAATCACTGCGTCAATTCATCTGGTTGAGGGTCTTCCTCTGTTTCACCAGTCCTCCAGCCTTCCAAGCATGATGTCTCTCTCCAAGGAATAACTTGTCCTATAAACATGCCCAACGTATTTGAGACGAAGCCTTATCACCTTTGCCTCCAAGGAGCACTCTAACTACACCTTCTCCAACACACATCTGTGTGTTCTTGGGCAATCTCTGGGATATTTGGTACTCTTCTCCAATACCACTGTTCAAAGGCTTCAATTCTTCTTCTGTCATCCTTACTCACTGTTCAACTTACACACCTAAGAACAAATGAATCCACAGGTGACTCCATTCGTGTACACTGGCTTCTCATCTTAACCTGGAGTTGAGAGGAGGTGGTACCTTAGCATCACGTAATCTACAGCAAATTCCAAATCCTCAGCGAGACATTGAGATCCCAGGACTTTGAAGAACTAGACCTAGATCTGGAAAATTGGAATGAAAGCGTATAATAAAAAAATGAAAGCTGGGGATGGAAGAGCAGAGCAACGAGATCTAAATGTTGGCAGCACGTTGGGAAGAGTCCGTCCCACAGACACTGTTTGCTGTAGTCATCACCGAGCTGCGTGGTGGTGGAACTTTTAGCCTCGTCCTAGCCAGTGTGTGTTAGATACAAAAAAAGAGCACGAGGGCGTGAGGAATAGAAATAAAGAAAGGAACTGGTCCCGAGAAACGAACAGGCCTTTATTACACAGTCTGAGAGGGACGCCAAGTGACCCGGCCGCATGGCATGCAGAGAGGATCCACATGGTGCGTGGGCAGTTTGGGGGGGTTCCTTTTTATAGGAGTCCTGGTGAGGACTAAGAAGGTACTTCTTGGAATTTAGCATGTTAATTTAGTAGGTTTTAGCTTTTTGTTTGTTTGTTTGTTTTCTCAAGCTCAGACTCTTACCAGGATCCATTGTCTGGTCTGGTCTTTGATGTGACTAGCTCAGGTGTTACCAAGTTTCTCAGGAAGTGATCAAGCTTGGAGGTGGTGGGGCAACTGCCATATTCTCCCTTCAGTGTGGGATGAAACTAGTGGAGGTGTGTGAGAGTAAGGAGTTTTAGAAGGTGCATAAGCCCAGCAATAAACAAAAAAAAAGAGTTGACAATGGCTCTGTTTTCCATTTCCTTCTAATGTCTAAAGAAGAAAGACTCCATTCAAGGTTAATGAAAAGCATTTAAATAAGCCCCAGACTCATTGCAATCCAGGCACCATGGACACATAGTTGGCCCTGCAGAGGGTGTTCGGTTCCTCTCCCGACGACCTGCTGGTGGATTCGAACCACCATAGAAGAGCAGTCTTTGGGTGAACAGCACAACCCCCTACACACTAGGCCACCAGAAGCATCTGTCAAGCATTTCCATTAGTAAAGGGAGGAAATGAAGACCAAACTAAGACCCAATGACTAAGAAAAGGACAATACAGAAGTGCATTAAATGGCAAATATGCAGTGTTACTGATTCTTATTCAAAGTGACCCTCTATTGAGTTTCCATTGATACTAATCTTTACTGGGGAAGAGTGTTCACCTTTCTCCCACCACGCAGACCATGAACACTCCTTAAGTGGAAAATGCAAAGATGTATTGTTTTGTTTTGCTCCTTTTACTTAGACTTTCACCAATGAAAAGCTTGACCCTAAAGGAGATTGAACACGTGAGCTTAATTATTTGCCACCCATAGAAAATTCTATTTCTGACTGGATTCAGATTTGGAGGTAGAAGCTCTCAGACAGGACGGCCTCCGTCTCCTGGCGAGCTGCTCCTGACGTTTCTCTTTGGCCTCCTTCATTCTCTTGGCCAAAAGCAGAGCGTCCTCGGCAGCCTCCTCCTGATTCTTTCTCTGTGCGCTGTTTCTTCAGCAAAATGTGCAGGCGTTTGTGCTGCAGGACACGTGGAGTAACAAGACGCTGAATCTGGGCGCTTTGGTCCTGGGTTTCTTGCCTTCTTTGTTCAGTGGCTTTCTCACAACATGTTGACAGATATCATCTTCCTTGGAGGGATTGAACAGTTTGTGAATTCTGCTGGCTCTCTTGGGCCCCAGGCGACAGGGAGAATGGAGCACAACTAAGGAAAAAATCTGAGAATACCCATGTATACCATGTCAGAGCCTCAAGGAGGGGGTGTCTTTATGAAACTACAGATCTGTTGGAGGGAGGTTTCATCTGCCTCCACCTCTAAGATGTGGTGGAAATCCTGCTTTTCAAAGGAGGGAAGTTCAGAAATAGCAACTGAAAACAGGGATTATTGAAGATTCCTCACAAAAAGGATTAGAAGATTGAGGAGGAAAAGACCAAAGAGACTTAAATAGAAAAGATGCTCAGAATGGACTGAATTTTGTTTTAAATAAAATTTTTATCTGTTGGGCTGAATTTTTGACTCAACTAGAGAGGCTTCCAAAACATTCTCAACTCAGCTGGTTTTAAAGGAGAATGAGACACCGGGGAGGAGGACTCAGAAAAAAAAAATGATAAGACACAAACAAAAAAATTAGGACTTAGTTGTAGCCATTTTGACCAACAAAGATTTGTTCTGAGTTTTGACTTAACTTTTTTTTTTATAAGCTTGTAACATTTCAAAGCAGTTGAAGATTTCCCCATTTGATCTTTACAATGATCTTGTGGAAGGAGGAGTGTTTTATAACAACTATTCTTAAGACGATGAAATGGAGTTCCAACGTGTCTAACAGTATCTTGACCAGGAATACTAACATCTGATGAATGCTTGATACAAACCCGGGCTAACTCCGTCCACAGATCTGCAATCTCCTCTCACATGATTTACAGCCTCAGAAAACCTGTTGGGAGCTCAGCTGTGGGTCGGTTCTGGCTCAAAGGCAGCCAGGTTAAGTCTGAGGTCTGCCCTTGTCTTTGGGTCAATCAATGCCTGGAAGCTAGAGCGATTAAGCAACTTGCTGGCTCTCAAGAGTTGCTTTTGGCACCAAAGAACAGCGAAGCATTCACAAAATGCTAGACAGTATGGATCAACCAAGGGTTCCTTATGCCGAGTGAAATAACGTAGTCACAAAAAGACAAACAACCGCATAAGACCACAACTGGGGGATGAGCTGGAGGAGGAGAGGAGAAATAGAATGACCGACAGTGAACACTATGCCGGGCCAGGACAAGGGAGGAACAACTCGGGGAGAATTGACAAGAGGACGATATGGCTGTTGGAATTAGCAACTAGGCACAGGATGGGTAGAAGGGAAGGGGGAAGTGAAAAAGTGAGGGGCAAGAAGGAGAGAGCTGGAAAAACCCTCTAGTAGGGCAGCAAAGGTCAGTGGATGGACTGGAGGAGGGGTGAAGGAACAGACAAGGTGCACTGGAAACTCGATGAGATGGGGTGATAGAAGGCATTGATCGAATCATGGACATATTTCAATGTTGATTAATTTTATAAAATATAGTGAATTAAAATGAAACACAATATAAACTTGGTAAGCAAACCACCATAAAATAAAAATTTTAAAAAGGCATTGCTTGATAGTAACTCATTATGTAAAACAACGTATGTGAATGAATGTCTAAAACATAATGCACCTTAATGATTATACAAAAATGAATTTTGAAAATAGAGTTTCTTTTGCACATCTTTTTTTCTGTGTCCATCAACTTTGTATTGGTAGCTGAAACTTGGTCAGCGTGGTAGTATTTACATCCTGGGAATGAGGAAACGTTATACTAAAACCTTGAATGTTTTGATGAGCTGATTGGTGTATACATTTACCAACACAGTACTGGTCACTGGCAGGCTAGATCCAGAGCCAGGTCCCCCAGATGATGAAGAGACCACCCAGACAAGCAGATGGACATGGATGGAGGTCATGGCCAGAAGGGAAAGATCAATGAGAGACCAGACAATCAGAGAACAGACAAAAAACAATTAGTGTTAACAGTTAGAAAAGGACCAAGGACTTTGTCAAGAAACACAAGCTTCTCTCATAATACAAACAACTGGTCTCATGGACATGTTTCATTAACATTATAACCCTGTGAGCTGTGGTCACAAACTTATATATGCACGTAGGGGCCCGGCAAAAAATAGAGGAGTGAAATACACAGGGTGTTGGTAGCAGGGGGTGGTGAGGCCTGTGGTAACTTGAACAGAGGTGTCCTGTCAAAAGGGAATGATACTTCTGAGCTTCTGTTTCCACGTGGAAATGTGGGGCCACCGTAAACAAACTTGCTAATTTGTTTAATAGGAAGGATTATTATCTGTAAATGTAAGCAAGTTCCTCAAATTTTGGTGATGAAGCCTGACAATGTAAAAGTACTGGGTCTCATGCTTAGGCCATTTGGAACTTCCCGCTTAATTTCTAGAAGATACAAATAAAGGTTATAAACGAATAACAGCAATATAGGAAATTCTTAGGTCTCATTGTGTTGGGATTTCCTGATGGTAATGAATGGACTTTGCCACCCCTTGCAAGTTTTTCTGCGACTCCAATATTCAATGATTCTTTGATCGTAGTGTCATTATCTAGTTGCTGTAATTATTGGGAACAGACTTATTACAACTCCCTGGACATCCACACAGCTCTCTCGTTGGAATTTTTTGAGTCTCAGCTCAGACGTCCCTCCCTCAGACAAGTCTTCTCTAAGGAGCTGCTTAAAGAAGACCACCCGCCCCCCTCCTGCCACCCTTTCTTCGTCCTTGGTTTAGGTCAGCAGCACCACAGTTTATTTTTATTTGCTTATCATCCGCCTTCTCCCATAAAATGTCTACTTGAGAGCAGGGACACCGCCTCTACCTTGTTCAATGCTGAATTCTCAGCATGATTTGGCCATGTTGCCAGGAGAGGCTATTCCCTGGAGGACGTCATGCTTGGGAAAGTGGAGCGACAGGAAGGAGGGAAAGAGCCTCAACCAGGTGGACTGACACTGTGACTGCAACAATGGGCTCCAGTGCATCAGAGATTGTGAGGTTGGCACAGGTTAGGACAAGGTTCAGGTCAGATCTGTCATCAGTAGGGACACTAAGAGTTGTTCTCAACTTGATTGCACATAACAATAATAAGATGCACGCTCCCAGGGAGCTCTGGTGGCCTGTTCCAGAAGGAGCTGTGTTGTTAACCCAAAGACTGAACCTCTCTGATTCTCTGATTCACTAGCACTTCCACAGGACAAAGAAGGACAATCTCTTCTGATACGTTTTGCAACCTTGGAAATCCTTGCAGAATCAGTTATGAGTGAGTGAGTGATGCGGTCAGTATACAATGAGGTTCCTGGAAATGCACCAGGTAACAAAAATTCAGTGCCTTCTAAGCCTCCTATCTAATTTTTTTAGTTGTTGTTGTCAATTTGATCCCATATAGACATATCTTAAAAGAGCACAATGTTACAGGCAGGCATTTTTTAAAATTTTATTTAAATAGTTAAGTTAAACTATTGTTAGGTTTTAAGAAGATTTCAGGAGTTATTTCTGATTTGAGATTTATAGTTTACTTCAGGGTAATAGTTCAGGAGTTCATCAAGCCTCTACACATCTAGAAAGTCTGGATTCCAGGAGTATCTGAAATTTTGTTCAGCATTTACCCCCCCTTTTGATCAGGAATCTTCTATAGATTGAACCAAATGTTCAGTAATGATAGCTGGGCATCAACTAATTTTTCTGGTCTCATGGTAAAGGAGGCAACTGTTTATAGAGGCAGTTAGGCACAAATTCCCTGTCTTTTTCTCATTCCTGGTACTACTTCTTCCTCTGCTGCTACAGCCAAATAGAGTCCAATTGTGTCCTGGCTTACCACTTGCAAGATTTTAAGCGCCCAGGCACTACCTAATGAACTAGGACATAGAGTTTTCAATGAATTGCTATTTTCATTATTTAGCCTTTCTTCTAAGACATGTCTGGGTGAACTTGAACCTCTAAGCCTTCCCATTAGCAGCATACCTAATTAAAGACTTGTGCAATCTGAGGATTCTATTATAACAGAATTTTTCTTACTTTTTTGAAATATACTTTAAGGAGAACAATCTGGGAGTATAAAAATTTGTAAAGACTCAAATGGAATAACAGGTTTAAAATTCTTTTTACAAATGACTTTCAAGGAAAGCCGTCTGTGTTCCTCTATCATGAGTTGTACACTTGTTGTCAAAGGACACTAGCATACAGAATGACTCCCAGAAGGAGAAGACAGCCACTAGCACAACCCTTGCACAGGATAGAGGTGTTATTTTCGTACTTCATGCTGGTCCCACTCTTGATCCAAGTTAACTAACAGATTAAACACTTAATCAACACCTTTTCATCAGGGGATCATCAACATAAAGGTAAACAACTGTTCTCTTGGGGTGGGGATACTGGCCTCAGTCTCACTCACTGAACCCTGAGAGGCCTTGGGGTACACAGCAATATCTATTGCACCTGTCTTGCTTTTCTCTGCTTATCTGCACCATCTAACCTGTAAGACCACACCCATGTGAATGCTTGCCTCTTGTGCACCAGCGCTGGAGCTTAAAAAATCAAAACAAAAAGAGCAAACCAGTGCCAAGTAGATTCCAACCCCATGTGGCAGAAATGGTTAAAGAACTGGCTATTAACGAAAAAGCTGATGGTTCAAATCCACTCAAGGGAGCTTGATGACAAGATTATAGCCATTGAAAATCCTACAGCACACAGATCATTGAAAATGCTACAGGGCACACATGGGACTCTGGATTTGGTTCTAGTAAACACAATGCCTAAGTGCCTTGGTGGTACAGGGGAGAGATTCCGGTCCAGGACACCTGAAGGGCACACACGGTAGCAATGATTTGGAATTGACTTGGTGACAGCGACAACACAGTGTCTTCATTGGTGGAGCAGAAGTTCAACTGTGTAAGACCAGTAAGAAAACAGGCAACTAGAAACAGTTACAATTGATAGAAAAATGCCAACTAATTTCTGGCAAAATATAAGGTCCGATGGCATAGTAGATGATGTGTTGGTCTGTTAACTGAATGGTTGGTGGTTCAAATCCTCTAGCCGCTCTTGGGGAGGAAGACGGAGTAGTTGTTCCCAAGAAGAATTGCAATCTTTACCTGGAATGGTATTGACAACAGTGGGTTTTGCTTAGTTATTTTTTTTTTTTGGTTTGGGCTTTTCAGTGTGTGTGCCCCCTCCCCCCTCAATTATCAGCCGCAAAGGATCACTGGCAGCCTAGTCCCTAGGAGATTTGCAGCCCACCCAAAGATGACACCTCTCTGATGGTTTGAATCCACCGCCTTCTTCACAGGAGGAAGATGGACAATCTCCTGCTGTGTGATTTACGGCCTCCAAACTCTGGCTGGAGCATTAGCTGTGAGAAGGTTCTGAGTCAACAGTAACGAGTTGAGTTATATTATGGACTGCTAACCAGAATACGCTGGAAGTCCAGGCTGGGTTTAGAAGGGGTCGTGGTACTAGGGATATTGTTGCTGATGTTAG
>NW_006399765.1:26110001-26183278 GCF_000299155.1 Elephantulus edwardii | reverse complement strand
AAACGACTCGACGGCACATAACAACAACAACAACAGCCAGAATACGGGCAGCTTAAATCCTCCAGCAGCTACAAGGGAACGAGACGTGTCAGTTTGCTTCTTTTAAGATTTATAGTCAACACTCTTGGTAATAGCAGCCAGGAAATCAAGAGATGAATTGTACTGGGAAAGTCAGCTGTGAGGGACATCTCAAGAGTACTGAAGTGCAACAACATCAGGCTGGAGACTAAGGTGCGCCTGATCCAAGCTATAGTCTTCGCAATTATGTGCTATGTATCGGAGAGTTGGACAGTGAATAGGGATGATAGAAAGAGAATTGATGCCTTTGAGCTGTGGTGCTGGAGAAGAGTGTTGAATATACCATGGACTACTAGGAGAACAAACAGGTTTGACCTGGAGAAGGTGAAGCCAGAATGCTCCTTGGAGTCAAGGATTCTGAAGCTTCATCTGACATACTTTGGACATGTTGCAAGTAGGGACTGGTCCTTGGAGAGGGACGTCATGTTTGGGAGAGCGGAGGGGCGGCGAAGGAGAGGAAGACCTTTGAAGAGATGAAAAGATTCTGTGAGTGGAGTGGTGGGAAAGAATGTGTTTGAGACGGTGAGGTTGGCACAGGATAGAATGGTGTTTAGGGCTCTTGTACATAGGCTCGCTATGAGTTGCAAGTGACTTGATGGCACATAACAGCAAACAACAGTCTCAGTAGGTACAGTTCTACTCCGTTCTCCAGAGTGTCTATGAGTGAGAATTAAAAGGGATTTATCACTGGTTTATATATTCTTGTCTCTAACACAACTCTATATACAGAACAGTCTAAAAAATTATATTAATACTGTGAACAGATACCATCTTCTTATTCCCAACGATAAAGCCAGGTGTGTCTCTCCCATGTTCTCATATTCCCCTCACCTGGCTATTAAGTCAACACATTTCTTTGCCTCGCCTGCCCCTTCTGACCTTTCCCTCAGAGACGGATGGTCTCCTGGTCTTCTCAGACCCTCTGTGCCCAGCGTTAGCCCTGCCTCTGATCAGCAGTCCAGAAGTGTTCCATCTAAGCAAAGCTGAGGAAGACAAGATGACCCCAGGGCTTAACACAGCTCTTCCTGCCCCAAGACAAAGATCATAAAAAGGTGACATCTCCATTCAGAAAAGAAATAGGTTTTCTTCCAGCCCCGATGACGGGAGATGTCCAGGAAGATAACGGAGCATGCGGGACAGCAGGAATCTGGAGTCGTTGTCCCTCAGGCTGAGTCTGTTTTGGTTCTCTGCACATCTCCAGGCCTGTCCGCCCCAGAGTCAGGCATTCCCCACAAGGCCGTGTGACAGAATTTTCTTTAATTAGCGTGTGCCTAATAGCAACAATAATTCTACTCATGAATAAGCCACTCTTCCCCCTTAGAAAGGAACACTAATGGCAAGAAGCAACGATGATTTAAAAACATATGTCAGCAAGGCAGAAGGAAGACCAAGTCAAGTCACTTGTGGGTACCATTCATAGGCACAGAAGGTGTTCTGCTGCCTGGCAGTGTCTGCTCCAATCCCTGCAGCCTGTAAGGCTCAAACTTCTACACGGAGTGCTGGTGGCCCGATGGCTAAACACTCTGCTACTGGGGACTTACTCCAGCAAAGAGACGTGAGTGTGGAGAACGTGTTGTGTGAGCTCACTACCAGTTAAAAGCGGACCCGATGACACCCAACAAAGATATGCTTTTCCTATGGGAAACTGCTGCAGTGATTTAAAATAACACTTGTAAACAGCCCCAATGTCCAACCACAAACGAATGGATTGAGAAATTATGATACATTCACACAATGGAATACTGTGCAGCACGCAGGAGCAATAACTTTGTAAATTATTACCTAATTTGGGAGGGACTGGAGAGCATTATTCTGAGTGAACTAACTCAATCCCACAAGGATAAATATTGCATAAAACCATTATTGTAGAGTGAGTATAAGGATCCAGGAGGGGTGGGAGAGGCTGGAAGCAGAGGGATGTGGATGTGCAGGGGGAAGAGGGGATTAATCATTGGGTTGTACAGTTTGATGGGGGGGTGAGGGAAATTGAAAGAATTTGTATTCGAATTCTGTAAATAAACTATTAAAAGAGAAAAAAAAAGAGATGGAAAACAACAACAATAACAAAATAAATAAAATAATGCTTGTGTCCTCTAAATATTCTATTGTGTCCTGAGGGCAGAAGGCACGGCCATGGCTCCCTGAGTCTAGACAGGTTTCTGCCCACTGTGTGTCCAACACATAAGAGACCGGCATACGAACAAATGAGCAGAAGTCAGGGATGTGCAAGCAGATCTCAGAGGGAGGAATACAGCCTTGTGCTTCCGGATGACCTGGAGGAAGCCAGTGTTATCAGGGGTCACAGCCATGGTGGATCAGCCCAGTGCTTCCCACAAAATGCACAAGGGTCTGATGGCCCAAAGATTTCTAGATTTTATTTTTCAGTTGGATGGATCATTAAGCCAATCACATCCTGAATCCTCTGACTTGGAAGTGCATACGTATGGCTGTGCCACATCCATGCCCATCTTTGTGTCTCTCCTATGATTGAGCCAATACCAGGAGAACAAGGAACCATTCTCTTAAGCCAGCACTTCTGACGTGGTGCAGGAATTGCACATTTTCTTCATGCCCAGCGTAGGGAAACAGCTGCAGCAGCAACTTCCCTGCTCAGCACAGAGGCGCCCTGGAGTCTGGGCAGTGCCCGGGCCCCCATCTCTCTCTCTCTCTGACCGTAGCTCCCAGAAGCAGTCGGATGCGGTGCCCAGGTGGGTCCCAGCCTCATGGAGGACCTGGATGTCTGCGATCGTTTCCTCTGCTGCCTTTCATATCACTGAACAGCGATCAGACCCGTCAAGAACAAGGACCCCAGATAAAAGGCCAGTGCATTAAGACAGAGCGTAATTGCCAGCTTCTGAGCTTCTGACATTAATCGTTTTACTGAAAGCAGACAGTGGCAGTTCTGTCTCTCTCTGTCTCTCCCTCACTCTCTCTCTTCTGTCTGTCTTATTGACAACACACAGCAGTTATTGGGGAGGGGGGCAAAAAAATATTCCACAATAAGGTTTGCTAATTAAAAGTAATATGTTTTCTCTTCTTCTTTCCAAATTGATAACACAAAATATTTCCTTGGGGCCACAGGGGGAAAAAACTGAGACAGATAAAAAATGTTTTGTGTTCATCCAAGCACAGCTATGTTAATGCGTATTATCCCATTAATGTGCGTCAACATGGGGAACGGGCCCACCAATGCAAGCAAGAAGCATACACTTATCATCATTTGATAACATGTTTAATGACAGATTGACGGGAGATTTGCAAATGTGAACTGGCATCAGTGTTGCTAACTTCAGCTTCTGCCGCCGCCTCTGCTATGCCAGCATATTTATGTGCATAATTTGATTTCTCAGCCACACTGTTAGTACATTTTTAATATTAACTATGCACGAACAGACAGCTGAACTTAAGTTGCACTGATGGCTTGGAGTTCATTAGATTGAAAAAGATGGGCATGCATGACTAACATGGCGGTGGCAGACCCATACTCGGGGTGTAAGGCTGAACGGATAGCATCCTCCGTCCTCGCCAAGCCCTCGGAACACACGCCGTGGGGACTGAGCTCGGCTGGATGCGGGAGGAAGCAGGGGGGAAACACGAACCCTGGACACTCCGAGCAGCACCTCAGCTACTGCCCTGGGGCTAGTGGAAGAGGCCTTTGCTTTCTTCCCGCCACCTGCTTCCACCCCAAACTCCTCACATCTCAGCACTCAAATCCCCTTTTCTTAGATGTTAGCAGAGGCTCCTAGTCATTCTCGGTGAACCTTACCCAGAAAATGCTTCCTCCAGAGGAAATAATAGAGTCAGTCAGTCTGCGCCGGGGAGGGCCTTCAATTGGCGATTGAATTTTGTCTCATCCCTTAGCCTGTATGAACGGCTTCCCTTGGCTGTGCTGCCGTGTCTTCACCTGTACAATGGGTATGATAATACTGCCTACAATGTCAGTCTAGAGATTAAGGTGCACCTGATCCAAGTATGGTCTTTTCAATTGCTCGCTATGCTTCTGAGAGCTGGACAATGAATAAGGATAACGGAAGAAAAATCAACGCCTGTGAGTTGTGGTGCTGGAGAAGAGTATTGAACAAACCATGGACTGCCAAGCCAATGAACAGGTTTGCCAAGTGAATTAACAGGTCTGTCCTGGAGAGGGCGAAGCCAGGTTTATATTTTCAGGCAAGGATTCTGAAGCTCTGTCTCACATACTTTGAGCATGTTGCCAGGAGAGACCAGTCCTTGGAGATGGACATCATGCTTGGAAGGGTAGAGTTCAGCACAGGAGAGGAAGACCCTGGATGAGACGAATCGACACGGAGACCGTGGCAATGGGGTCAGGTGTGTCAAAAACAGTGAGGCTGACTCAGGATAAGGCGAGGTTCACCGCCATTGTTTACAGGGTCTCTGTGAGGCATGGTCAACTTGATGGGGAAAACAACAACAACAACAACAACAACAACAACAACAACTACTACTACTACTACTTGAAAAGGTCACTTGAACTCAAATAAGTCCAAAACCCAGCATTTGCCACATAGTTAGCTCTCAGTATGTGTTTTTCTTATCCTGTTGGTTGTTCTCTGTGTGTGTGTACACCTTCATGTTGTAGCTTTTGAAATCTGTCTGCTTCCCAGGTCTTGGAATCAAGCAGATCTAGGTTCAAATTAAAATAACACGTCTCTATAGTCAGTCAGGCGTGGCCAAATGATTTCTTTTTCTATGGTCTTTAGTTTCTTCATCAAACACACAGGCAAACTCAGAAGGGCCCTGTGCTTTCCAGAGCTTCTCCCGGCGTCAGGCTGAGACAAAGGCTTTCCTGAGACCACACTCGTGTGGCTTCCTGTCCTCTGTCCTGCTTCCCTGTGTCCTGCTGGTTCTTCCTAAAGGCATCTCCCTCAAGCAGCCTCTTGTACTGTATGTGGCTCCTACATTTGGGTCTTTGTTAGCAGTGGACTGTCTCTTATAACAAAAAGTTTGTCTTCTACTTTTAATAAGCTTTCACAGAAGGGTCTTTAAAGCAGATGATTTTTATGTTGAGAGGTAAACTATGAGAATGATGACCATATAAATCAGAATGATTGTGCTGAAAGTCCTGAGGATAGAATAAACGTTCTGGAAATGGTTACTCACCTCACTATGATGGAGTTCTGAATGATGGCATTTAATCTGGGAGTGGGTGCTAGTGGACCTGTGTGGTAATAGGGAGAGATGACAGGGCGGAAGGCAGCTACAGTATTGGTTCTTCAAGAGAGGAAGTAGTTCCATCCACATGGCCACTGCGGAAGCAGAACTGCAGGGGAGAAGGAGGCTAAGCACTACGGAAACCAAATCAAGGGTGCTTGCGGATGAAATCAGGGGTGGAGGGAGTGAGAAGCTAAAGAGGAAACCCATGGTACTTAAAGTGGGCAGCATGACACGGCCAGGCCAGCCATTTCAGGATCAGATCACAAATTTTATCAAATGTAGAGAGATTAACGAGATGATGCCTCCATAAAATTTCAATAAGATGAATTGGATTCAGGATCATTTGCTCCCAAACAAGGCTGACATCACAATCCTGATCTAAATTGCCCATTGCTGATAGCTCCCCCTGTAGCTGGGGTTTGTAGCTGGCACAGCCCTGTCAAGACGGCATGCCATTCTCCCTGCTATCGCTACTGATTCAAGGTATGGGACCTGAAATGTCAATAAAACTCAATCTCAATATTTGATTGGGAATCTTGAGAGACAGGTGGTTTTCCAACGATGCTCATAAGTGACAGGGTGTTAATGTGGAGCTGCTTCGGTCAGTCATTCCACTTGCCTGACAAAGAGGAGAACAGAGAGGAAATCAATGCTGAATGTCGGGCAAAGACCATGTTCCAATGGCATGCATCCTCTGAAGCTACGATTCATCAGTGTATGAGGTCAGCTCTCTCCTCAAGAAATCATATATCTCCTTTCTTATTTAACCCAGTTTGATTTGGTTTACTGCCAGTTATAAAGAGATTTTGACAAACGCAAATCATCAACATGCCAATTGGTTTTGATCATTGATTCAAAAATAATGTTAAAGTTTATCTCATCAGAGTTAAGCAAGGTATTAAGCTAAGACAAGAGAGGAGCCCAGTTCTTTGGCAATCCATGAATACTGTTCGAATGGAAATCTACTCCAGACACCACAGAGATACGAAGTCATACTGCCCACTCCTTTAAATGATCTCAAGATCATTTTCAGATGACCTTCTCGTTACCTACATGTTGAACAGCTCTTTTGCTTCGTAACATCAGCTTCTGTCTCCAATCCATCCTTTCAAATGGACCATCTGGATGGACTTTACACCTTAATTTGACTAGCTCTTATATGTAGGAACCTCGAGTTAATGCTCCTTCACCAAGGACTAAATTTCAGAGAGGCTCAAAGATGGCAGAAAATTAATAATAGCAAACTTTTTGGAATACTACCAGGAATTAGAGGCAAGGATGGTGAAACTTCATCTCATATACTTTGTACATGTTTTCCTTGGAAAAAATACATTATGTTTAGGAAAAAAAGAGGGTCAGTGAAAGAAAGGCAGATCAGTGAAGAAGATTGACAGAACATCCGCAGCAATGGGTTTGAACATGACAGAGATCGTGAAGATGGCTCAGGACGGTATGGTTTCAATTTGTTGTTCATAGGATTGCTGTAAGTCATGGTGTAAGTCATGGCACCCAACCTCCACCTCCAGGAACTGTGTTCAATGCAGTGGTTCTTAAACTGTGTCCCCTAGAAGGTGTATCATCTGGGAGCTTGTTAGACATTCAATGGTTGAGCCCCACTGGGAATTATTGAATCTGACACTCTAGGATGAGGCATTGCTATTTGAGTGCCGGCAAGCCTTCCATGTTAGTATCATGCTTCTCCAGGCTTGAGAGTCACTGGTTATTCATCACTTGGGCTAGCTCTGAGCAGTCTCCTCCTGGGGGATTTACAGCCTCTAAGAACCCCCTGGAGGGGCAACTATGAGTCAGTTCTGACTTGATGGCACATTAACAACAACAATTGACCCAAGAGGTAGGGCCAGTTATTTGCTAAACAGAGAACCTGGACTTAGAGTGTTGAAAGACTTTCGTTTTTAGAGCTACAGGATCTAGATTTTAAAGCTGGGCATCCTAACCCACCACTTCTCTCTAGTGTGTTCTAGCCTTGGTGGCCGTATCAGCTCAGCTGCCCCTATTTGCCAGCAGAGCAAGTGATTCACATTCCTGTTGACTGACAGCCGCATAGCCACAGAATGACAGACTCTGCTGTCTTTTTGCTGATTCTCAGTCAGCCTTGGGACACAGTCCTCAGCCTCTGAGAAACCTGCCATTTGAAAAAAGAAATTCCAAGAAAAAGAAGAGACTGTCACAGGATTATGTCCCAACTTCCAACAAATCTCGGTTCCAATAGGCTGGGAATTGTTTAACCTGCCAGGGAATCTGTGGCCGGCAGCTGGCAGCCTCCTCGCCTGAGCATGCCTCCACTTTGTGAGAAGTCCCTTCTCCGCCCTGCATTTCTTCACAGTGAGTGGTTCCTGATGGCATTCAGTTCACTGTGGTCTGCAGGCCAACACTAATATTCAGTTATCATTCCCCATTTCAGATGTGAAAAGGGCTCGTAATATTCAACACAAAGGCCTCTCTACAGTGATATATAATTTAAAAATTAACACGAGGACCGAGGAGCCTCTGGAGCTTTGAACTAGGAACTCAGAGTTTCAGAGGTTAAATCC
Organism: Elephantulus edwardii; assembly: GCF_000299155.1. Classification (NCBI taxonomy): domain Eukaryota; kingdom Metazoa; phylum Chordata; class Mammalia; order Macroscelidea; family Macroscelididae; genus Elephantulus; species Elephantulus edwardii. The sequence continues at coordinate 26,175,473 of NW_006399765.1, read as the reverse complement.
TGATAAGGTGAGAACAAGGAATTAGATGGATGAGTTATTAAGCAAATGCCTCGGTTCTGTGTTCCCATGACTTCTGAGCTTTTTCTAGTGTCTTCCAGTTCACTTGTCCTTGTCAAAGTCTAAGCCCACAGATGTTGTATCATGCTATAGTTAGGAACCTACTCTGATTTCTGACATAGACACGTCCAATAGAAAGCATGATGTCAGCAAGCAAACAAAGCAGAAAAACAACAACACTCCATCTCCAACAGAGACCAGGCAAACCCGAATGGCAAGACCACGAAGAGTTTATGGAGAATTTCTCAGGGAGTCTTGTCGTGTTTATAGCATCACTGACTGACTCTGAGTGGAGAGGAGGAGAGAAGGCTTTGGACAGTAGGCTACACAACATGCCTGCTTTGACTTGAATTGTGCTTCCCAATATATGTATCTGTCCCAAGAAATATGGAATACTGCATGAACTTCTGGAAGAACAAACACATCTGTGTTGGAAGAAGTGCTTCTTAGAAATAAGAATCCTGAGACTTCCTCTTGTTTATCTTGGTCGTATCATTAGAAGGGACCATTTTTTGGAGAAAGACATTATACTTGGTAGAAAATCATGGGAAAACAAGAAGACCTTCAATGAGACCGTTTGACACAACAGTTGCAACAATGAACTTAAATGTAAGGACCATTAAGACGGTGCAGGACAGGGACAATCCTTCGTTCTGTTACAAGGAGGCCACTTTGAGCCAGGCCTTGGGAAAAAAAAGACATCAGGATGGAAAAGGTGGAGGGACAGAGAAAGACAGGAAGACTCTAAACAAGACAGACCCACACAGTAACTGCCACAATGACTTGAGCATTTCAGAGATTGTGAGGACGTCTCCGGGAATGGCATGGTTCCAATCTCTTGTTTGCAGGGTCACTAAGAGTTGGAGTTCACTCAATGGCACCTAACGACATGAGTCAGGAGAAGAATGGAGGCCTTTAAATTGTTGGTGAGGAGTACAGACTACACCATGGATTGTGGGAGGACAGACGTATCTGTCTTGGAGGAAGTGCTACCAGGGTGCTCTTCAGAGGCAAGGAGGGTGGCACTTCATCTCACATGCTTTGGGCATGCCTCATAAAAAGTACTTCATGCTTGGAAAAGTAGGCGGTCAGCGAAAGAAAAGAAGATCCTCCGTGAGATGAATTGGCAAAACCCAAAGGCAAGCAGTTCAATTCCACCAGTTACTCCATGGGAGGAAATCTCCACAATCACCACCTGTGTGACTTAGGGGAACGCTGATGGCTTCGTGGGTAAAGAGTTGTACTGTCAACTGCAGAAACACAGAGATGAATTGGCACCGTGGCTTCAACAATTGTCTTCAGCATCTAGGCTGATGAGGACGGCAGACAATGGGGCAGGGTTTCAACCTGTTGTCCACCGCATTGCTCTGGGTCATGGTTAACTCAAAAGCATCTAACAACAGGAGGAGGGAAAGTCAACTTGCTGGGACCTAACACAACAATGTTGTGGGAAGCAGGAGCGGCATCCACTTCCTAAACCACATGCCTCTGGAAACTGTGAATTTTGATAAATGTCGATAATTGTAGAGGGGCTTCAGGCCTTTTGTTCATAGGGTCGCTATGAGTCACACTCGACTAGAAGGCAATCAACAACAACCACAACAAAACGATAATGACAATGTGTGTTGGAATCTTAACCCAATCAATGTGAACATAATTCCCTTTAGGAATTGGAGTATTTTTGTTATGTTATCTGGAGAGAGGATGAAGGGCACCCAAGCGTCGAGGACTCTCCTTCATAGGGTCACTTTGAGTCACCTGTGACTCAACGGTACTTAACAACAATAACATCAACATAGAGCGTGATCAGCTGACCCAGTGGACAGAAAGCGATGCTACCAAGCCAAAGGTAGGTGACTTTTAATCCGCGGCCCTCAGGCCTGTCTTTCATTGCTTGTGTTCAGACATTCCTCTAGGTTGTATGGTCATGGTGTACAAGTTGCCGTACAGGGGTCACTTGTGGTTGCTGTAAGGCTGAATACTGTGACACTGGTGTGTCAAATGTGTTGATGGTTGTTTATCCAATGCGGACAGAGAGTGGGGTGGAGCTCCCCGATTAAAACAAACTTGGAAGGAGGAGTGGCATCCACTTCCATAATAACTTGCCTCGGGGAAACCCTATGAACCTGGAGAGAGGATGAAAGGCACCCAAGCGTTGAGGACTCTCCTTCATAGGGTCGCTATGAGTCGCCTGCGACTTGACGGCACTTAACAATAACAACAACAATGCAATGATATATGGGAAGGGTGTGTTTCAGGACATACAAAGAGCAGCTTAGACAGAAAGTCACACAAGCACAAATTGGGAAAGACAGAAACACATGTGAGGATCATGCAGGAACTGGGAATGTAGCTGTCAGACAAGCCGAGGCAAGACTCTCTCCCCAGGGTTTATGAAGAGCCTTCTGGAGTTAATGTCCTGAATTCAAACTCTGGCTTATGCTCTTTAAAGTTACAGTGGTACCAAGAAATCAAGATCATGTCCATCGCTTTAGGGAAGGGGAAAGGGATAGGGATAGAGATGGAAAGTTAGTGGGCAAAGAGGGAAGGTGGAGAGAGAGAAGGGAGCTACTCTAATAAGGGAAAATACGGTAATGTTTTTTGCATGTGGAGCACTTGAGGTACTTTGGTGTTTGTATTGGTCCGCACTCATGGCCTTGTGACCAAGTCTCTGTTCCCGGTCTGCGCCAGTATCAAGTGGTTACAATTATGGATTGCAAATTTATTGACATTTGACATCTACATCAGCCTTCCTCTGATCAACAGGACTCTCTGCCGCCAAACTGAATAATTATGGGAGATTTCAGCAGTCGTGGGGATGCCAAAAAGGTCATTAAATCATTTTGAGAAAACAGTGTGTTTCTCCATTTCATCTTGCCAGTAAATCTTCCCCTGAAGTCGGGACCACCTAGGGCTGATGCTCAGAGGAGGGGGGCTGCATTACAGAAAGGAGGGAGGAATTGAATTAGGTCTGAAAATACGAAGGCAAGCACAGCGGGACTTTGCTTTTTGTGCTTCATAATTCTCAGAGAAGCATAACAATAGAGGTTTACTTCGATCAACAGAGAGTCTTCTCAGGAAACAGGCGAGCAGGGCAGGCTGGGGCCTGGGCGTCCAGGCCCTAAGTGTTCTTGAGAAAATTGCTCTATCTTGACATCCCGGAGTCCATCGAGACCCCACAATAGGAATCCAGTGGTATTTATACCTCACGTGTCGTCTTAGCTGTACGCCCACTGGTGATTACTGGTAGATGGAAATGACTGTGTGTTGGCTACTAACCAAAAGGCTGGCAGTTCAATCCACTCAGAAGGTCTTGGAGAAAAGCCTGGTCACTTGCTTGCAAAAGGTCACAGCCACTGGGAGTCCTGAACTCAGATCTACTCAGAAATACGGGTTTTGCCCTGAGTTAAATTAGCGTGAGAGCCATTTTTGTTGTTGCTCCTAGACAACTGGAGTTGTGAGGTGGCCCACAGTGTCCTTGAACCCACCTCCCTCTCTTCAGCCCCACTGCATCTGCATGGTCCTAAGAGCCCCTGCCTCTCTCATGCTGTTTGCTGTGTGTTCTCAAGTCCAGGTCAACACCTGACAACCCGTGAGGACAGAGCAGAACTGCCCCTGAGGGTCCCCAAGGTTGTTACCTCTAGGAGAGCAGAAGATCACATCCTTTTCCAAGTCTCCACTGGGACGGAACCACTGACCTTCTGGGTAGCAGCTGAATATTTAACCATCACACCACTAGGATTCCTTGTGTCATTCCCAAACCCACTGCAATCCAACTGAGTCCAGCTCATAGCAGCCTTGTCGATGGGAGCTAACTGCCTCACAGGCTGTAAATCTTTAGAGCACCAGACCACCTCACCTTTCGCCCTCACGGAGGCTGGTGAGGTGAAAAGAGCCTGCCTTTTGCTTAGCTGCTCGGTGCCAAACCACTGAACCACCAGGGATGCTTCCGTTTCTCTCCTTTTGTTACATGCCGCCAAGTCGCTTATGGCTCATGTTGTTGTTGTTGTTATGTGCAGTTGAGTCACTTGCGACTCATAGCGACCCCATGTACAACAGCCTAAACCCTGCTCTATCCTGTGCCAATCGCACTGCCTCTGACACACCCATCCCGATTACCCCAGTCACTGAATAAATCCACCTCATAGAGGGTCTTCCTCTCCTGCGCTGTCCCTCCACCCTCCCAAGCATGATGTCCCTCTCCAAGGACCCGTCCCTCCTGGCAACATGTCCAAAGTATGTCAGACGAAGCCTCAGAATCCTTGCCTCCAATGAGTAGCCTGGTTTAACCCTCTCTAGGATGAATCTGTTTTCTTGGCAGTCCAGGGTACAATCAATACGCTTCTTCAGCACCACAGCTCAAAGGCATCAATTCTCCTTAGTGACCCTATAAACAACAGATGTGTACTTCGCCCTATTCTACCCCATCCCCATGCCCTCTGATAGGCTCTGATGGGCTCTGATAGGCTCAAGCTCACTGTGGTAATCGTCATTTCTCTCCAAACACTTCTCAATTGACGTCTTACTGTTTGTTCTTTGCTTTTTCTTCTTGTCTCGATTATCCATTCCATACTCAGTAACCGGAATGATCTACAAGAAAGAAATTAAAACATACTTCGGAAGCCTCTCCAATGGCTTCCCATTTGGGTTGGGGCAGTAGACAGGGGAAGCTTAGATGTCTTGAAAGGCTTGCTTTTTCCTGTGCCCACGTCCCAGATCACATCACCCCCGGCCACTCTGGACTTGCTCTTAATCGAACACCCAGCTCCTGTTCCTGTGGCTCCTCTCGGGGGTACTCTAGCCCCGGTTCTCACGCCTGGCTTCATCCCAGTCTGCGCCTCTTTCTTTCCTTACTTCTGGAGCTGATGTAAGAGGGATCTTAGCGCCCACCCCGTCCCTACCCTGTGTCTCCTCCACTGCCTCTCATGCCTTGAAATCAGTATTCTTTTTCTTGCTCAATAAATGTGGAAAGGAATTTTGGTGAAGCAGCAGTTGAGCTCCTGGAAGCAAACCAAAACAATGTAAAGTGGCCTGAGGGCACAACAGGAAGATCCGGAGGCATAGTCCCGAGTGAGCTGTGCTGCTAACCCAAAGGCAGCATGTCTCCTGGGGTTCGAATCCACCAGCGTCACAAGTGGGAGGGGGGAAGCTGGACAGGCACCTCCGTGCACAATTTACAGCCTCAGAAACTGAATGGGGTCAGAACCGACTTGATGGAAGCAAGTTTTTTACTTTGACTGGTGCCCTATGAGGAAGACCTGGTGATCTTCTCCAGTAAATATTGCAGCACTGGAAACCCCCCAGAACAGTCCCAGTCTACCACATGGGGTAGAGTTACGAGTTAGAGCAAGCCTGATGACACCTGACAACAGCAATAAGTGTTAGTCATGGGTATTGTCACTCAGTTCAGGTTGGCATTTATGATCTGTGTTCCTTTCATTTTCTCCTGCAGCTTCAGGATGCAGAGCAGTTTCTGGAACATACCAGGCCCTGAGACGATGAATTGATCCCCAAATGAGAGCCCAGGAAGACTCCTTGTCTTCACTGTTCATCACGTGACAGGTCCTAATCCGGAAGCACCTGGGAAGCACAGGTTCCCACGAGAGAGGGCTAGTGCTCTGGATAAACTCGAGAGTCAGTGAGTTGGTGAGCTGGGAATGTTTCATTATCTCAAACTTTTCTGGGCTTTGTCAAGTGTGAAGACCCTTGCACATTTGAGCAAAAGGAGACAAAGACACTGGGCTTCCATTGAGAATTGGAAGTGACTCACTGGCAATGGGCTTTAGGGTCTCATGTGCTGGGTATTGTACTGTTTCCTGTACTTCATCTCCTCTTTGATGATACCATGATCACATATCCGCCTCATTGAAGGCGAATTTCGGCATCACTGTTATTTCGCATAGGCTGTTGTCAGGTGCCACATAGTTGCTTTAGTCTCACTGCAACCCTCTGTGTAATGGAACACCACGCTGCCCTGCCCTCTATCATCCTTACAATCCTGGCTGTTCCTACACCCATTGTTGCAGGGACCATGACAACCAGCCCATTGAGGGCCTTTACATTGGTGAATTACAGAAGGAAGATGATCTCTCCTTCAGACCCCGGCTCAGGCAGACTGTTCATTCCAGCCTCCATCCTTTCTTCCCCTCATCCCTCTTTGACGTCTTTCTGACATTTACAGAGAACATGTGGCATCCCAGGTCTCCATTCTAGGAAGCACGAGGTGGACCAATCAGACATAGCTCCCCCTATCCAAGAGCTTCCAGCTGGGCATGAGCTTTGTATCAGGGGGCACTGGAAGTTCAGATGAAAGCCCACTGTCCCTCTCACTTCCCAGGCCTACCAAGTCACCTTCACAGAAATGATGTTTAAATGTTTCGATCTGGCAAACATCTACAGAACATCAGTCTCTATGAGACGCAAAAGATACACATTATACACTCCACAGCCTAGAAAATCCTACAGGACAGTTCTTTTCGGTCATGGGGTTACTTTGAGTTGAAAATGGCACCAAAGAACAGAAGGCATCCTGAGTGCACACGTGCCAACCTCTCCTCCTACCAACTGCCATCTCTGCATTATCATTCCCCCCCAAACTGGGCTTCAACCAGGCATTTCCTAGAATGCACACACTTTCTCTACCTTACAGGCTGTCACTCTCATCACTTACTTCAGCACTCTGCCCCTTGCTTTCTCCCTGGTTACTTCCTCGTCTCACCTTCTCACTTGGGAAACCTCCTTCGACCCCTCCAGCTCTCACTAGCCCAGGCCTTCCCCCGCCATAACACTGGGCACTTTCAGCCTTAACGGCCTGGCCATTCTTCCACCGCAAAGGAGTGTGAGCATCCCAAGAGCGGGGACAGTGTCTACATGTTAGTCACTGTCATCCCGGCACTTGTCAGAATCTGTCTCCAACACACACTTGGTGTTTGTTGGTTAATGAATGTCTTCATACTTATTTAATAGAGTTTCCCAATGGAGTTAGTTCCCTAAGATGGTTCATAAGACTTAGTGCCTGCACATTATAATTGCTATTGTTCCTGTCATTATAATAATTGTCAGACCGGGTCATCCGACCTCAGCTTGAGGAGCACTGTATTTTATAATTACAAGGGTGGTTGAGTGTCACTGAGTTGACACTCATAAGTACCCCATATGGTAAAGCAGAGCTGTCCATAAGGTTTCCTTCACCCTAGTCTTGGTACTTGGAAGCAGGAGTTGCATCCACTTCCTAAACTACATGCCTCCGGAAACTCTATGAACTTTGATAAATGCCGATAGTTGTAGAGGGGCTTCAGGCCTTTTGTTCATAGGGTCGCTTTGAGTCATGCTTGACTCGAAGGCAATAAAAAACAACAACAATAGTCTTTGTACAATCTGATAGGCAGGTTTTCTGGTTAGAGCTACCATTCATTGGGTGGATAAGTGAGCACCCAGCTCTTTCTGTCATGGGGGGGGGACTGAGGTTGTAAGAGAAGCTCTCTTTACTGGGGACTTCCAGGCGGCTGGTAGAGCAGCATTACTAGGTTTTCTTTCTCTGATCTTCGTCCTATACTCGAGGCTGGCCTTTGTGTCTCCACTTGCAGAAGGGACAGTCGAGGTGCAGAGTGACACTGGCTACCCCATGTTCCTCAGCTAGAACGAAGTGACCCAGTCTAAAGGCAGACCATGCCGCTCCAGAGCCCGTGACCCTCCCCACTGCTCTCAGCGGCGAGCGTTTCCCCTGCCTGGATTCCCAGGCTTCAGGAATTCATCTCCTGAGAATCACAGTGGAACTTCCCTGACTTACAAGGCCTCATGGATTTTACCCTCTTACATTTCTGGGATGAGCAAGCCCTGATTGGTTCTTTGACTTGTAAACTGGAGCAAAGGCTAGCCAGTAGGGACCCATCTCCATGGTAACCACACAACAGAGACTGCAAAGGGGGAAGTGGAGGCTACAGAAATTATGGGGAAGAAGAGGGAGTTATAAACAATTAAACGTGACAAAGCCCTTCATGAACCAAAACGGAATTATTTGACTGTGAAATCAAGTAATGTAGCATTGAAAAGAACATAACCTGAAATGTCGGTTTTTCCCCCTCATCCACAGATGGAAAAAAACACCCAACACCACACGAAGCACATCTAAAGTACCTATTTACTAAAGAGTCAAGTGGTAGAAACTTGTCTATGTCAAAGATGTGAGCTCTCAGGGTCCTTCAACATTGCGCTCTTTCTGCTTAGCCTACAGGCAAGGTCTACACATTAACTAGATGGTTAAGGACTCCTAAGCAGAGTCAGATACAGCCTTGAGCCTGCACCCACTGAGAAAAGTGTTGAGAAACTTGTGGAAGAACATCTTTGAGCTCAAGGTGATGAGACTTCAGAAACAGGAAGCATCTTTGTGCTCATTGTCTCATTCTAGGCCTCCAGCCATTGGAAAGGATTTGGGGGGCACCAGAACATCCCCCTTTATGTAACAACTAGACTAGGATGGTGATTGCACACATAAAAAGTAGCCAAAATGGGAAAGCTTTCTGCATTTTAAAGGCTCCGCAGGTTCAAAAACTGAGAGCACAACTGTGCTATAAGGATGCAAGCTCCGGAGGTCCATCAATGACCACCTCCAGAGTCCCCAGGCCATGAACAAATCCCAGCCCTGCCACTTGATGCTGTGAGTCCTGAGTGCCTGAAGCACCTTCTTTCAACCTCAGAATTCTCATCTCTAGAATGGGAGTAGCATCCACCTTGTATGTAGATAGATATTATTGTGAGGGTAAAATCACAATATTTTGTTATGATTGATGCTGATGTTGCAGGCCACAACAGCTTAGATAAATCAGATGACTTAACTGTCTTCATTTCTATTCATTATAAATGACAGTGGCACATGGTGGGTATATACCATCTCACCCATGACACCAGCAGCTCATATTTTGTTCTGAAGCAAGAAGTGTGGGAGTGGGGGCCAACTCCCCCAGTTTGTCTGGTATTGTCCTCTTAATATCAAATCCCAGCAATTCATTCCCCTTACCCCACCCCAAGTTCCACGCCAACCTTGAGGTTGTTTACTCTCCAAAATAGCCTATTCTGCTTCCCAGCATGCTTTGTGAACTCAAAGATAGATAAAAAAGAGAAGATGCCATTTTCCAAAGAACAACTCAGCATCGTCCAGAGATGAGGCGCATCAGTGTTTACAATCAGCAAGCTCAGGGAGGTGGGTGGACACAGGGACGACAGCAATGGGCTCGAACGTGGCAGGACAGTTAGGGTGGCACAGGATGGGCACCGATCTGCTGTTGTTAGTCAGAGGGTCACTGAAAGTCATAGTTGACTGGACACTACCTAACAATTCAGAGTCCTTGATGGGAACTGGACTGGAGGGTCGAAATGGACAAAGACCACCTGGACCAGAGTCAGCGTCTCCATTTTTTGCTAAACTGATGACCCAGGAGTTGAATCTGGCCTCTAAAATGCTTTTTTTGTTGTTTGTTTGAAATGCATATAAAGAGAAACTAAATCCAAACCCACCAATAACAAAACTGAAACACTGGGGTTCTTGACACAATGTCTGGATTTCTTACTCCTGGCGTCCCGTGCAATGTCACCCCTCCGCTCTCCTCAGCCTGTGAGCCACCCAATTTGCCCTCCTCCAGCCCTCTCCCACAGACTGCAGAGACCAAACAAATCTATCTCAACGAAGTGCGACCAGAGTGCGCCCTGGAGGCAGGATGGTGAGACTTTGTGTCATGTATTTGGAGCCTGTTATCAGAAGGGACCTGGAGAAGGACGTTAACGTGTGGTTAAGTGAAAGAGAAGACGACCCTCAACGGGATGGACTCACACATGGGCTACAATGAACGGCCTCCAACAGAGCAATGACCTTGAACCTGCCACAGAACCAGTCAGCTTTTGCTCCATTGTATCCCGGGGTGGTGGTGAGCCAGAGCCAATTCCACTGCCACTAACAGCAACAACAACATCTGGGCCCTATCACCCACCACACGCAGTAAGTAAGCATCAGTTGAGGCTGATGATCTGCTTTACAATCAATTCTTGTGTGTGGGCGACTGGGAGAGGCAGGCAGGTGGGGGTTATCCTAAGGAAAATGAGCCCACTCATCACAAAGCCACTGTGGGCTTGGTCCCTGGGCCCCAGAGTCCAATTTCCGAGTCCAGAAAGACCTCATTTTAGGAGATGTATGACTAGCTCAATAGAAAAGTTATCTGTGTCTACCTACGTCACAGGCATCTTGCAAGTAAACAAGTAAGTAAGCAAAGGAATATGTAATTCATTAACCCAAGGAGGACAAAAGAATCTATTGCCCAACTAGCGCCAGCTTCCCAAGATACCAGAGGTGAATGCTATGAGAAACACACCAAGTTTTCAGAACCCCCCTCAAATGTGACCTGCTACTCTGGCTGCAGGCATCTACGCTGGTGACGCTGGATCTTCTAGGACAGCGTGACATGACCCAGTTTGGAAGAAACTCCTGCTCCTTTGGAGGCCAGTCTGGGAAGAAAGCAAACCTTACCCCAAGTCCCCTTCTCTCCTGGAGTCCTTAACACACCCTAATCTCCCCAGGCTGCGTGTGACTTAACAAACTGCCCTGCGATTCTTGCAGGGCGTGGTGGTGGTGACTGATTTAAAATCCCCGCATTGCTAAAACTGCATTGTTCTTCATCAAGTTGAGTCATTTTTATGTGAAGTGTCAAGCTCCCTAACAAATAACTCCTGCCAGACAAATCAAGTTCCTCGTCTTAGCGCCGCGGCTAAATAGTTTATAGCTTTAATCTGCTCACCGAGGTGTGCAGTCTATGACAGTAATTATAAATGCAAGGAGAAATTATAGCTGAATGCTTTAACTGCATTAGGAGCTGTGTGATGAACAATCATGAACGCTCGCTCATTCCCAACAATAGAGGGCAAGTTGGTGTCAACGCATTAGAGAGATTTCAGTTCTGCATGGCTTTTTCTTCCATTTACCACGGAATGTCACTTGTCTCCTATAAAGCAGAAAAGAAAGAAGAAGGGGGAAAAGCACCATGGAAAGCTTTAAATTTGATAGTTTAAAAAAAAAAAAGAGACAAAGAGAGAAAATGCTGGCAAAAATTGTTTATCGTGATGCCTCCTCCCGCCCCCATTCATTTGCCTGCAGGTTTGGTTTCAAATTAGCTTGTTGGAAGTAAAATGCTTGTTTTACAAAATGCTTACTTACAAAAAAAGGCCAGAGGGCATAAACCTACTAGTGGGCTGCTGACCAAAAAGTCAGTGGATCGAACCCACCAGCCAGTGTGAGGGAGGGGGATGAGGCAGTCTCATAAAAACCAACCGTCTTCCAAACCCAGTGGAGAATCAAGATGGGTGGGAACGGGTTTGACTGCAGTGGGCTTAGTTTTGATGTTTTTGATCTTAAGTGAAATCCTTTCCCAAGTCTTTTCGCAGCAGTCTTTACAGAGGAATTCTTACTTAACTGAATTCATCCAGCCACTCCCCGCCATGCAGTTGGAACCGCCTCCCAGCTGACCTCCTGTTGGATTTCTGGGGCTGTAAGTCACACGGGAGGAGACTGCCCGTCTTCCTCCCTTGGAGACTCTAGTGGATTTGAACTGTCAGAGAAGCACAGCCATCAGAGAAGCAGTGTGACCGCCTATGGGCTAGGCCATCTGAGGACAAGTTCAAAACCAGCCCGGGAAGACACTCCGGTCACCGGGGACTGCCCTGCTCCCCTCTACACCCACCTAAGATGATGACACGCTTTGGTGGCTTATTCCCCCCCCTCCTTTTGCAGAAAGACATTTTTAATTTCACTGAAGAATTACGCAAATGTATTTTAAAGACATAAATCCATATAAAAAATATGAGCTAATTAAAACATTGCACTCCCTGTCGCTCATGGATTTTCAATTTAGCGAAAGGAAAGAGAGAGGGGGAACAAAAAGAATTGCATCTGGTTAAATGAAAAGATGATACTGATGGCAGATTGGAGTAATGAAAAATCGTGTTACTCTGTATTAAAGCACCAAATGATCTACACCAGGAGTGAGCATCCAGGGCCCAAATGACGGGGAGTGCGATGGAGAAGGAGCCGAGTTACAGTGCCAGGGGGGCGAAGGCACGTACTGTGATCAAACCAGAACGCTCCAGAAAGGAGGGACCAGTTTCTTGCTGCTTTAGAAATGCTCTAATCTCTTACTTGACCCTAGTCCCCTGAGTTTCATTTGTTTTCCAAATATCAATTGCCAAGAATTAGAATGAGGATTATAATCAAATTATGTATGTCTTGTCCCTAGTACTTTGGATGTGTTACCAGGAGGAGCCAGTCTTTGGAAAAGGGCTTCATATTTGGCAAGGTCGAGTCAGCAAAGGAGAGGACAACACTAAACGAGATGGTTGGCGCGGCGCTGCAACGAGGGGCGTGAACGCAGCAGAGATTGTGAGGATGGCAGGGGAGTGGGCTGCGTTTTGCTCTGTTGTTCATGGATTCACTATGAATCAGAGCAGACTCAGTAATACTTAAAAGCATGTATTTAGGTTGTGCCTTGGTTAACGTATGCAGTAAATGTATAATTGCTTTAACCGCACAAGGAAAAGACCATCAAGGAAACAAGGAACAAAACCGTCCAGGCCCCTGAGCTGCCAACATCTGACTTACAGCGGGGGCTTCCAAGATGCCCAGGGCAGCCTGCATCTCGATTCTCCAGCTGTCCTTTTTTTCCTTTTTCCTTCACCTGAGCTGTTGAGAGTACATGGACCTTGGGAAGAGCATCTAAACCATTAGCCCAGGTAGAGAAAAAACCAAGAAGTAGGAGAAGAATCTTCTCCTGATGAGCGATGGGCGCCCTTGGTTTTGGTGCCTCTCAATACTTCTGGTGGATCCTTGGACGAGTCCTAAAGCCCTTTGAGCTTCTTTCAACCTCTATGTTAACAACAAGAAGGGTTGTTCTGAATACCATGCCTGGCTCGAGGGAAGAGGCCAAAAAGTATTATTTTTGCTATAATTATAATGAAATAACAGTTGATGTCTTCAACTACATAGATTATCAATTAGTTAATCTTGGAGGAAAATCTACAAATTTCTTATCCTTTAGATGACACTTAAGATCATATCAGGGTTCATGGAAGTTGTTTAGCTGTACTTTAATCTACTATATGCTAGGGTTTATGGAAAAGAATTCATGTTACAGTTGGCATGGCTGCTAGTTCACAATTTCCATTGCAAATATAGCTGGGGGATGCAGCAAAACCACAACTGGTATTTGTATAAGTATGAAAGGAACATAGGGAGGGGGAGAGGAAAGAAAGAGGAAGGAAGGAAGGAAGGAAAGAAGGAAGGAAGGAAGATGGAAGGAGGGAGGGAAAGAAGGAAGGAAGGAAGGAAGATGGAAGGAGGGAGGGAAAGAAGGAAGGAAGGAAGGAGAAAGAAAGGCTAAAGGAAGAGAGGAAAGAAGAGAGGAAGAAAGGAAAGAAAGAAGAATGGACAAGGGGAGAAAGAAAAGAGTGCAGAGAGGAAGAGAGAGGAATGAAATGGGGGAAGGAAGGAGGGAGGAAAGGAGGAGGAAAAGAAGGGAGGAAAGGAAGGAAGGAAGGAGGGAGGGAGGGAAGGCAGGAGGGAGAGAAGAAAAGGCAGGAAGGGAAGAAAAGAGGGAGGGAAGGGAAGAAGGAAGAATGGGAAGGAGGGAGGGAAGGAAGGGGGAGGAAGTGAAGGAAGGAGAGAGGGAAGGAAGGAGGAAGGGAAGGAAGGAGGGAAGGAGTGAGGGTGGGAGGGAAGGAAAGAGGGAGGGATGAAGGAGGGAGGGAGAAAAGGAGGAAGGAGAGAGGGAGGTAGGGTGGGCAGGCAGGTGAGAGGGAAGGAAATAAAAAGGGAGGGAGAAAATGAGGGAAGGAAGCCTTATCTAAAAGATGAAGCACAGGTTGACTCGTTCAGTTGCATTTTCCTCTTCCAAATAAGTTCGTCCCAGAGAGGGTGAAGCCAGGCTGCTCCTTGGAGGCAAGGATTCTGAAGCTCCATCTGACATACTTTGGGCATACTGTAAAGGAGGGACCAGCCCTTGGAGAGGGACATCATGCTTGGAAGGATGGAGGGACAGTGCAGGAGAGGAAGACTCTGGACGAGATGGATTGACTCAGAGCTGGGGTAACGGGGATAGATGTGTTGGAGATGATGAGGTTGGCTCAGGATAGAGCAGGGTTCAGAACTGTTGTACAGAAGGTCACTATGAGTCACAAGCGACTCAATGACACACAATAACTTGTCATTTAATACATGATCTTGGAGTTGTCATAGTCAGTAAATGAAAATACCGAATGCTTGGTTGAATTGTTATTTCAGATGGACACCAAATACTTCCCTTTGTGTAAGTATGGTCTAGGGAATATTTGGGGCATATTAACACTGAAACGTTATTTGTTGTTGATCTGAAATTCCAGTGTGACTGGACAGACTGTGTCTGGATGGGTGGCTGTAGACACTGTTCAGCAGAACCTTCATTTTTATGTAGCAGCCACAAACAGAGAGCAGCACTTTGGCCAAAAGCCATTTCCACTACCAACGTCCAGGCCAGGTGTGCTCTTAAACACACACTAGGTGGCATAGTGGTAAGGAGCTGTGCTGCCAACTCAAAGGCATGTGGTTGAATCCAGCAGGGGCTCCACAAAAGAAAGATGGGGATTCTCCTCCTGTGCGATTAACTGTCTCTGAAAACCCTCCTCTGAAAACCCACTGGAGGGTCACCTATGGGTTGGTTCTTATTCAATGGCACAAAACAACAACACAGTAATGAGAATAATTTCACATCTTTCACTCATGCCTCTCTGCCCTCTGTGTAGTTTCGATTATCCAAGAGTATGTGCTTATTTTATGGTTTCTCTACTCCCCCCCCCCTTTTGTTGTGTGTAGTTGGTTGAATCTGATCCGACTGGCACAGGAGGAGCTTGCCCATCCTTCACTGGCAGAGCATCTGGTGGATTTGAACCGGGCGCCTTCGGGATTGCAGTGCAGCTTCTTGCCACTAGTCCACCAGAGCTCCCTGAGTATGTGCTTCTTAAAAGGCACCCAGAAGTACAATACATACTGAGCTTGCTTCCGCTTACTCACGTTCTAAAGCAGGGCTGCACTCTTAATAGCTTTGAATCAAATGTCAAAGAACGTTGCACTTATCAGTGGGCAGAGCTTGCTGCAGAATTTAAGACATAGCTGAGAAAGGAAAGAAAATTCAGATCGGCACCTGTGTCTCAGAGGAAACTTAGGTTTGACAAAGCTCCCTAAAACCCCAAACCTTGACCGTGCTCTTTCTAAAATACCTGCACTTCTCGCACAACTGTGTGAGCACACGTACATCTAAAACCAGAGCAGTGGGTAACAGGGATTGCTGGTTTAAAAAATGCAAATGTGAATTGCAAGCAGCAGGCCATGTATTCATTTGTGCTGCTCCCAGAGGCAAAGTCAAACCGCAAGGCATTCTTTCCTAGGTAAGGCCAAACGCCAGGAAGATCGAGGCTCGGGCACTATATAGGCCGTCTGGAGCTGACACAAGCGTACCAGTTCCCATAACCTCTTGGCTCCAGGTACAACATGTGGGCCCTGCCATTTCCTCTGAATTAGCCCTGAATACGCGAGCCTGATTGTCTGCAGTTATTTAAGAATCCCAGCAACAAGAGTGATTATTCTGACAGGGAGGAAGCTGCAGCTTCACTTTAGTGGTAATCTTACACAAGAGTCGATTTGAAGGACCTAGCTGGAAATATTCTGTATTCTCTCACTGCGCTGACCAAATGGCTAGCTGGTACGCATTTAGCAGGTTTGTAAATACCTTCCATGTTTCCTAGTTTTTCCTTCAATTATTGGGTTGGTCCCCAAGTTCTAAGGAAAGAGAAGGGAAGAAGTGTGAGGAGCTTTAGGCTTTGATGGAAGAAAACGCCAGCTCTTTTATCCTCCTCTCTTCTCACATATATATTACAATGTTTTGGCAATGATAGTGATTAAAAAAGAAAAGATTACAAACCTAACAGGTGGAAAATTGGTCTTTATTACAACACAAATAAACATTATCTACGTGCCTTCTTCAGCAGGGTTCGGAATCGGCCATTCTAGAATTAGAAACATCTTTTTTTTTTGGTATCTGTCTATGTCCACCTTCTTTTTTTTTTTTAGATCAGAAAAGCATAATTGCAAGTTACATAAAGTGTAAAATGTTATATAGCAAATAAATAGAACATTGCAGGGCCCCAAGCTCACGTTGGGAGATTCAAGATATTTGTTTCGGTTTTTCTTTCAGTAGCGTGAGCTGAACAAATCATGCTTGGAAAGCGAGAGATGAAGCTGGCAGTGAGACATTTTAATTATCATGATTAAAAAAACCCATGCAAACAAAAGGAGGACCGTCTTCGTTTGGGCCCGGGGAGCTGTGGAAGCTATGGGATGTGTGCCCCATCGTCATAAGTGCTTAGATCGTCTCGCACGGGGAGGAAAGTTCAAAGTCTGACATTGGGACTTCAGATTTCATTCAAACCACTGTCGTGACCATTATCGAGCTCCCTACCTGACGGAAGTGAGCCACTTACACACACAAATAGCACTCTCCACCCGGACAAGGGCTCTGGCTTATGGGCCTCCAGGACTTGCTCTGAGAATCTACCTATAAAAACAAATGCTGTGGCAACAGGGCATGGTGAAGGCTTGCATGTTAAGCTGTTACTAGCTGCTCATCATGTGAACTCATCACAAGAGCTCTTCTGTAACTTAACAGGGTGGGACCAGGCCTGCTAAGGAGAGAAGGGTTTTTAGTTCAGGTTGAAATCTACCCTGGGGTGTGAGCTGAGGTGGGGGACAAACCTGTGTGTGTGTGTGTGTGTGTGTGTGTGTGTGTGTCCCTGGCATGTGCGTGTGGGGTGGGGGATATCATGCTGAAAAGGAGAGGCAAAGAGGGGAAGAAAGTACAAAAAAGGGGGCTGAAAGAGATTTGCCAAGACCCAGCCCTGCTTATGAGTGGTGTGGGGAATGTGTGGTGTGGACATCTGCCTAGGTCGTTGACCTTGGCCTCTGTCCCTTTTTCCTGGAGGGGATGCAGGTGATTTGGGCCGTGGTTATGCCACAGGAGCAGAAGTTGTATACAGGATGCAAATGATCTATCTGGAGGCTGAGGGACCCCATGCATGTTGGCAAGGTCTGCTTCTCTGTGTGAAAGGCCACCTCCGGGCATGCACTGCAGCTCTCCTTGTTAAAGCTGGACTTTGCTATTCGTCCAGACTAACAAATAAAGCACAAGATGAGAGGGGACCAGGAGTTGCCTCTCTTTTCATCTACATGTGCTATAGAGAGGAGTATTTGCCTGGAATCCCCTTCTAGAGAACAAAGTAGGATCTCAACCAAGGGAGAAGGGTAGGAAGGAGCAATGGCTGAAAGGAAGCTGCAAAAAGCATTCGTTACAAGTAACAATAATAAAGACCGTGCGCTATTCACTAGCGGGTGACCAACCTCTCTCTGTGTGTGTGTGTGTCAGTTCCTAAGAGCTCCATCTATGTAACACGGTGCTCACCCTGTTATCATGTCTTCAGTCATTGACCTTGTTGGGAGAAGGTGGACTTGTGCCGTGGGATGACAAGAGGAGTCAAGGAAACAAGGTGAAGGCTTGGCTGAGTGGGCCTTGGAGGCCGGGCTTGGGCCAACTAAGGGGACATGGATCATGAAGGCCTAGAAGCAGCAGTAATCTATGACCTTCCTCTCTACACCCATCATACCCTGTTCCCCTGGAGACACTGAGGGAAAGGGGAAGGAGTTGGGTCTTTATGTTCTGGTCTTTCATAAAAATAAGTCCTATTCCAGCAAGCTACTGTCCTGCTGTATCGGGAGACTCTAGCTGCCTCTAAGGAGACACTCCTCCCTTGCAGAAGCTCCTCACAAGGCCACTGTCCCAGCCACCTGGGAACAAACCCATACCTGGAGGGCTATTCTTCATCCACGTCTGTTACAAACTGTGAGTGGTGTTCGGGTGACTTGCTGTGAGTTTTGCTTAGGTGGAGTTTGACTGCGTGTTTGCTCACAAATGTCCGACAGCACAACTTACACTTGAATTTAGAGTCTATGTCCTCTTCGCCAGCTATTGCTTCCGGAGACCTCTGAGCCGACGATACCCGGGAGATTTCCTGCTCCCCCTTGCTTTGCTGGTCCACTGCCATGCGGTTCATGTCCTTCATTTGGAAGCCGAGGTGCGATTCTAAGTGACTGATGTAAGTCGAAGGGGTTCTAAACTGGGAGGCACAGTCACCACAGTAAAAGACAGGGTGTCCTTTGTCCATGTTTTTCAGAAATTTGGTCCCACCCGTTTTCCTCAGTTGGTACTTGACGTTGGCCAGCCAGTGGCTGATGGTGGTCATGGACAGTCCTGTGAACTTTGAGATTTGCATACGTTCCTGGGGACCCAGGTCAGACAGCAGATACTTGCCCTCGGACGTCTGGAAGAGGCTGGAGGCGAACTGAGCTTGCAGAATCAGGAGATGCTGAGGGTTCCAGTTGGACTGCCGGCCTTTCCTTTTATGCAAAGTCGAGACCTCGCTGGAGACGTCCTCGAAGCGCCTGACGTCCATTTCCAGCTTCACGGGAGGGACCCTGGAGGAGGCGGCCGGCTTCGGGGTGGTGGCTTTCGGGAGGACTTTGACCATGTCAGCGATGTCAGACAGGGCGTGCTTCTGAGGCGGGGAGGTACAAGATTGTGCTTGCGAGGAGGACTCTGGCTTCTTGGTTTTGGACTTGGTGAGGTCGATGGGCTGGTCGTTGTTCTCAAACAGGTAACGCCTGGATACACTGGCTGGCCGTGTGGAGGCTGGGCTCAGCACCGGCTTGTCCATGACGTTGACACTGGCTTTGTGGAACATGGACATCGTGCTGGGGCTGGGGCTGGAGGAGGAAGGAGTGCGCAAGGGCTCGGTGGCTTTGCCCAGGTGATTGTTCAAGACGGACTGCAGGGCGCTGAGTGGATTGATGCAGGGCAGGGCCGCAGTGTGGCTGGTGAGCACACAGCCGTTGCTAAGAGCCGGGGACTCCAAGCGCTGCACCTTCTCCTTGCCGTCACCGTCTTTCACCAGCTTGCTTTCCTCCTTCGGGGGACAAGGCTCAGCCTTCCTGGATTCTGAAGGGGGCTCGATTTTGATGCCAGACTCCCCTTCACTGTGGCTGAAAGCTTCTTGGTGGGGACTCTCCTTCCCACATTCCTTCAAGACCTCATCTTTGTCTTCCGACTCCTTCTTCACTTGTGTGTACGGGGCCAGGTTCGCGGGCACAGACACAAGGGGCATGACTTTCCACTTCGGGGCGATGGGCCGTAACTTGTTGGCGAGGTTGGGGCGAATCTGCAGGACCTGGGAGCCCAGAGGTAACGCGGGCTTGGTGCCCTCTGACAGCTGGTAGGCAGCGTGGATGCTGGGGTACGCGCTCCAGCTGGGAGCCCCGTTCTGGGCTTTGTTGATGGCCGTGGTGACGGTATTTTCCAGTGACTTCAAAATGTCCCCTCCGCCCTTAGAGCCGTCCTCCAAATCCTCCTCCCTCAGATACTGATATTTCATCGTGGGGTCCAAGGGCTTCTGCAGCTGGTCTTCGTACTCCTCGCTCCTCCCCACCTTCTTGTCCTTGCTGGCCTCCTCCGCCTTCTCCTTGTCGCCGTCTTTCTTTAGCTCGGTGGACGAGGCCGAGCAGTCAGAAGCGGAGTTACTTGATGGCTTAGGAGCCATGGAGTCGCTGTTGGGAGCATCACACAACGACTGCATCTTCTCCACCGCCAGCGGGTCCAGCACCAGCTGCTTCCCCTTCTTGGAGGCCGAGCTGGTGACCTTCAGGAAGTGGCCCGTGACCATCATGTGTGTGGTGAGCTGCTGCAGGGTGTCGTGGGAGCTGCCACACTCCATGCACTTCAGGATCTGGGACTTGCACGCCTCGAACTGCCAGGTGTAGCTGGCGCCGTTCTGGTAGCCGTAGCGGTTGTTGGCGGACAGCTGTAGGCCGGCGCTCTTGGGGGAGGAGAAGGAGTCTGAGAAGGAGCCCGTGGTGGAGTCGGGCGAACACGGCCGGTTGACATCAAAAACACGCTTCTTGGCCGGAGTCACCATCTTGGAGGAGAGGGTCGGCACCGGCTCCTTCAAAGGCACTTTTTGGTAATGTTTTGTTTTGATCATGTGGACGCTCAGGTCTTGCAGGGAGTCGAAGGAGTCGCCACAGAACATGCACTTCAGGACCTTCTGCGCGTCCTCCTTGTCCATGTCCTGGAAAGCGCGCTTGCGGGGCTTGGAGTAGCTCGTGGGCCTGAGCTTATCCTTCTTGCGGTTGTCGTCCTGGTAGTGGCCGGTCTCGTTCATGTGCACGGTCAGTTCGACCAGAGTGTCGTAGGCCGCGCTGCACTGGCGGCAGCGGAACCTGCTGGCCCCGGTGAACACGGAGCCGCACATCTTACTGCTCTGACGGTACAGCTGCACCGAGCTGAACAGGCTGGGCTTGGCCACCGAGCGGGAGGGCAGGTTCTGCTGCAGGCTTTTGGACAGGGCATCCTGGTGCCAATCAAAGTCGCCCTTGTTGCCATTGCGCGTGTCACAATTCCGCCTGTCGCTGCCGGACAGCTTGAAGCCGAGGCCCAGGCTCGACCAGTAGGAGTCAGACAGGATGTTGGCATAGACGGCCGTCATCTTGTCCATGCAGTTGTGCGCTTCCTTCGGTGGTTTGGAGTGGGTGCTGGCTTTCTTATCCGAGGCATCTCGGCCGCAGGCGCTCTTAGCCTCCGACACCTGGTCGCTGGCATCGCTCAGCAGGGACTCGTTTTCAGCGTCCTGGGTGGACAAATGACTTCCCGGAGAGTTCTGGAAACTGAAGCAGCCCTTCTGCTCGGGGCCTGTATCTAGCTCCTCGTCCGTCCCTGGCTCGTTGCTGCCCTGAAGTTGAGCTACAGATCCACTCTCTTCCTCCTCCTCTTCCTCCTCCTTTATTTCCTCCTCTTCCTTCAGCTGTTCATCATGGGCATAGCCTGTAAGAGAAGAAGAGATGAGATCATGACAGCAGGTCGCACGCTCCGTTTCAATTTCCCCACTTACACTAAGTGCTTCCCATACCAAACTGCATAGCAATTTCATGCACACTTATAAACGATGAACATTACGGCAAGAAAAAGGCAAACGATGCCTTTTTGTGCCAGCTACTGTCCTCCTTTCTTTCCCCTTTATATTGGCAGAAGTCATAATTCTTTATAAACGCCCAGAATCCCAAGTTAATAATTTTCGTGTTTAAGGACTATCACTCCAACATTCCTGTAATGGGTCAGACACTAAATTCATGTGGATGATTTTCAGGAAAGCTGGACTGAAATACAAATCCTATTAAAGTCACGGATCCATGGGGAAGGTGGTTGGCTAATAAGAAAACGGACTTGACCCTTGGCATCTCAATGGCAAGGGCTTCCAGGACACTTGGATATATCGGCTTATAATCATCTAATAAATCATCTCTGGGCACGCACAAGTAATTTGGATGTGTGGCCATTATTTTTTGATAGCCAACGTCTTTTTGTTATAACATTTTTATTTGTTGAGAGTTGCACAGCAGGAAGAGAGATTATGGAGGATGTGAATAGAATCTTCCATCGAGAGCTGAAAAATTATGTAAGCTCAGCAAATACAATGATTTAAAAATAATAGCAAATGGTGTTAGAATGGGAGATTTGGGGACTATCCTATTATTCTCAAACGGGTTTATGAAGACCTTTCCAGACAGGGCTGAAAATGCCCTCTCGCTCTTGCGCCTGTAATTTCAAATGCATGGTGATTTGTGGGTCCCCGTCATGAGATGCCAATTATACATTTGATTTGTAGATGCAAAATGCTATTGGGGATGCATGCTTGCCCTTCTCGGAAAGGATTTAGGACCCGTAATTGCATAGGGAAAATGAAGGCATGAGAGAGCGGGTATGAAGGGAATTAATGGGCAAATATCCATCAATGGTAACGGGGAACGTGACTATTTACACCCAGAGCTTCATTTTCTTCATCTGGCCTTTTCAGGGCCACTCGGACTAAAATGCAACCAAAGACAGGCAAGAGTAAAAGACATTCAGCCTTACATTTGCATCTCAATTCAAGATTTCCCTTATCAGTTTCTCCCTACTCACACGGTCAAGAAGCTACTGTCCGAACTTTCACAGAATGGGTGTTAGTTAAGTTCATTCCTCAAGAGGGAAGTTTGTGGCACAGAGTCATCACTCATCAGTGGTGTGGTCTGTTTTGAGATGCAGGTAGAAATAAAGAGAAGAAATGGGGGTTTGTGAGGAATGAGGAAGCTGCATTCAGGGTACTCCAAAGACTGATGAGGAAAGATGCTATGATGAACATTTATTGAGCAGTTACTATGCCATGGAGTCCCCGGGTGGGGCAGATGTTCTAAAAACTCAGTTGTTAATGAAAAGGCTGGTCTACCCAGAAGTGCCTCAAAAATAAAGGCTTGATACTTTACTGCCAAAACAGCTAAACCCTGAAATAACCACCCACAATCCAGGACTCCAGTTCTACTCTGACATGCATGGGGCTGCCACGCATATGATGTGTGAAGATCAACTCAGTAGCAACTGGTTTCTATGCCCTGTGAGCTGTGGCCACAACTCTGTATGTTAAGCACATTCTTCCATTTCAGTCAAATCTAATATTCACATGTTGTTGTTGTTGCTGCATGTTGTGGACTTGGAACCAACTATCATACAGGAGGAGATTGCCTATCCTTCTCCTGTGGAGCAACTGGTGGATTTGAACCATGTGACTTTGGGATTACGACACAACTTCTCACCACTAGGCCATCATATGAGTAGCTGCTATTCTTATTCTCATCTCAGGGATAAAGGCACTGAGGCTCCAAAGTGAAGAGATTTACCAGTATTGCAGATTTGTGAGATGAACCTAGATCTCTTGAGAGAATCCACAGTTTTAACTGCTAGGCTCCATCGCTGTCTATTACCAAAGGATATTTGACTGAGGTGAAAAGCTTAAAGGGTAGATGGTAGAGCTTCATTGAAAATGTCACTAAATAACTACTTTGGAGGAGAGAATTGCGAGAAAGGTAGAAGCACACATCCATGATTTTAAGGGTGTGATTTCATCAAAACAAGATGAACATGTGAAAAAACACAACTAGCTAATGCAGTCTCTGCCATTTGTGGTTGTGGGAGTGATTTTATAATCGCTGGTGCTCTTCCCTCCTCTCCAAGCAAATTGTTTTCCGTCAGTCCTGACGGAGAGGCAAGAACGAAGACAACCTCAATACCATGGATGACGTGATGGCTGTAACAATGGCCGAGAAGAACAGTAGAGACTGCGAGGATGGAAAAGGATTATGCAGTTTCCTTCTCTTGTGCACAAGAGAGCTCTGAGTCAGGGCATCAAAATCCTGCAGCAACAAGAACAAGCTAGCAGATGCTTCTTTAAACTGGGGCTGTTTCCAGCACCAGGAATTGATTTGAAGAAACAGAAACTACTCGATCTATCCAAGCAGCCATTAATAAGTGGTCACTGCTTAGAAAGACATCTTGTTTAGAAGAGCAGAAGTTCAACAAGAGAGAAAAGACCATCAAGGAGATGGATTGACACAGTGACTTCAACGACAAGCTCAAAACCTGCAGAGACGATGAGCATGACACAGGACCTGGCAGTGTTTTGTTTTGTTGTATATGGACCTCTATGAGTTCAAGCCATTTCAAGGGCATCTAACACCACTTGTAAGGCTGCCCTAGTATGAACTAACTAAATGATTGAGTTAGAGCCCCGTCTTCCAAGTCCCATTTATTGTTATCTTTTCAGGGGCGGGGGGAGGAAATTTATGTGTTTGTAAAAAGTCACACCATTCAGACCAAGGAACAACTCTATGTTATTAAAATAATAAATGTATTGCTATGTTGTTGTTGTTTAAAGGCGTCGAGTCATAGACGACTCATAGCAACCCTATGAACGAACAGCCTGAGCACTGTTTGTACATAGAGTTTCCAGAGGCAAGCCATTTCGGAAGTGGATGCCGCTCCTGCTTCCAGGTTTGATTTAGTCGGGAAGCTCCAGCCAACACTGTCCACCATGGGTGCCCATTACCACAATTGGCACATCACTGTCACAGGCTTCAGCATCACAGCAACCACGAGTTACCTCTGCACAGCAATGCACAGACCAGTGCTACAGAGACAAATAAAATCCTCCAAAGGATGAGGCAGAATTTGTCGATCAAATAGGGTTATTTTTCCCCCAGGATGAAATGAGTAGTGTTACTTGGTCCACTGCATTATCTGAGACTTTTCTAGACAAATTAAGACGTGCAGTTATACCACCTATTTACAGTGTAGTCACAGCCACAAAGAAAAGTGTGTAGAAGCAGAAATGTGCACATAAACACACGTGCACAAATCCGCAGGAGAAAGAGGCAGCTTTCTGTGATCATAATGGAATAGAGGTATTGTTAGATCTGATTCAACCTTGCGTTCTTAGCATCTACCACAAGGGAGTTCTGGTGGCTGAGTGGTAAGGAATTGCACTGGCAGCCCAAAGGCACAAGGTTCCAACCCATCAGCTGCTCCCTGGGAGAAAGACTGGCCACTTCCTCCCTCGTGATTAACAGTCTCTGAAAACTCACTGGATGGTCAGCTAGGAGTCAGTTCTGACTCCCCAGTACATAACAAGAACAACAGCGCAAACAACACAGCAGAGTGTGTTTGCTAGTAGGTAAGGAGTTGTGCTGCCAACTCAAAGGCAGATGGTTCGAACCCAGCAGCTCCTCCAGGGGAAGGATGGGCAAACTCCCAACTTACAATCTCTGAAAAGTTACTGAAGGTCAGCTATGAACTGATTCCGGCTAGACGGCAAATAACAATAACAAAAGCACAACACCTGGCAGTCAGAAGGAAGGCGGGCGATACTTCATGTTATTTTGCAGAAGCATCGATTAAATACACACAAAAGTATGTGGGCACGCATGTTCTTCACACAAGGAGAAAATAAGCGGGTTCCTTTTTTTGCCATTGACATTTGGGAGCCACGCTTTCCAGACTAGCTCAACCTCACAATCCACTTTGTCCTTCTAAATGTATTCCTCAGAAGAAAAGTTGGAGACAGCCAACGCCTCCCCCACAATACAGACAAAATTTTCTGCTTAATTAGGCATTGACATGTTTACTATAACCTTTACAGAAGAGTAACTCATGCTGAGAGACCCTTTTTGTCTGTTTCCCTCCCTGGAACAGACAAACTCCATGCGCGCGATAAGGTAGTGCATTGAAAAGCCGCATAAAAAGGTGCCAGCGCGTCCATCAAAGGAGAGGGCTTTAACAATGGCTGAGGCTTCCAAGAGTTTGTAAGACTATGTTTTAATTTTATACATTTTTAAACTGTTCTCTTGACTTCAGTGATTTGGTTGGTTACTGACAGGGTAGTGGGGAGACCAAAGAAGGGAGAAAGAGAAGTAAAAGATAGAAGAAAGAAGCAACATACGGGCTATCTGTGTGTATCATGGCTGTCTCTCTCTCTCTCTCTCTGAGCTGTTTAATAAGATCCGATCATATGGAAGTCACAGAAGAAGTGGGCAAGTGACAAGTTTACTTTCCCGAATACTTCTTTAACAAGGAATACCATCATAATTATGCCAAGGCATAATAACAAAGCAGCAGCTTCTTTAGAACCTCCATGTTGATTTCGAGCAGATTTCCTTGTGGTAAACATTTTCCTCGCAGCCCAAGTCTCTGGTTTCACCTCTTACCACTGTCGGATTGTGGCCACATGAATTGTCCCTGTTCTCAGGACAGCCAATTCATCAGCCGATCCTGTCAGCTCGACGTCTAAATGACAGATCTGAGAGACCATGTATCTTCCACACCACTGCCGCCATCTAGACGGGACCACCATTATTGCTCACTAAGGCGACTAAGTGGGCTTCCTGCCTCCACTCCCTCCTGTCTACTCTTCAGAAAGTGGCTGGATGGACTTTGTAAAAGATATCAGGGCGTGACAGCCGCCAGTTTAACTCCTTCGGTGTCTAACTCCTCTAAGTGCTGTTTGGTCATTTGGTCGCATTAGAGTAGAATCCACACCCTTGCCCGGTCTAAAGGAACTCTGGTGGTGCAGCGGTGAACGCTTACTCAGCTGAGACCTTAAAGGTTAGCATTTCAGTCACAGCCAGCAGTTCTGCAGGGGGAGCCCTGGGAAGCCCCCAGGGCAGTTCTCCCCTACGCGGGGTCATGCTGAGTAAGGATTGACTTAACACCGTACAACAACAATAAGGCATGTTGTTTCAGATCTGCTGTGTGGTGTAAACAGTTTAGTGCTTGACCACTAACTCCAAGGCTGGAGGTCTGAACCCTTTCGGAGGCACCAGGGACAAAGGCCTGGAGGTCGGCTTGCAAACAACACACACCTGAGAACATTCTATAGGGTGCAGCTCCATGCGGGTACACGGTGTGTGTGTGTGGGGGCACTCTGAGCTGGAATTCACTCTATGGCGACTGGCTTGGTATTTTGTTTTTGTTTTTGTTGTTAGCACAGGCTGTAAAAGCCTGAGGGAGCTCTGGGGGTCTAGTGGTAAGGAGTTGCTCTGTCAACCCAAAGGCATGTGGTTGGAATCCACCAGCTGTTCTGAGGGAGAGAGATGGTCTCCTTCTACGCAACTAACTGTCTCTGAAAACCCACTGGAGGGTTGGCTATGAGCTGGTTCTGACCTGACGGCACACAACAACAACAGAGCCTGAACACTAAATAAGCCTGACTCAAGTCATGTTTCCAACCATTTTATTGCATGGGAGGTTGGACAATGAATAAGGAAGATCTGCAGGGCTTGGCAGGGCTTCACCCCGCACTCTCCCTGCTCTCTAGACACAGGCCCAGCTGCTTTCTTGCTCTTCTCTGAACCAATCAGTCCTTATCTTGTCTATGGCTCTCAGATTGCAGGCTCCTTGGCTTGGAACTTCCTCCTCTAGACCTTCCCATCCTTCAGGGCTCAGCTCAAACACACCTTTCTCAGAGAGGGCTTTCCTGACCCCCTCATCTTCTCTGAGTTGCTCTCAACCACACCACTCCACTACTGAAATCTCTCAGACCACTAGCATGCCCTCAACTTGCCTCGCTTGTTTGCCTATTACTAGGTGGGGTCCTCCACTGACTGTCAATATCACCCGAACCCAGGAATGCAGAGATCTCGCTTCTCCCATGTTCTTATCACACCCTGGCAGGAAGGATGCGCACAGATGATTGAATAAATGAATGAATGAACACAGTGAAAAGGGACTTGTTCTTAATGAAAACTGCAGCTCTGCTCTTCAGCGGGTGACCTTTCCCTGCAGTGGGTGAAAACCCCCATAGGGATCAGGTACAAACCCAACTATTCTGACAAAGGGAAATAAAAAACAGAACTGGAAACTAGTCACTGTTGACGCCTGTCCGAATCAGGGCAGCTCTGGGTCCCACAGGGTTTCTGCCAGGTGCTTCTTTGGAAGGAAATTACCAGGCCTTTCTTCAGCGGCACTTTTGGGTAGACTTGAACCACTAACCTTTGAATTAGCAGCTAAGCGTGCAGACAGTTTTCCCCACCCAGGGAATCCCATAAAGCGCCTTTTCTCTCCAGAGCAACTGGGGTGCCAGAAATCATGTAAAATCATGTATTTAAACCTCTGACTATGAAGACTGCAAATAAGCACCCAGCTGGGAAAGCATCAGCTGGTACACTCTTAATATGAACAGACTTCAATTTGAAAACAGACTCCTACAGGGGAACTTCGAGAGGATGAAAAGTCCACTGGCTGCCCCACAACACAGGGTACCCAAATATTAGAGGAAAGCCCTTTCCTGCATTCTTGATTTAACGGGAAATGTCACTGAATAAATAAATGTTCTAATTTTTTTAATCACAATAGGTTACATTTCTGACCTGGTAAGATGTGACATAAACCCTTACAGTTTAGAAAATTCCCTGAATGTTAAAAGTTGACAAATAGAGAAGTCTTTTCTTTTTTTTTTTAAAGAAAACAAATTACCATCTCAATTTCCCCCGAAACTTCTAGTCAGAATGATTTGAGGAAAATTGTGCCAAACAGTTCAGGGGTGGCAGGATGGGAGGGCTGCGAGCCTTGTTAGGCGTACATCTTTGCAGTGGCCTTGATGATTCGCGATGGAGTGTTTACAGCAAAAATACTGACGGCCTATAAATGACAGTGGAGGAAGAGCAGTTTACCCCCAGGATAATTTAAAACTCAAGAAGGCTGATTTTCCAAAATGAACCCAGAATTCAACCACAACCTCATTTAAGACCATTTCTGATGGTGACAGGATCATTTTCACCAATCCGCCCCAATCAATGACAATTTAAATTCACACGAAGCACTCGAAGTGTACCAGACAGAGGCAGATGAGCAGACGAAGGCTGTTTCGCACCCAGTGCCCAGGAGGCATCTACATGATGACATGAAGCACGTCCTCCCTGGCACACACGCTAACGTTTTGGTGACTGTGGTTGAAAAGCATGTTAATGTGTATATTGTTACTGGCACTAATTGGCACTCTGGTCAGCAGGCTAAGAAAGGAGATAGAGAATTTCTTGTTCAAGGAAATCGAGCTGATTATGATATAGCTCAGAGCAAGGGGCCTGTGGAGGGCCTGGTGGAGGGATCTGTTTGTTGTTTCAGAAGAGTAGTCTGTTCTAGGGGAGCAAAACCGGTTAAGTACTGCACTAACCAAAAGGCTGGCAGTTCAAGCCCATCCAAAGGTAACTCAGAAGCAATGCTTGGCAATCCGTTTCCAAAAGGTCACACAATGTTGAAGACCCTTAGAAGCAGTTCTGCTCTGTACTTATGGGGTTACCATAAATCAGAATCAATCTGATGGGCAAGTATCTTCAAGGGCTGGGAAATCTCCCGGACACTTATCAGGTCCTAGAGTCCTAGTATATAAGTGCTAGCTTCAGCCTCTGTTGCCTGGAGAAAAGATTTAAGTTCAAGTTATTACATACTTTTAAACATGCTTCTGGTCTTCAAGAGAAAAAGCAGGACTCATGGACTATGAACATTTATTTCTGCACCAGACCCAGCTCTCATTAATGTAAGTGGGACTTAAATAATACAGAGGTGGCGAGAGGAGGTGTTTTATTTCCAACCACATACATTCCTTGCTTAAAGACATACTGATGGAATGGTACAAAGAGAGGAATGAGTACTCTAAGTGCTCTATGCACTATGTGGACCCACAGGGTTCTTGAAGCTGGTGAAATAACAAGTTCCCATTCATTTCCTGTAGACTGCTCAGTTCATTCAAAAGTTTTACATGGGGGATAGAGTCCCTATCAGGTAGTGTTTTTATGGGGGAGGGGGGAAAGCACCTATTTACCTAATGTCCTCTCATTGCAGGTACTTGAGACCCCGTTACAGCTCTTTGGACTATAAAGCTGTTTTCTAATTGTCCTTTGTGACTTCTTCATGATTTGGTCAACAGTGGAAAAAAAAAAAATCTAAGAAGTAAGGTCCAGTCCTGGGAGATGGATTCTCTCTCATAGGGGCTGGCTGTTCATTCACTTAGGAGATGACCTTGATGACCAAATGTAAGATCATTTACTTGAGCTGTGGTCACTGCCATACCAAGGACAATCCAGGGGCTCGGAGAGGATAGGGTAAGGTTTCAATCTATTGTTGACGGGAACCCTGTGAGTTGTAGTCAGCTCCATGGTACCCAACAACAACAACAACAACAACAAAAACAACCCAGTCTCTCAGCCACAACCTAGGTAGTGGGTCAAGACTTCTAACTTAATCTCTAACCTGAATTCATGTACCATGGACTGCCAAGAAAACAAACAGATTCATCGTAGAGAGGATTAAACCAGGCTGCTCCTTGGAGGCAAGGATTCTGGGGCTTCGTCTGACATACTTTGGACATGTTGTAAGGAGAGACAGGTCTTTAGAGAGGGACATCATGCTGGGTAGAGTGGAGGGACAGCGCAGGAGGGGAAGACCCTCTATGAGGTGGATTGATTCAGTGACTGGGGTACTTGGGATGAGTTTGTCGGAGGCAATGAGATTGGCACAGGATAGAGCACGGTTTAGGGCTGTTGTACATAGGGTCGCTATGAGTCGCAAACGACTCGACGGCACATAACAACAACAACAGAAATCAGTTGACAGTGCCCTTCTTTGGTCCACAGAAATCCTAGATGCAGCCGAGATGGCTTTAGATGATTTTGTTGTGTATTAGAAAGAATCATGCATGAAGAGAGGAACGCCCTCTACTTTGGGGCTTGTTATTTAACACTAAATCATTCTCACAAGGAGCTGGTGGGATGTCTTCTGGGAACTTCCATCAATGTGATGTGCAAACTCCAACAGCCAGTTATTAGGTCATTATCCACAATGATCATGTCTGCCCTCCTCGCCCACCATCTGAGGGGGAAAGTCTGTGTTGGAGGCCTGGGGTGCTGCATTTAGAGAGATAACTAAATGTTTGAAAAGAAAGATCTTCTAGAAAAAGGCTTTATATGCAGCTACCTCAAATTCGCATTCAGGAGATGCCATTATAGGGAAATGTCCTGGTGACGATTTACCAAAAAAGGAGAGTGGGACAATATTCATAGAGAAGGGTGAGGAGGGGGCACTCCATAAGCTGTCTGGTAGCTCCAGTTTACAAATTATTATCCTTATATTATCCTCACACCCGGAGAGCTGTAAACCAGAAACAAGGAAGAAGACAAAATAAAACAACACAAACACAAAGAAGCAACACCCCAGAACCTATCACATTTAGATTGTGGGGCTCTCATTTTAAAACGGGGTGACTATGCATAGCAAAATGTGCATGTTTGTTTTCTATGCATCATCTAAAAGCACTCCTGCACAGATAGTTCCTTCTGCTACTGGGATTTGTGTTTCGGTCAGGTAAAAGGACAGCAATGCATTGCCCAGCGTGACCTTCAGCAAGTATATGCAGTTGTATTACTTCCCATGGACATTCTAGTGTTACTTGCAGTAACATCATTAGCACAGCCATCCCCCAGCGCTAGAAGGTGGTCTTGTTTCTGGGCTTGAAGTCAAACATCTTTGTTTTGTTTCTTTCCACTCCTCTCCCACTCCTTTTTGGCAAATGCTACCCCTTTCTCTGAAATATTTCATGCAGATAATGGATAATGAATGACCACTTCTCATTGCCTTTTCTCGAAAATGTCTAACTGCATTAGACAAGAACAGACCAATTTTAACCCACTCCTTCTGTTAAGTTCATGGATGTGACCACTTGTCATGAAAAAAGAAATCGAGTGAAAGCTCATAGTCCAGAGAAGTGAAATTGACATTATCAGAATGCACTCTGGCTCTTGCTTTGCTGGTGAAAAGTCCATGTTGCTTCTGGAACCACAGAAGACAGAGGTGGAAAGACCCTTCCTGCGTCTGACTGATTTCTTGGCCTAGAAGTGGCTTCCTTGGCCTAGTACTCTTCAGTTCTGCTGTCAGTGGCTCATATATTGCATCTTCCAACTCTTCTTCTTCTCACATACTTTGGGCATTTAGGAGGGACCAGTCCTTGGACAGTGACATCATACTTGGAAAAGTGGAGGGTCAGAGAAAGAGAGAAAGATCCTCAATGAGATGGATTGACACAGAGACTGTGACAAAGGGCTCAAGCGTGTTGGAGATGGTGAGGACAGCACAGAATAGAGCAAGGTTCAGACCTAGTGTTTGTAGGGTCCCTATGAGTCATGGTCAATTCGATGGCACATAAATAACTCTTTCCCATGTTGGGTTCTTCTTTAACATAGTCTATGTGATCTGTCTGGCTAAGAGGAACAGATTGCTCAGAACTTAAGTGATTCCCATTCTTTCCACTGAGGAACAGAGCAGTGTTTCCACCTTAGTTGTCATTGTTGTTGTTACATGCCATCAAGTCATTTGTGACACAGTGTCTCTCGGTACAACAGCCCTGAAACCTGATCCATCCTGTGCCAATCTTATTGTCTCTGACACACCTACCATCATTATCCCAGTCACTAAATCAATCCGTCTCATAGAGGGTCTTCCTCTCCTGTGTTGTCCCTCCACCCTTCCAAACATGATGTCCTTCTCCAAGGACTGGTCCCTCCTGGCAACATGCTCAAAGTATGTCAGACGAAGCTTCAGAATCCTTGCCTCCAAGGTGACTAGCTGAGTTACCATCATACTTGAACTCATCGCTTCTCAGCAGGCATGGTTTTGTTCCTGGAGGCCGTCTGACAATGTTTGGAGACAGTTTTGGTTGTCACAACTGGAGGAGTACAGCGCTACTAGCATCAATGGACAGAAGTTAAAATGCCATTCAGTGGATACTGCTAACCATCTTACAATGTACAAATATCCTGAGAACTATCTGGCCCAAATAATCAATGACCAGAAAAATCCTAAAAAACAAACAAACAAACAAACAAACAACAACAAAGAACAAAATAAATTCTCCAAAAGAAAGATCAATTGTAACTTTAGGAATTCATGATGAGAGAGGATGTGTCTTAATCACTCCCCTCTCTATTTGTCAGTGACCGAGTAGGCTGTGTGCAAGAGAACTGTTAAGAATAGAGATATCTCTCCCTTCTTGTCCCTCAGAATATGTGTCAATTTGGCTAAGCCAAAATTCTCAGTATTGAGTATTTATCTTCTATTTTGTTCTCTAATGTTATTGTTGTATGTGTTGTAAATTTTAGGTTTTATGATGTTAATAGAGACAGGAGATATGTTACTGAAGCAGGGTAGACTCTGCACAATCTCCTCTGCGCTAGAAGACACTAAAAAAAGCACATCGGAGAGATTATACCAGAGAGAGGACATGCAGGAGAAAGCATTTCCTTTGGACCTAGGGTCCCTGCACTGAGAACCTCCTAGACCCAGGGTAAAATTGATGTTAAGACACATGGAGGTCTCCAGAGAACACTGGGATCAGAGATGTTGGAAGAAACTTTCAGTAAGACAAGAATTTTCCCCTAAAGTCTTCCTCTAGGGCCAGCACCTCAGATTCAGACTTCCAGTCTACTAAACTGTGAGGAAATAAGCATCTCTCTGAAAAAGGCAAACACTTGTGCCATTTCTTTTATTGCAGCACGAGCTAAGTAAGACAAAAGATTACTCATTATGAGAGCTCCCACACAGATTGCACATGGAGTACAAGGTCTGCAACAATCCAACTTGGGATCCCACCACTGTCTCAGCCTACCATGTCACCTTGAGCAAACTAACAATTCTCATGGGACTCAGTGTCATCTACACATTGGAGATAACAACACTATCTGCCTCTAAGGTTATCTGAGAATGAAATAACGCTCCTGGAAATAACACAGACTGTCTCCTAATAGTAAACATTCAATACCTGTTCCTTATTATTATTATTTCAACTTTTGTTCTGAAGAACAGCAGCTCCTTAGCAGCAAAGATGGTGAGAGCTTGTCTCATATACTTTTGGAATGCTATCAGGAGGGGCCAGTTCTTAGAAAAACACATCATGCTTGGTAAAGCAGAAAAACGAAAGCTCATTGTCATCGAGTCGGGAATGGCTTAGAGCTGACTCTCCAGAGTTTTGCAAGACTAGAACCTGCATAGAAGGAGACTGTCCATCCCTTTTCCCTTAGGAGCTCCTGGTGGATTTGAACCACCTGATAGGCATTCCTTTGGGATTAGCCATGCAACTGGCTATTGACAGGCCCGTGAGAGCTCCCTCGATAAAGCTGAAGGTCAGTACGAAGGTGGAAGATCCTCCCTGAGATGGATTGGCACAGTGACCATAACAATATGTCCGGTGTAGCAGGAACTGTAAGAAAAGTGCAGGACTGAGTAACGTCTCATTCTGTGGTACATGGAGTCTCTGTGATTCAGAATGGATTACAGGAAGGGCAGGACTGTGAGGATGGTTCAGGACCGAGTAACGTCTCATTCTGTGGTACACGGAGTCTCTGTGATTCAGAATGGATTAAACCACACATATGAACAATGACAATCATGATTGTTTAAAATGTCAGCAGATCGATGTGATACAGAAAGCTTTGCCACTGGTATTTCACAGGGTCACCCATGGTGAGTAGGCTCCAAGAGTAACTGGAAAGAAAAGTCTCATAGTCAACTTTCAATAATGAGTCAATTAAAACTTTATCATTACCTATTTTGGTAGATTGTTGTTGTTGTGAACAATAACAATAACATTTTGGTAAGGAACAACCAAAAAGCTTTCCAGGAGTCATGTACGGTACAACAACTGGTCTCTCTATGAAGGAACAAAGAAAAAGGAGGGAAAAGCAAAGACCCACAGAAATAATTATTCTAATAGACTAAGGGAGCATACGGACCTCAACTTTCACCACTTTGAGACAAGAAGAAGTAGACAGTGCCCAGCTACCACCACTGACCATTCTAAAAGAGATCACTGAAGAAAATCCTGTATAGAGCAGAGGAAAACATGGAACAAAACTCCCAAACATAAAAATGGCAAGGCTCACTGGTCCAGTAGAGACCACTTGAGACCCTAGCTCCTAGTCATCCTTTGAACCTGGAACAAAACTCATGCTCATGATTCAACTTTGAACCAAATAACAGAGGCGACCCAAAACAAACGGACCCACTAATTCCTTAGAATAACCAACTAACTGTATAAAATCAAAAGAGCAGCACCTACTTAAAGGTAAACTCTAGAAAGATGGGAAGGGGTAGGATAGAAGGGTTAATGAAAATAAGAATAACAGGGCAGAGGAAAAAGGAGTAACAGGGAGGAAGTGGGACAAGGGGGATGACACTATGGTTATTGTCATTAAAGGGAGCTCTGGTGGCCGTGTGGCAAGAAGATGCACTGTAATCCCAAAGGCAAGCTGTTTGAATCTGAACCCACCAGGTGCTCCATGGGAGAGAGATGGGCAATCTCTTCCCATGCGATTAACTGCCGCTGAGAACCCACTGGAGTGTCAACTCTGGGTGGCTCGGACTCGATGATACACAACAACAATGCTGCTACTAATGTTATAAAATAAAATGTATATGGTTGAAGGGAAACATCAGCTTGCTTTGTAAACTTTCACTCAATCATCATCATTATCAGTGGTTATAAAATTGTTATTCATCCTAGTCGAACATCATCCGGCTCACTTGCTTTGGGCATTGTATCAGAAGGGACCAATCTCTGGAGCAAGAACTCAGGTTTGGAGCTGGAGGGAGCCAGCGAGAGTGGGAGGGCTTGGCAGGGTTTTCATAATGAGGGACATGGACCCACTGACGGTGTGAGGATGACTCTGGCCTGGCTGTGGTCTGCCCTGCACAAGGTCTCCCTCACTCCGAGTCCACTCAATGACATCTAATGCCACCCTCAGACATTTTCAGGACTGTTAGTGTCTATGTGTTCATGTTTTGGATGAGGACCAAAAAAGAAAAAAAAATATCATCATCATTGAGTTCCTAGTACTTCTTTCAAGCAATTCTTTCTGAGTTCACTTAAGCTCCTTTATCAGGTTGAGTATTTTTTATACTACAAGAAACAAACAAACTAAAAGGTTAATGATGAGAGAGATTTGCATTCATAAACAATCTCGTGGAGTAAGTCCCAGGTTACAGACGTCAGGCTTACAGACAACTCCTACCTGCCCTTTAATGGTATGGAAATTAGCCCTCAGCCAAGTTCGATTGGACTAAACCCCACTCAAAACAAATCCTTCATCACAATCACCTTCACTTGCTGCACATGCAGCTTTTAAATCACCGTCAAGCCTTCGAGTCTTGCCTGCAATGAAACAAGGCTAAATCAGAACCATATGCACTTGTTCTAACTCATCTGCAAATCTGACCTAAAGACTCCTCCGCGAATAGATCTTGTTCGTAACTTGGGAACTGCCTGTAACTTGGCCAAATAAACCCTGACCTAATTGAGTTCTTAGGAAGGCTGTGACATAGTAGATGAAGCTTTGGGCTGCTACCAATAAAGCATTAGTGGTTCAAATCCCCCAGAAGCTCTGTGGGAGGGGGGAAAAACAAAAGTGAGGCAGTCTTCTCTAAGATGGCCAGACTTGGGAAGTTCTCTGCCTATGTAAAGTGTCACAGAGCATCAGAATTGACTTGACAGCAGTGAGTCCGCATTGGTTTGGGACCAGTTCAGGTCTTAATTAAGTAGGTTAGCTTTAAATGAGACAGCTTATATAAAACGGCCCATCTGATCTGGGGCCAAACCCCTATTGGACAGTTGGATTAAGCATTTCTTGGAAATGGCCCAAAATCTGGGAGAAGCTGAGCTCTTCGATCTTTTTGAATCGACAGTTTGACTAATCTAATAGAAAAGTCGCTTGGGGTTTTTGACCCCTTGATTTGAGGTTAGGGCAAGTCTGAGAATGGTCTTTTCAAGGCTTGCCATCTTTTTTTTTCTGTCCCTACCTAGAAAGAGGGAGGGGAAATGGGAAGAGCCTTTAGGTCACTGTCTCAGCATGGCCCCTAAAGACTTCCAAATTGGCTCCTGTCCCAGGAGAGAGAAGTGCAGAAGGACAGTGCCATCCAGTGATTTAAGATCTTGCTGTGCCGAGCACCGCTAATGGCTCATAAGACTCCCACTGTCTTGTCCTTGAAATTGTTTCTGTCCCTTTTCTCTGCTTTGAGTATTTTTCTCTGCCTTTAAAATCCTCTGAAGCTAAGCCTCAGTCATCCACCCAAACCACCCTCACAAAAGCTGAATTCTCTTTAAAAATAACAATGCATTATTTTTTTTCCCCCTTAACGGAAAAAGACAATGTTTAGCTGATTGTTTAGTGAAATTACATTTGGGTAGGACAAAAAGGAGTTTTGTTTTTCTACAGAAATACAAGATGAAGGGGAATAAAAGTTTTCTGACCCGGAATAGGGCCACTGTGCACTTGGGAAATGTTTAGGTTACCTTTCTGTCTGATGCGTCTAATATCTTTGAACAATTAGTAGATGCAAAAAGAATTTGCAGTGGTGGTGACCCAAAGGATTAAGTGTTGATCTGTTAACTGAAAAGTTAGTGGTTCAAATCCAACATCAGCTCCTTGGAAGAATGACATTGCAAAGCATTCTATAGAGTTTTAGCCTTGGAAACCTTAAGACGCCACAGCACTCTGTCCTGATGGGCTGCTATACATTGCGATTCACTTGATGATCATGGGAAGCAGCTGGATGTAAGGACAGAGGCTCAAAGAGGACACTGATGGGTTTTCCAGGTCTAGCTAAAGCACTGGCAGCCTAGTGGCAAGAAGCTGTGCGGCAATCCTGATGGCATGTGGTTCAAATCCACCAGCTGCTCTGTGGGAGAAGGATGGGCAATTTCCTCCCATTGCAATTAACTGCCTCTGAAAACCCACTGGAGGGTCCGTTATGGGTCAGTTCCAACTCGACGGTACACAACAACAACAATTCTTATTTATTTACAAGCCATTAAGAAGAAAAATTTCTCATTCTTGGAAAATGCAGAAAAGGTTATCAATGTTCTAGAATCCACTGGAACGGACATTATGGTGATTTCCTCAAGTCTAGGTCAGAAATGTGGAGTGGCAAGTGGACAGACCTACCAGGTGGTGCTAAGAAGACCTCCCATTCCTGAAAACCAAACGTTTTCCTGCAAAGCTGCACCCCCGCCCCCACCCCCATGCATTTTCCATAGCAGGTGGCTATACATATGGATCTGCCTTGAAAATGCATTTCGGAAACAGATCATCCCCACGACTCCAATGTACAAGTCTGGAGTATGTTAGCAGCCCTCACAGCCTATTGTGTCAGTAATCTGCATATTTAAGACTCCCCGTGTGCTCATTGAGAGGATAGATGGGGCTGGTACAGTCTACTGGGTCAAAAATCTGCTTTAAATAGTCTATATACACAGTCTGTTGAGTAAATAACAGCATTTTCAAAAAGCCCCTAAATATATAATAACATGATAAATCGCAGCAGCTCCAGAAGACGCCGCCTCGCTACCGCTGATCAGGAAAATGATGTGCGGTTTAACAAGCCACTTACAAACGATCTCCTCTTCTTCAGCCTGGGAGCATCATATCTGCCTCGGCTGGAGTCGAAATGCAGAGGGGGTCTCTCTCTCTCTCTCTAGTCTCTCTCTCTTGTGTGTCTTATATTTCTCATGTCTCTCTCTTGTGTCTCTATCCAATCTCTCGTCTCTCTCTCTCTCTCTCAAGTCTCTCTCGTGTCTCTCTCTCTTGTGTCTCTCTCATATTTCTCTCTCATCTCTCTCTTTCGTATCTCTCTCTCTCTCTTGTGTGTGTCTCCCCCCCCCCATCTCTCTACATTTTTAAGATCCTCTTGCATAAATGGGATTGAGTCAGGTGTCCAGATGGACGGGTCCAGATTTGGGGAAGCATTCAACCATTACTTCCCCACAAGCTCTACCATTTTAAAGCAAAGCAACGTTTCATACAAGGCAAAGCATTTCAGAGAAAAAAAAATATATATAATAAATACATATACATACACACACACACACACACACACTATATATATATATATAAATAATCACAGCAGGTCCACCTGGGTTGTAGTTGTCCCTTTTTGGCTTGGAGAATGCCACCGTCACTCAGCTGTGTCTGATGATTCAGACCCTCAAGCTGAGCTCCAGACACACACAGAACCAGTTGTGCATCGATCAATTAGAGGTATTGATTCCGAGACCTCCCCTTGACCTCATGGTGCAGCTCAGAGGACTTATTCTAGACCACTTCATTAGCTGCTTGTTTGCGATATTCTAATAGCTACCACTTGGTACGTGCTTTCCTTGCATGGTTTGATGTCAGCCTCACAATACTGCAGTACTGGAGGTGATCTTATTAGTTCCATTTTTCAAGATGGAGGAGTCTTTGGCTCTGAGAGGTTAAACAACTTCCCAAAGGTCAGGAACCCAGAAATTAGTGGAGGCTGGATTGCAACTGAGCTCATTAGACTCAGAGCTAACAACGTCCCTGGCTGTGTTATACTGACTACACTCCTGTGAGGTCAGCTTTCAGCCATGCCCGGCGAAGTTCTGCTGTGTATATTGATGGTATACACAACATATGTGTTGCTGTAATACAACCTATAAGTTTCTGAAAAGCCTTGCGATTTGTAAAATCTTGCCTTGAAATGATAGAGACTATGGGAAAATAAGGTTAAGATATCCCTAAAGCAAATAAAAGCCACTGCTATCAAGTTGATTCTTTATATAAAATCCCCCTGGGTTTCCCAAGCTGTGGATTTTTACAAGAGGAGACTGCCTTGCTTGGGCCCATGGAGAGGTGGTGCATTTAAACTACTAATGTTTTGGTTATTGGTCCAACAGGTAACTCAGCATGCTACCAGTACTCCTTAAGGTTAAGATAAACAACTTAAAAATCTAAACAGCTTGACATAGTTGAGAAAGACGATATTCTACCTCCTACTCTGGAGTGGATCTTTAAAGCGAGCCAGTGACCATCTTTTAAGCGAGCCAGTGGCCATCTTTAAAACAAGCCAGTGACCATCTTTAAAGTGAGCCAGTGACCATCTTTTAAGCGAGCTAGTGACCATCTTTAAAGCGAGCCAGTGACCATCTTTAAAGCTAGGCAGTGGGATCTTTAAAGCTTGCCAGTGCCCATCTAAGTGGCCATTTGAGGTGATCTCTCCATGTCTGGGATAAAGAAGAGGGAAGAGAAGCAAAGCTGTTTAGAAACAATTAGTCCAAAGAATTAATGGACTCCGTGAACCTTAACTTTTACCATTCTGAAGCCAGAAGCAGTAGATGGTACCCTGTTACCCACTTATGACCAGTCTAAAATGGATCATAGTAGGAGATCTGAATAGAGTGCAGAGAACTATGAAACAAGACTAATATATATAATTTAATATAATATAATTTATATACATATATACATACATATATACATGTATATATGTGTGTGTATATATACATATACATACATGTATACATATATACACACATATATATATATATATATATATTCAGGTTAACTGGCTCAGCGGAGTTGGAGCCGCTGAGACTATGGCCCTAAGTAACTTTGTGGTCATGGTAAAAGCCCTATGAGAAAATTCCACATTGATCAAAAGGCTTGCTAAGGTCTGAAATCAAGTCCATGGCAATGGGCTTCCGTCAGTGGTCAGGGGGCCTCACCTTCTCCTGTGGAGTGTTTCATAGATTTGAAGCTTTAAGCTTTCAGTTGGCCACTGACTGCACTACCAAAGCTCCTTCTATTTGAGGCAGACACATCCTTTAATAGGTAGCATAATGGTTAAGCACTGGGCTGTGAACTGAAAGGCTGGAAGTTCCAACCCACCCAGCAGCTCCATGGAATAAAAACCTGGTGAACTGCTCCCATAAAGCTGACAGCCTTGACGCCCTTGCTCTGCCACTTGGGGTCACGATGAGTAGCAATACAACAGCTAAGAGCTAGCTAGGTTGAGAGTACGACAATGCATGCCCTGAGTTCTCAAAGATACACTACCAGGGCTATTGAATGCTTCCTAATGTTTGCATTTGTAAACCTTTCAATGACATGAAAGATAATCCCAAAGTGTGCCCTTAAGTAGCATCACTAAGACTGGCTTCATCCAGTGATGTAACTCACAGTGTCACCCCACTCCCATGGACCTCCTTCCTTACCAGATCTGTTGATGAGTAGGCCATCGAGTACCCCCAGCACCACCACTTCTAGATGCTTCCATGCTGTGGAAGCCAAGGCTGTGGCCTCTCCAGCCCCCACATCTTTGAAATGCC
The DNA here is from genome assembly GCF_000299155.1 of Elephantulus edwardii. Taxonomy (NCBI): domain Eukaryota; kingdom Metazoa; phylum Chordata; class Mammalia; order Macroscelidea; family Macroscelididae; genus Elephantulus; species Elephantulus edwardii. The sequence continues at coordinate 26,134,724 of NW_006399765.1, read as the reverse complement.
TTTGTCTGGCTAGCTGCAGAGGCACATGGAGTCTGGCCTGGGTCTGCCAGCATCTCACAAATCAGTACCCCCAGCTCTCACTGCCTAAAAATGTTCTAGACAGTCACTTTGATATCACTGCTTTTGACAGCATCACTCAGGTTGGTCGACATCCCTAGACTCCTAAGCAGCATCCTTCATGCTTCCATCCTTGGTTGCTGTGGTACCTGATTCTAGGACCCCAAGAAACTCTCAATACTTCAAACGTCTTCCTGTGTTAGCACTGATGTGAGACAAGGTCTGGGATTGTATCGCTGCATCGTCCTCTGCCTGGGAATCCCTTCATTGTACCAAGAATTGAGTCTTCCCATTTGAACAAATTGTTCAGTCTCTCAGTTGAGGAAAAGAGAGTGTCAGAATCTCAGCTCTATCGCTCACTGTCTGTGTATTCTTAGGTAAGTTCCTAAGCTCTCCAAGCCGTAAGTCTCTCATCTAGAAAATGGGGATAATTACAGCACTAATCACATATGGTTTTGTTTGAGGTTTAATAAGAAAAACAATACAGTTCTCCTTCCTTTAAATTGTTCTGTGGCTCATACCCAACTTTCCAGTCTTATCCTAAAGGTTTTATCTTTCCATGCCTCTTGAAGAGGTAAGAATCCTCTCATAAAGTATCAGGATATTTTTCCACTCGTGACGCCCATCAAAATAACAGACAATTATATGTGTAGTGGCAAAAATTATTGACTCTCTGACTCCCTGAAAATAGGGCCATGTGTCTTGTTCATTACTGTATCTTCAGCATTTTTTAAGAGCCGGGAGCACAGACCACACTTTATACGTGGTGTCTCATTGATTGCAAGACCTTTCTTTGCTGTTTTAACATGTCAGAAATTAGGGTGCATCTTACAATCAATGGTATTTTAAAATGGGTGCCAGGGGGCAGTTGGAACCAATTTCCGCAATGCCTTTGCCAATTTATTTTGCTTCTCTTTCCCTTTTCCTGTAAACACAAAGGTGTGACATTATAGAAAAACCCTCTTTGTTTAAATAAGCCTAAAAGAGTCTTTTTAGCAAAGACCAAATAAAAAGGCCAAGTGATAAGGGGAGAAGATTGTGTCATGGTTTAATTACGAGGATTTTTCTTTCTTATGATACAGAATATAAAAATGCACCTCATACTGATGAAACAAAATATAGCCAATGTTGAATTAGTGAAAAAGTAAAAGTGTTATGCCCAGAACTAGGTACATAATAAATGCTCAAAGAATGACTGTATTACTATTACCATTATTATAAATGGTAGGTATTAGTACTACATTGCTAGAGAGAATATCTGTCTAATCCAGAATATAACACTAATGTTGTTACTTGGTGGCCTAGCAGGTACAGAGCTACGTTGTTAACCCAAAGGCAGGCTGTTCAAGTCCACCATCTGCTCCGTGAAAGGAAGCCGGGCAATCTCCTCCTGTGATATTTTTCAGCCTTGGACAACCTGCAGGAGGATCAGCTCTCTGCCGTCAGTTCTTCCTGGATGGCAGTGAGCTAGAGTTGTTATTTGACGATCTGGATTTTCACATTACACAACTCATTTCCCCCCAGAAGTTCTAGAGCAGTGGACTATCTGCTTCAACTTGAAATAGCACATTACTGTCCATCCCCCCCAAGGCTAATAAGCTCTTGGTAGACCCATCTTGTCACGTCTGGCACTTTATTTCCCTGAAACCTAGCACCATGCCTAACAGACGGTCGGTTCAAGAAATAGTAGATGATTGGAATAAAAAAAAATCCCAAGTGGATGAATTAATGGCAGTGTGAGTCCAGAAGAAGGCTGCAAGGGAGAAGGTTCCAACACTATATTCGCTGTAGGAAGAGAATAGAATCAGACATACTGCTCTGCGTCTGCAGGGGTTCAATAACAATACTTTTGTTTGACTTGAAAATATAGTAGTATCTCCTACAACCAGGAGAGGATAAAAAATATAGATGAATGGAACCTTCTAAGAATCAATTCCCTAAGTACAACCAAAACCTTCTCTAACAGGGTAAAAAGGGAAGCCACAGACTGGGAAAAAAATATTTGGTAATGACATGTCTGATAAGGGACTTATATCTACAATTTAAAGAATACTTGAGAGCCACAACAAGATAAAGGTAAACAACCCAACTGCAAAATGGGCACAGAATATGAAGAGACACTTCACCAAAGAAGACATTCAGATGCCGAATAAACACATGAAGAAATGTTCAAAATCCCTAGCTGTAGAGAGATGCAAATCAAAACAAAGATGAGATATCATCTCACTCCAGTAAGAACAGCAAAATTCAACAGAGCAACAAACAACAAATGCTGGAGAGGTTGTGGAGAAACTAGAACCCTTATTCACTGTTGGTGGGAGAGTAAAATGGTGCAATCTCTATGGAAGGCAGTATGGCACTTTCTAAAAAAGTTGGAACTAGAAATACCATTTGACCCAGCAATTCCACTACTGGGATTATACCCTAAAGAAACCAGAACTGCCACCCAAGCAGATATATGCACACTCATGTTTCATGTTTATTACTGCTTTGTTCACAATAGCAAAGAGTTGGAAACAACCCAAATGTCCATTAACAAACGAATGGACAGAGAAGCTTTGGTATATTCACACAGTGGAATATTATACAGCACTGAAAAACAAAGAACTCATGAAATATTATACAAAATGGGTGACCCTGGAGGACATTATGCTGAGTGAAATATCTCAGTCACAGAAAGACAAATACTGCATAATGTCACTGTCATAGGACAGGACTGACATGGGGATTGGGGGAAAACTAAGAAAAGAGGGAATAAATAATGTACATGGCATTGAAACAGATGAGGGAGAGAACTGTATAAAAGGAATATATAGTAAGGTATTACTGGCATGACAAGAGTCCAGAATAAGAGCTGGCCTGAGGGGAGGGGACTATAAAACAATGAAAAATTTTTTTCTCCAAGAAAAAAGTGAATGGAGGGGAGGGGAGACAGGGAGAAAAATGTGCAATAATGAATGAATGGAAATCCAAGTTCTTTATAAACTTTCATTAACATCTCAGTTAAAAAGAGAAACTATAGCACCAAATCTCAAGGAAACATCACACAGGCATTAAAAACTCAGGGACATTTAACAGAGCTTTTTGACTGTAAGGCTTCCTACACCTCAGTTGAGATTTGTGAGCAAATGTGTGTGAGCTTTCTTGTGTATGTTCTTGCAGGAAAAGTTGATGTTCAAAGTACCAATGAGGGGTGCCATTCATTGAACCTCTTTGCATTCCAGGCTGGATATTTTCTTCAAGAGCAGGAAAAGAGACACATGCCAGACACAGTAAGTGCTCAAGAAATACATGTTGAATGGTTAAGGAAGAATATCAAGATCAAAGTCAAGATCACGATGATTCCATTCATGACCTCCTATATATTCTGCCTTCTGCACTGCGCCTAGCTCACCTAAAGCCTCTCCTGGGCACCCAGCCTCGTGCTAGAATGCTCTTCAAAGCTTGAATTTAGTGGCTGCCGGCGTTTATCTCTTGGCATTATCATGTCAGTGCCCTTGCGGTGATTTTGTAGCTAACCCAAGAAGAACAGCTCTTCCACAAGCCATTTCCATCCACTGCCAGCTGAAGTCACATCACTTTCCTCCAGATCCTTTCTGAAGGGGAGCATGGCTTGATTTACAAGTGCAGCTAGTTAGGGAGACGTGCAATGATTTGTGTATGCAGAATGTCAAGAATGTCCTATATTCTTGCTCCCGTCACGATATGAATGATAGTCTCCCGACTGTTTATTTCGTTTGTTTTAGCCAAACATAAATAGACGGAAGACATGTCTGAGGCTGAAAGCACTTGCAGAAAATAAGCTTCTTCAACTCCAGAGACACGGACAATGGAGACAAAGTGAAGTTACTGCTGCTTTGACAAATGTCCTCTTTCCCCTAAGAAAGCCGAGTCGAAGAACGCCCACCTTCTCCAGGTTCGAAGGAGCCATGTCTGGGGGACTTCTCAAACCACTTTCCACTTGTAATCCCTGTGGTTAATTTCATTTTCATCGTCATGGCCATTTTCAGGGGCTTGAAAATATTTTTCCTCTTCTTTTATTGATTGGGTTCTTTTTCATCTAGCCAGCATTGATTTGCCCTCATTTCAGCCTATTTGAGACACAGGACACAGTGTCTCCTATCTCTCTGCCACCCTGAACAGGGGGCAGCACCATGGCTGTCCTCTGTGTCACTCCATGGAAAAAAACAGCGTTGCTTTCTGGGTAAGTTAGCATAGCTTTTGTTGTGTGTACACACACGCACGCACACACCCCCTATTACCATCTGAGAGCTGTTTTGTGGATGTGGATGGAGACTTTAAGGAAAGGGAAAGAGGGAACGGGAAAGAGTACTGCTCGTGTAAATGGTTAAAGGCTTGGCTGTTTAACTGAAAGGCTGATAATTTGAACCCACACAGAAGCTCCTGGGAGAAGGACCTGGGAATTCACTTCCAAAAAGTTTGGTCGTTATATGCTGCTGAGTTGGAATAGACTCACAGCTGCCTCTTCAGTTGGTTTGTAGAGACTCTAAGTCACACAGCCAAGACTGTCCATTTTTCTCCCGAGGTGCAGGTGATGGACTGATTTGAACTGTCTGTCTTTGGGTTGGCATTGCAATCTCTTAGCCAGAGCATTGTAGAGATGAGCGTCGAGAAAATGCTTCAGGGTAGTCTGACTCTGTGACACGGACTGCTATGTTTCACAATCAAGTCCACAGTCCACACAACAACAGAAATAATGCAGAAAGGAAAGCAGAAAAAAAAAGCCAAAGCAAGTTTAATAAAGTAACTAAGCAAAGAGGAATAAGAATTGATGCCTTTGCGGTATGGTGCTTTCTCAAAAAGTTGGAAATAGAGATATCATTTGACCTGGCATTTCCCTACTGGGAATATATCCCAAAGAGACCATAACTGACATCCAAGCAGATATATGCACACCCATGTTTATCGTGGCTTTGTTCACAATAGCAAGGAGTTGGAAACAACCCAGGTGCCCATCAACAAACGAATGGATAGAAAAGCTGTGGTATATTCACACAATGGAATACTACGCTGCATTGAAAAACAAGGAACTCATGCAATATTATTCAAAAGGGGTGAGCCTGGAGGACATTATGCTGAGTGAAATATCTCAGTTGCAAAAGGAAAAATATTGCATGGTGCCACTGTTGTAAAATGGGATTGATATCAGGGTTGGGGTAAGACTGAGAAAAACTGGATAAATTGTGTATACTGCACTGAAACAGATGAGGGAGTGAATAAAAGCGATGTATGATAGGGTATTATGGTTATCACAAGAGTCCACAATTAAGGTTGCACAGTGGAATGTACTTGGGGCAGTGAGAGGGGTGCAGGGGGATTGTGTACCAGAGAAGGAGTGTTTCTTTTACTTTTGAAAGAGAGGAGTGAACTGGGGATGGAGGGAGGGCTGGGGGAGAGAAGTGTAGCAATGAATGAATGGAAATCCAAAATCTTTGTAAATGCTCATTAAAATTATTAAAAAAAATAATTGATGCCTTTGAATCGTGGGGCTGGTGAAGACAATGAACGTCCCAAGGGCTACCAGAAGAACAGATCGGTCTGAGACAAAATACAAGAAGAGCAAGAGGGAGGATGACGAGACTTCAGCTCATGTACTGTGGTCACGGCATCTGGAAGGAACAAACACTCAGCAAGCACGTCATGTCTAGTGAGGTTGAGGGACTCCTCAGTGAGATTGGCTGATACCACCCGGCAGCAATGGGGATGGAGAGGGTGAGGCTCTGCCAACATTTTGTTCTATTACACCGGGTCACCACGAGAAGGAGGTGACTCTGTGATAACTGCCAACAAGGGGCTTCAGGCTGACCTGCTCACCATCATTTACAGACATTCTATGCTATCCTGAGCTGTGTGTGAGAGTGGCGACTGTGTGAACATGTGTGGGTATGCGTTTATGTTGGTGAGGGCAGTGCCTGCCTTTGTATCAAAGTATCTTACTGTGATACAAGAAACTGATCAGCACTCCAAAATAAAACAAACCAGAAAACACTACTGGAATTATAAAGACCAATAAATAGCCTGCTAGACTTGTGGCTCAACTGATGTGAAATTTTTCTGCAGTGTATCACGGCAAAGCTCTGAAATGTCAGTACATTGAGATAGAGAGAGAGACAGAGACACAGAGACAGAGAGAGAGAAAGAGAGACAGACAGTGAGAGAGAAGGAAAGCAAGAAAAAGGAGGGAAAAAGTACTGTAACAGCCTCACTCCTTTTGAAGTCACTACTGATATAGCTCTGAATAGATCCATTCAAGTTCAACTAACATCAGACAAATGTTTAGTGTATCAGAGGAAGCCACAAAAGCAAGGATTTCATCAATATTTCACAACAGCCTCAGGGAAATGGTAGATTGCAGTGCTGGAGGGCGGCTAATGGAATTACACACGAGGGTTTTGTACATTTAAAATAAGCAGCTCCTAAAAAAAAAAAAAATCACCCTTCAGTTTGATAGAAACTGTATAAAACTGCAGATGGGAAACAATTAAATTGCCCCAACATTTATCCATGTTGCTGTGATAGGTCATTTAATAACAGGTATTAGTGTGTGGGTCCCGTTCTCCCCCACTCCCAATCAGGCAATAATAAAGATTAACATTTATGAAAAGAAACATAAAATAGAGCGCAGGCCAATGAATAATTAAAAGCAGTTTTGAAGAAACGCTTGCCATTGTGTGCCCAAGAAGTCTCTGCCACAATCAGTCACAAAATATGCTTATATAAAATATAATTATCAACAGACAGAAGCTGCATAGGAGACATAGTGACCCTTATTTGTTTAGATGTTGAAAACGAACTTTGAAGGCTTTTCCTAGGAAAGCGTGGGTTACGCAGGGTCGAACACATATATTATTATCCGGTAAGACTGGGCCTGCTCTCTTGGATCCGCGGACGTAGACCTGGGGCTTGAAGAATTCTATTCAATAAGCCCCTTTGAGATCAGCATTTTTGCCCATAAAGCCCTTTGTTGGAGTGCAGGGGGAAAAAAGTCCACATATGAAAGCAAATTGCATTTTCCAAACGGATACTCTGGGGACCATAAAAATGCACCTGGATTTTCTAGGCCTTGGAGTGGCTCCCTTAAGGAGGACCTGACCCAGCTATTATTTCAAATTCCACAGCGGGAGTGAGTAGGGGGCGTTTTTCAGACAGTGATTCTCAGCCAGGGGTACACAGCAACGTGGGGATGTGGGGCTGGATGGAGGCACTGCTACTAGCAAGTGATGCTACAAAACACCCTTTGATGCAAAAGGCGGCCTTTGGGCAAGAAAGGGTTGCTGCATTTGATACCCTGTGGTCCTTTCCCGACCCCCGTGGCCCATGTGACAGAGGAGAACCGCCCACAGGCTTTCCCAGGCTCTGAGCCTCAAGGGGCTGGGGGTCAGGCCTCTCCTGCGGGCCTACGGGGTGGATCCCAGCAGCTGTGTGCTAAAGCATTACGCCACCAGGGCTGCCTGAATAAAGACTTATCTGGCTTCAGACCACACACTGCTGGGGTTAAGAGAAAAAAAAAAATCCGAGCCTGCTCTAAATAAACCCGAGAGTGGTGAATGTCGAGTCCTAACTTGTCAACCAACCCTGGTCCTTCGAGCCCATTAAAGAGCTCCTGAGGGGAACACATAACGTCTGAGGAAGACGCCTTTGGACACGCGGTGAGGACTCGCAAAGCCCTGATCATAGACCATTCTGTGTGCGTATGTGAACATAAAAGCCAATGGGGCAGTGGCTACATGCTTGACTGCTAACTGAAAGGTTGGTGGTTCAAACCCACCATCTGCTCCAAGAGACAAAGACGTGTGCATCTGCTCCCATAAAGATCACAGCCTTAGAAACCCCTGTGAGCAGTTCTACTTCCCTACAGGGACTCCAGTGTTATTGTTGTTATGTCCCATTAAGTCACCTGCAACTCACAGCGACCCTGTATACAACAGCTCTGAACCCTGCTCTATCTTCAGCCAGTCTCACTGACTCCTATACTCCCATTGTCCCAGTTATTGTGTCAGTCCATCCCCTCTGGGATCTTCCTCTCCTGGGCTGTCCCTCCGCCTTTCCAAGCACAATGTACTCCTTCAAGGACTGGTCCGTCCTGGCCACGTGCCCACAGTATGTGAGATGGAGCATCTAAATCTTTGCCTCCAAGGAGAACCATGATTACACCCTTTCCAATACAGACCTGTTTGTTCTCTTTTCCAGCACCACAACTCAAAGACATCGACTCTTCTGTCACTTTTAGTCATTGTCTAGCTCTCTGACATATCCATATGCACGACCTGTGCAAAGATAGGCAGTTCGAATCCACCAGCTGCTCCACAGGGGAAAGATGTGAAATCTTCTAACCATGTGATTAAGCTGCCTCTGTAAACCCACGGGAGGGCCAGCTGTGGGTCGGTTCCAACTTGACGGTACCCAACAACAGCAACAATGTCACACACTAACTTCAGATCAGATTATTTCAACGCATCCCCATTTGCCTCTTTTGCAGTTTAGAGTTTATTTACTATCTCAATAGCCACCAGGCCACTCGCCCACGTGTTAAAATGCCTTCAGCAGGGGTCATGGGATCATGGAAGGAGCCTGACATTTGGAATTGGACCTGCTGGATTGAAGCCTCTGCACTGGCAACCACCAGCACATGTACTTCAAGGAAAACTTGGTTTCTCTGAGTCTGTTTGTTTAGCTATAAAGCAAAGCTCCAAATAGTTGTCATAGCAGTGCAGTGAAGATTTCAATGATTAAGTGACATACTAGCTAATAAAATGCTTTATAGTCTCTATGGGTCTAATCAATGCCAGACCCACGGGCACATTAGTAATCTTCCCTGCTAGCTCTTAGGGTGAAGCCACTGGGGGACACTGGTCTTCAAGTCTCTGTTAACCTTTGTTAGGGTTCAGCTCTCTGTCCTAATGGGTCAATCAATCAATCACTCGATATTTATTGAGAGCCTACTATGTACAAGGCCCAGGGGATGTAGAACAGGCTCCCATCAATAGAAGGACACCAACTAGGACAATTAGTAAGAGCATCTTGACTTGACTTCTGGTTAGTTTGGGAATACAGTCATTTCTAAGCATGAGGGGGAAAGGAGAAGGAAGAGAAAAGAGAGAAAGAGAAATGGTTTCTCTCAATCTTCCTAAAGGACAGTTAAAGATGGTTTAAGCCAAGGATCGGCAAACTATGGCCCAGGAACTAAATCTGAGCATTCTCTGTTTCTGTAAATAAAGTTTTACTGGAACACACTGTTAGATGCCTCTGAGTTGGTGCTAACTCATAGCTACCCAACGCATAAGGGAACAAAATACTGGTCCTGTACCATCCTCACAATCGCTGGTGTCTTTGAGCCCATGTTGTAGGCACTGTGCAAGCTATCTCACCGAGGGTCTCTTTTTGATGACCCTGTCCTTTACCAAGCATGATTACACATGAAACCCCTCATCTATCACTCAACTTCCCCCAGTGTTAACACGGAGAGTCCAGTGTGCAGCATCTCAACCAGGAAATGGACATGAATTCAATCCAGGGGCCTTATTTGCTTATCCCATTTTCACTGGCAGCCATCTGTGCATGCACGTGTGGAAGTGACCACACCGACGGTAACGACAGAGCCAGGCCTTCCCAAGGACACCACTCTGTGTGGCAATCACTGACCTGCTCGCCAACTCAATAATTGCGTCCTTGTCGGAACATCGGTGAACGGAATTCCACAGTGTGTAACACTGTAAATCGACTCCCCGCTCCCCAGTATCATTCTTGGCATGCATTTTTAAATTTGTGCATCGAGTTGGAACTGACTCATAGCTGATCCTCTAGTGGTTTTTCAGAGGCTGTAAATTACACAGGGTAAGACTGTCCCTTTCTGTCTTGGAGCAGCTGGTGGATTTGAACCACCTACCTTTTGGTTGGCAGCTCTATTCTTAACCACTATAGCAACAACAACAACAACAACACAATGAGACAAAAAGAAAATGAATTCACTTTTATACATGTTTTAAAATGATCACGTGAGTCACCAGTGGACCGTACCTCAGAAAATCCTGCCATAAATGAGAAAAGCACGTGCTAGTCACATAGATAAATTAGCATGTAGCCACCAAGATGCTCTAACAGAAGTCCCTATGGAGGTACCATCAACCAGAACTTTCTGCATTGATGGAAACACCTCATATTTGAGGTATCCAATAGCAGCACAAGCAGCTACTTCCCTCCTCAACTGTGGCCTGTGCAACTGCAGAAAAAAGTTTAATTTTGATTAATTTAAATTTATATTCAAACCAGAGCCAGCCAGAGGGTTCGCTATTAGAATAGCTGTAGATCATATGGGCAAAGCACTTTGTATTTAAAAACACAAATCAATGTATCGTTTTCCTGTACTGTCTCATCATTGCAAGCACAATGTGGACACGCTGAGAAGTCGGTCTAAATAATCTCCTAACAGGTTTGTTTTTCTGTTTACTGAGGTGTCATCTTCGGCTTGACCGCCTGGAGCTGAGTCTCGGTGGGCCTCTCCCAACCCCCCTTGCTGAGCCTTGAGGGGTGTGGGGTGGACCTCGTTGCTTCCCTGGTGAGCAACCAGAGGGCGCCCAGGAGAGCCTGCTTCCAAGGGTCCTGCTTCTGAAGTGGCACCGTGTCTCTCAGAACACAGGTCCAAGTGACAGCACTTTTGGACATGTCACAAATGAACTCAGAGTCACCAAGCTCTTAGTATTCTGAACTTTTCAAAGGGCATGGGAAGTTTTCATTGATGATGAGTGGGTCAGGGAGGCCTGACGGTTCAGGAGGAGCCTCATTGCCGGCTGTCGATGGTGATAGTCATAAATCTGGACCTTGTTCTGGATGAATTTAGTGTGTGATTTGGAGCAAGTCACATGGCTGGAGACAGGGTGTGGGGAGGCACATGGCTGGAGGCAGGGTGTGGGACAGACACATGGCTGGAGGCAGGGTGTGGGACAGACACATGGCTGGAGGCAGGGTGTGGGGAGGCACATGGCTGGAAGCAGGGTGTGGAACAGACACATGGCTGGAAGCAGGATGTGGGATGGGTGGTTGAGGGAGCAGACTAATGTTCTTACCAGTGGCTGGTGGGAGAGCGTAAGAATATAAAGGAATTTACCCTAAAGAAACCATAACTGCCACCCAAGCAGATATTTGCACACCTATGCTTACTGTGGCTTTGTTTGCAATAGCAAAGAGCTGGAAACAACCCAGGTGCCCATCAACAAATGAATGGATAGAGAAGCTGTGGTATATTCACACAATGGAATACTATGCAGCACTGAAAACCAAGGAACTCATGAAATATTTTGCAAAGTGGATGATCCTAGAGGACATTATGTGGAGTGAAAGATCTCAGTCACAAAAGGACAAATATTGCCTAGGGCCACTGTTTTAAGATGGGACTGACATTGGGGTTGAGGGAAGACAGAGAAGGAGGGGAGGAATGATGTATACTGCATTGCAACAGATGAGGGAGAGAACTGTTTAAAAGGGATCTATGATTAGGTATTATTGTCATGACATGAGTCCAGAATGAAGGCTGCACAGTGGCGTGGACTTGGTGAGAGGGACTGAATTGCAATGAAAGAGTTTTTCTTTTATTCATCAAGGAGAAAAGTGAAATGGGGGGGAGGGGATAGGCAGGGATTGGAAACCCTAAGTCTCTGTAAACTGCCGTTAAAATTGCTTTTTTAAAAAAGAATATAAAGGAGGAAACAGCAGCAACAACTCTGGGTGCTGAGGCCCTGACTTCTGAAAAGTCAAGACAGTAAAGGACAGAAAAGGTAAAAGTTTGGAGGGAGTGCAATTGAACAGCCTGCTGGAAATTTTTACATAGAACTGTATGTTTCTTTCACTTTTGTTGTTTTAAAGTAGGACCCAGAGCGTCCCACATCCTTTTTTATTTCATTTTGCTGAAATAGTACAGGCAGTAAAAGCCAGGTTTTGCTCATTAGCCCTCCACGAACAGCAAGGCTCGGACCCCTTAAAATCCAAGCTCCGCGTGAAGGTCATTACCCAGGCCAGTCTCTTATTTTGCCCAAGTTCGCAGCTCGGAGACATTAGCAGTTGCACGAGATTGATATGATAGTTTGTGAGTAATTTGGATGAACTATAACACGAACCCAGCAAAGTATTATAATTTTAAATGTGTCCAGAAAATAATTGAAATTCTGGCTTCGCTTCATCATAATGCAAACTGGTGGGTATATTTAACAGCCGACTAGCTTAGCATGAATATTGCTTTAGAAATGGGGTCATATTGTTTTTACGAAACAATATTGCTCTCAAACACGCTTAGGAGGGGAGAGAAGAAAGCAGGGGATTAGGAGTATACTTTTAACCTTTCTGTCTCATCCTATCTGTGTTGACCACGGTGATTGGGGTGTTTGGTGCTTGTCTACAGGCAAACACAGAAGGTGCTGGCATTTAAAATAGACCTGGTAACAAGCCACCAACCATCAGAGAGACCCCTTCTTATTAGTGCTCTGTCACGGACTCTCTTCCTCATCACTCTGTTTTTTCTGTAGCCTGGTCAGAGGCAGGAAAGCTAACATCCTCCTTGATGGTGTGGGAGTAACCACAACAGAGATCACACACAAGATACCCCATGTCGACATCAATGGTGTCAAAACCCAAGCCACTGCTGTCATGTCGATTTTGATTCTTCGGACCCTATAGGACAGAGAAGAACTGCCCGTGGGCTTCCCTGGCTGTCAGCGGTACCTAAAGAAACCCTGGTGGCATACTAGTTAAATAAGTCAGCTGTTAACCAAGAGTTTGGCAGTTCAAATCCACCAGCTGCTGCATGAGACAACCTGTTTCTGTAAAGATTACAGTCTGGGAAATCTCACAGGCTGTTTTAAGTTCCAAAGGGTCGCTATGTGTTGGATTACACTTGATGGGTTTGGTGTTGGCTTTAATCTTTAAAACCTTTAAAGACATGCTTCCTGACAACCTGTCCTCACCAGCACCACAGTCTAGGAAACCTCTGTGTTACTATAAGGCAGAATTAAAATAGCACACAACTGCCCGCCATTCATAAACACTGTCTCCCCCAGTGTGTCAAATAGTGTATGTTCTTGGATCATAACCTATGGCAAAGGTCCGCAAACTTGTTCTGTTAAGAGCCAAACAGTAAGTACTTTGGATTTTCCAGCTCAGGCTTTCTTAGTTGCCACCAATAAAGTCTTGCTGTGGTCATGAAAAAGTGGCCATAGATGATATGTTGATGATTGGGAGTGCCAAGATACTAATAAAGCTTTATTTATAAAAGCATGTTGGTCTACAGGTCATAGCTTTCTGACCAATAAAGCTTTATTTATAAAAGCATGTTGATCTACAGGTCATAGATTTCTAACCAATAAAGCTTTATTTGTAAAAGCATATTGGTCTATAGGTCATAGATTTCTGACCAATAAAGCTTTATTTATAAAAGCATGCTGGTCTACAGGTCATAGATTTCTGACCAGTAAAGCTTTATTTATAAAAGCATGTTGGTCTACAGGTCATAGATTCCTGACCTTTGAAATGAAAGAACAATAACAAAAGCCTGTCTCCTCGAGAGCAACCAACATCGGGGAAATGTGACCCACAGACCACCTTCAATGGTTGTGAGACTCATCCCTCCAAAAGCCAACTTCATGCTCTTCTACCACCCTCTTCAAGCTATGTGTGAGTGTGAGCATGTGTCCATGTGTGTGCATTTAACTCATTCCACTTTCTTTCATTCTAAACAGAATTATGGACAGGCACCCAGTTCAAATCCACTAGATGTTCTTCTTCTGGAGAAGGATGGAAACTGACAGCCTTTGAAAACCTGCTGGAGGGACAGTTATGAGTCGGTTCTGACTTCATGGCATACAACAAAAGAGTAGTTATTTGGATTCCTGGCGGTGAGTAGGTTAAGAGTGGAGATTCTAGTCAAAAGGTTGGCAGTTCAAATCCACCAGCCACTCCACACGAGAGTCAGCTTCTGTAAAGACGCCAGCTCTGCAAACACTATGGGCACTCCCCCACTCTTAGAGGCTGGACAGGAGTCGACTCAACTTGAAGCCAATAGCAGGACTTTTTTTGTGAATGTCATTAGAAAGATTTTCTTCCAAGAAGAGAGAGTTCAAATTGGTTCCTCTGTGGAAAACAGTTTCTGACTGATTGGTTACTCAGATGGTTAAGTAAGTAGAAGTTACCACTGACAATGAATCGTCCGGATGAGCAAATGCTCAGAGATCCAATCGCTCTTTATTTTAGTGGGAAACTTTTCTTATCATGTCTGAATCAAACATCTTCGTTTTCTCTTTGGTGTGGGTGCGGACGCACCTGTGTCACATCATTTAGAGGGTTCCCAATCATCATTTGCAAAAATGGTAAGTTAGAAAAGAGATCAGAAATGTCTAGCAGAGACCTGTGGGCCAATTCTGGAAAGTATCTACTTTAGAATGATGCACAGAATTTTAAAACAAAATGTGAGATAGTTTGTTAGTTGCTGGGGTTTTTTTCTCCTGAACAATATGGTCTTTTAAATTTAAATTTTCATAATACTTTTATTGTTACTAATACAAGTGACAATAAAATGTAAATTTTATTATATTTTCTTTATGATCTCCTGGAAATATTTATTACTCTTAGAGAAGTATGATTTTCAACATAGTTAGATGATAGTTTTGATTATTAACATGTTAAAATCATTTACGAATAGTTTCAAGGTGACTGAGGTTTTGTTGGATTTTTTTTTAATTAATTTTAATGAAAGTTCACAGAGACTTTGGATTTCCATTCATTCATTGTTCACTTTTTACCTGCCCACTCCTCCCCTCCAGTTCATTCTTCTCTTTGACAAGTAAAAGAAAAATTCTTTCATTGTTATATAATCCCTTCCCCCAAGTCCACTCCACTATGCAGCCTTCATTCCGGACTCCTGTCATGACAATAATACCTAATCATAGATCCCTTTTAAACAGTTCTCTTCCTCATCTGTTTCAAGGCAGTATGCATTATTTATCCCATCCTTCTCAGTCTCCCCACAACCCCAAAGTCAGTCCCATTTGTTGGGTTTTTAAAAGCAGATTTTGGGCTTCACTCGAAAAACCTGAAGAACCAGTAATCTGTAACAAGTACTTCATGTATAAAGTAGCTGAGGGTAGAAAACATCCTGGGGAATTATTCATTATTCACTAACCTTACAGTCCAGTGATGTAGCCTGTAGGGAGTTGACTTTTATTTAGCCCAAAGGCCAGACTTCTCTGGGGGTTCAAATCCCCCAAATGTTTGTGGGAAGGGTGGGCAATTTCCTTTGGTGCCACTTACAGCCTCAAATTCCCAATGGAGGGCCAGCCATGTGGCAATGAATTTCGAGTGAGACCTTTAAGGCGCTGTGCTGAGCTGCTATTAAAAGGTCAATGGTTTGAATCCAGCGTCTACCAGTTGCTCTGTGAGAGGAAGCTGAGGTAAACGCCTCCTGTAAAGATTTTACAGCCACAGGGACCCAATGGAGAGTCTGAGCTGGTAAGACAACAGAGCGTTTGACACTGGCCTTGCTTGCACATATGACTTTCCTGTGTGGATCTTTATTAGTTTGTGACCCAAGAACTAAATGATTCTGAAGGTCTCTCTCAGGACTCCAAGGATCCAATTCCCTCCAAGTGAAGGCAACAGTTAGCCAGCCCATAACGTCACTGGAGGTTTGTCAACTCAAGGAGAAGCATTGCTGATGTTCTGATCAATATCAATCACGAATTATATTGCTGATTAAGATTCAGTTACTAATCTCATCCAACCCAGAGAGGAGGGGAGAGGAACGCTCTGTTCTCAGCCCTTCTTAACGGCAGGAAAAAGAAAACAACAATAATACTTTCTATTTGTTTGGAGGATGTTAAGCTTCACAAATTTTATTTCTTGTTGCTGGTGAAACTGCTGAATATGGTTCTCGTGTTCAAAATGCCAGAGGCGGGGACATGTGACAGATGAAGATCTCACATTTATGGAGCAGTCTCCGCATTTCAACCGGGTCTGTTTACCTACCGACAAGTCCGGGGCCATGAGAGAAATGAGAACTGGGTGTTCTGTGGAAATACTGGGGTGAAACCTTTAAGGAAGGGTCACCAGAAAGCCTTCTCTAACTCTGCCTGGTCTCCAGACAGAAATGATGACTATCGTGGAGCTGGGTGGGGGCTCAGCTGCCGTACTGATTTTGACCTGTCTGGCTTTAAAACCAAGAGCCTTGATAGTCTAATAGGATTGTTACTGTTCTGCTAACTGAAAGGTTGTCATTTTGAATCCACTTGCTCGTCTAAAGAAGATGAAACAATCTGTTCTTGTTAAGATTTGTTGTTGCTGTGCTCCATTGAGTTAGAACCAACCCACAGGAGACCCTCCAGCAAGTTTGCAAGGCAGGAAAGCAAACTGCTGGGGCTTACCCCTCCTCTTGAACAGCAGCTGATGGATTCAAACCTCAAGCCTTTGGATTAGCAGCACAACTCCTTACCCCTAACCTACTGTAATCTTAATAGGAGTAATAAATAAATCTGAAAGTGTCTTTCTCACGTCCATAGGAAGGACATGAATTGGTTAACCCGACGGCCAGTGGTTGGAATCCACCAGCTATGCCTTGGGTGAAATGTGAGACAATCTCCTCTCCTTCCAAGATCAGATGAGATCGGGTGCATGCAGGGTGGTATGGCCGTAGACAACAATCTCCTCTCCTACGGACAGCTGTGGAAACCGAACAGAAGGTCAAAATCAACTTCCAGCACTGAGTTTGAGTTTTACACTCTCAGTCCATTTCGGCACTTTTGAAAAACATTACTACCAGAAATCTCTCCCTTTTCTCTTCATGGAACGATTGATACAAAACAAATAAGAGATGGTGACAGCTCTTGGGCCTCCACCATGAGAGGTCTTTCTTGGTATCGGAAACACTGGCAAAGCTTCCAGCATTGTAGCAACACACAGCTCACCAGGGCACAGCAAATGAAAAGACGCACAGGGCGCTGGTTCCGGCAGAGCTTCCAGACTAAGCCAGAGTGGGGAGCAAGACTGGCCAGTTACTTCTGAAATAATGGGCCCTTGAACATCTAGACTGCCTGGCCACTTCTGAAACAATGGGCCTTGAACATGTATGCAGAGTAGGGGCGTCCTGTCCGATGCAGTGTCAGAACACGAGCCCTCAAGTCAGACAACAAGCTCAACTCCTTGCACTAAGTTGGAACCGACTCCTAGCTGACTCTCCAAGGGGGTTTAGAAGCTGTAAATTGCATGTGAGGAGATTTCCCATCTTTCTCCTGAGGAGCAGCTGGTGCATTCGAACCGCATGCCTTTGAGTTGGCAGTGCAATGTTTTCCTTTCCGGTAAGGCACTCTAAATACGACTGGGGAACAGCTGCCTCCTTAGGGTGTGAGCTATAGATGGGCACAGGGCTGTAACCACAGGCTGGCACACAACAGAGATTGGAGGGTGGGACAGGATGATGGCACAGGGTCCTTTCTATTGTTCACAGGGCTGACTGACACGATGGCACCCAGCAGAGACCGCAGAGAGAGGCAGGGCTGAGGCACACAGCCAAGCCCAGCCCCATGGCCAGGCTGAGACCTCACCCCAGTCGAGGCTCACCTTGCCACGTGCACACTTTCCTCTCCACCCTCAATTCCATGTGCACAACTTCCTGCAGCCACGGTTTCTTTGCTTACAAAGTGGGAACAGAGTGATTACGGAACCACAGGGTCTGGTGAGACTCAGTTGTGATTATAAACAGGAGGGTTCAGCTAATGCAGGGCTGCAGGCTGGCAGCCTGGGGCCAACAGGAGGCCTCCAGCACACTTGTTTGGCTCACGTATTGTGTTAAGATGAGAGAATTTTTGCAGTAAAGCCTGGGTTGAGCAGTCTCTTGAGCCTAGGAAGGCCTGTTCTCTCTGGTCTGCTCTGCGTTCTGTGGAGTTGTAACTGCTACGTCCTTGAGCCTGAGCAGTTTGCCACAGTCCTCACCGCTCCCTATACTACACCCTGTGTTTTGCACACACTGCCGGAGCACGTCTGCTGTTTGAGTCTGCAGCCCTGGCACTGAGGCTCTGCTATTATCCACTGGGGCTGTTATCCCGAACACTGCCCTCTTCCTTTATAATGGACGACCCACTGACTGTTAGACACATTCCAGGCTGACTGTGCTGATTGTGTCTGATTGTGCTTCACGGAAACGGAGTTTTTGGGATTCATTTTATGAAATGGAAGGTTTCCGGCAATCCTGCATCAGAGAAGTGTGTAAAATAAAAAAAGTCAACGTCACTGTTTACTCATAACTGACCACCCATCATGTGTTTGGAGACTCTAAAACACACACAGGTGGTGCCCCACCTTTCTCCTGAGAAGCAGCTTGGTGGATTCGAACCACCTGAGATGCACACCCTTTTTGGCTAGCAGCTCAGTTCTCTGATTCAGACTATGCCTTCCGAACTCCCTAACAAGTCGTTGTTGTTGTGTGCCATCGAGTCAGAACTGACCCCTAGCTGACCCTGCAGCGCATTTTCAGAGGCAGTTAATCACCCGGGAGGAGGTTGCCTGTCCTTCTCCTGTAACAAGTCTATCGGCGCCATTTCCCCCGATAAACGTGCTCACTTTACGTGTCTGTGTCACATCTTGGGAATTCTGACACTATTTCATAGACTTTTTATACACACTTCACAAACTACCACGCCCACTGCCACCTGGAACTGAGCTGAGTTGAACTCACAGTGACCCTCCTTTGGGATTCCCAAGACTGTATACCTTCACAGGAAGAGACTGCCCATCTTTTTTGCATTGAATGGCTGGTGTCTTCAAACTGCCAACCTTACAGTTAGAAAACCAACACCTCAAGCTCTGTACTACCAGTGTTCCTTTAATGGGTGACAGTAGAATGTAAACAGACCTTTTCTCTGCACTGGGAAATGATTTTTTTTTTAACCCCATCATGTGACTTGCTTTATTGCAGTGATCTGGAATGCAATCTGCGGAATCTCTGTGGTCTGTCTGTATTATCTTCTGCCAGGCTCAGTTATCTCACCTCTAAAATGGGAATAAAGTGTCATTCGTCTGAAGTCAAGGGAGGTGAGGTCCTTTCCCATCCCATTTCTCCCACGCTACGCGGGCCGTCCTGCCAGCAGAGGGCGCCGGTATCAAGGGCTGCTGAGAGCGCTCCAGGGAGCAGACAGGTGAGGCCGCTGGACAGGTAGGCGTTCTCCCCACCGCCTGCCTTTCACAGCTTGGGAGGACACAGCTTTGCCAGGTGGACATGACAGCGAGCAATTACTCATCCACTGCTGCAGCCAGCTACCACCAGCAATGTGACTTTCTGGAATACGTAATGCGACCATAAACTTTCTAATGCCACCGCCTGACGACCGGACACTAAAAATAACAAACACCTTGCTGGGACACTGGAAGAAACGGCCCCTCTGGAGGCTGGAGCCAGGAGTGCTCAGCTCTGCTTTCTGTACATGGGAGCGAGTCTTTCAGGGCTCTCCACATTGTAACAGCATGCCCACCTCTGGACAGCTGAGTCCTGGCCAGATGGAGGCAAGTTAGAGTGTGTTCAGAGAAGAATGACACAAATGCTGAAGGAAAGAATGAGGGCTGACTTACAGCAAAGATTAAAGCAGCCCAACAGGGCAGAGCTGAGAGGTCTCCAGCACACCTGAGAGGTGTGTGTGTCAGCGGGAGGGGTGGGGGTGGGGGAGCTTGGGAGGTGAAGTCCATAGGCAGGTGCACTGCTAAACCGTAGGTGGCATGTCTCTGGAGATTGGAATCCACACGTGGCTTCTCCGGAGAAAGGTGGGCAGTCGCCTCTCGTGTGACTTACAGCCTCAGAAAACCCACTGAAGGGTCAGCTGTGAGTGGTTCCAACTGGGCAGCACGTAACAATAGCATGGTACTGCAGGCATTGTGATGCCATCAACATCCAAATATCATGGCGGCCAGTGAGGGCTGGTGGGCCCCTGCTGCGTTCTCAAAGCATCTGCTTCCTTGAGTGTCTGGAATCAGACAGGAGTTTATCCAGCTTTCAGACCCACTGCTGTTGAGTTGATTCCAACTCATAGCTAATCTGCAATATAGAGCAGAACCGCTGTCCCATTGGGCTCCCAAGGCTTTACAGAAACAGATTCCCACGTCTCTATCAGAGAGAATGCTAGGTTTGAACTACCAACATTTTCTAAGGTCACGAGAAAAATCTGCTGAATTAAGTCATCCTTCCAGGTCACAGGACCACAAAGGATGATGAAACTAGCTGAACCTGACTCCAGCTCTGCGGGCCTCCTCTT
Organism: Elephantulus edwardii; assembly: GCF_000299155.1. Classification (NCBI taxonomy): domain Eukaryota; kingdom Metazoa; phylum Chordata; class Mammalia; order Macroscelidea; family Macroscelididae; genus Elephantulus; species Elephantulus edwardii. Next base: position 26,114,373 of record NW_006399765.1, on the reverse strand, counting down.
CAGAAGCCGAGAAAACAGTACAGCTTCTCTCGAACTCTCTCTTTGTTCTCAGGTGCTATTAAAATCTCACGCGTGCATTGCCAGAGGTGAGGCTGGCTTCTAAGTATTCACTGGCATGCGATTGCAAAAGAGCCCAATTAAGTTTGTTGATTGAATTCTTAATGGTAGCCCAAATAATGGTGCTATCAAAAGAAATGGAGGTGATTTTATAGGGAACATGTCTTCATCGTGTATGTGTGTGTGTGTGTGAGAGACAGAGAGAGAGATACACAACAAGGGAATAAGGGAAAGAGACAGAGAGAGGCACAGAGAGAGAGACAGAGAGAGAGGGAGAGAAATGAATTCTGATGCTTGGCAACCCTTTGGGTTATAAAGTAGAGCTGGTGCATAGGATTCTCTTGACTGTAATCTGCAACCAACCAACTTTCAGTTTAGATGATCACAAACTGTTTGCCCCAACCCAGTCTCCTAGGAGAAGGCTGTTGTTGTTTACCATTGAGTTGCAACCCATCTATAGCTGATCATCCTGCCGGTTTCCAGAGTCAGTTTAATTTCACAGGGGGAGATTGTCCATCTTACTTCCTGCGGAGAAGCTGGTGGATTTGAACCGCATGCCTTTGGGATGGCAGCACAGCTCCTTACCACTAGGCAACCAGAGCTCCCTGAGAGAAGCCTAGCACCACGTTTTGTTTATGACACAGAGCTCAATTTGTAAAAATGGACCTGACTAATTAAGATGGCCACCTTGCTATGGATTTGACCAGTCGTGTGGCAAGCCCAGCGCAGGCACCGAAGGTTGCTGGGGGGCCCCACGTTTGCCCTGGTTGTCACGATGCCTCCCTGTGGAGCGAGAGAGCAATGCAGGGGCCAGCTCCCTGCAAGTGACAGCCCTCACTCCAGCATCTCACGCTTTCCAGACGAAGCCCAACAGTAAACCTCTGTGTCAGTTCTCAAGGCACAAGCCAGGGGATGATAAGAATTTCCAACTTGGCTTCTCAGGTGAAATAAATCTGAAATAGCTGAACTTTTAATCTACTAAAAACTTATTTGCTAGGGTTTTTTGGGGGGGGCAAATTATTACAAAGCTATGCATTTAAGTGTCCCTCATCCAGTCTGTCCATATCGTATTGCAGTGGACATCTCTTTGTTCCTCAGCGTCTGTTCCTCTTTCTTTTCAGGAATGACACTTGGGCTTGGGTTTTCCTTTGGAGCAGAACCTCCCTATTTTTAGTCCCTATAACTCACAGGAGGCCAGCCAACCCCTAGTCCTGCTTATGAACATGAAATTCTCCAAGATCTTCAGAGCATGCCATCCTTCTGACCCCAGAAAATGGTAAAAAAAAAAAAAAGAATTACTCCACACTTTTTGTTGGAGTCACTGAGGGATAAGTAAGTTTCTTTTCCTCCCTGCCTACTTCAAATCCAGAGACCGAGAAGAGAGTGAGACCAGCACAAACTCCTGGATCTAGCCATACCTGAAGCCAGCTTACCCCACACTAAAGAAAACCCACCATAAAACTCAAACAACGAACTCATTCCTTTTGAGTTTATTCCAACTCATAGCAGCCCTGGAACAGAATGGAACTTCCTCACACAGTTTCCAGGAGTGTAAATAAATATTTCCAGATGTAGACAACCACAAAGCAGTTAGTGGGTTCAAACAGCCAACCTCTCTGTGAGCATCCTAATATTTAATCACTGTGCCACTACTTTATACCACTGTACTAATTAGTTAAAGGATCCAATAAAATCCATGGTGAAGCCAATTTGAATAGAATTATCTGTCATTTGAAATGAAAATAGTCCCCTTAAATTCCCCAAAATGTACCTTAATAATTCCTTACTGTAGCAGGGGCTAAATATTTTGAGACAATATCCATCCCATCTTCTTTGGAAAGTCTGCCTTGTGTTCTGATAAAGAAGGACAGAAAATATGTGAAACGTCCCTCTGCTTGGCCAAAGCCTTAGACCCCCGGTGCCCACATGTGAGCCAGAGTAAAACTGTGCTCCACAGGGAGTTTGGTGGCTGACTTTTGGGGTTTTGTTCGGAAGCAGATTTCCAGACCTTTCTTTCGTGGTGCTTCTGGCTAAACGTGAACCTCTAATCTTTTGGTTAACAGTTGGGCACGCTAATCTTGGCGCCTCCCAGGTAGTCTTCATGGACAGAAATTTATCCTAGACTGGCACCTTCATTCGTCAAACTATGCAGCAAGAATCTGGTTTCTCTAAACATTTGTTTTTTTGAAGAGGCAGTTAAGCCTTTGGTCGTCCCTTGCCATAGCTTATGCAACACTGGGAATTCTTGCAAAGTCATTCCTCTTTTGTTTCCTAAGCTTCACCCACCTCGTCACAACTCCACGTAGGGTATCCCAGCAAGATGACGAGTATAATTATGGGGGCAAAGCGACAACTGGCCCACAAGCATAACTTCTGGAAGCTGCTCCAACAGCTCATGCCACCCTGACAGGATTGTGTTTAGGAGGAAGGAACGCTGGTGGTGCAGTGGCAAAGCACTCAGCCGGAGAGTAAAATTTCAGAGCCAGTGGTTCGAGCTCACCCAGTGGCCCTGAGGAAAAAACACTTGGCCATCTGCTACCGTAAAGACCACAGCCTTGGACAGCAATGGAACCGTTGTACTGGCTCTTACAGGGCCACTCTGAGTTGGAATCAACCAGGCTACAAGGGATTTGGCTTTGGTTTTTTAAGAAGGAAATTTGCATCACTTATGAAAAAAAGCAAAGCAAAGCTATTCCTACAGAGTCCATTCTGACCCACAGCGAGTCTGTAAGGACAAAGAACTGCCCACAGGTTCCCCAAGGCTATAAATTTCTATAGGAAAGGACTGCCCCATTCTTCTCCCAAAGAGTGGCCAGTAGGCTTGAGCCACCAACTTTACAGCGAGCATTCAGGCACCTAACCAAGCCTTTCTAGAAAGATCGCAGCCTACAATTCCCATGTGGGGCAGATAGATTCTACTGTGCGATTCTATTCTGCTTGAGTGGGCATCAAACTGATGGCACTTAACAGCACCAAACTTCAGAGTGCGGGCAGCACAGGTGAGGGTGGGCCAGAGAGTAAGAGGTGTGCAAGTGGTAGGGGCACTTTATTTTCCTGAGACCTTCCCACTATAGCAACAGGCAAGCTTATTTTTGACATTGTCTTAAATTAAACATTCATCTTGTCTCCCAGACTCCAGGCTCTTGTAGGCTCTAGAAAGCTCACTTTTTCCTTCTGTGAAAAGAACAAGAAGACCTTATTCCGGACACTAAAATCTCATGTTCTGATTAGAAAAAAGAAAAGATTTGCCCATGTCCTAAAGATGTGTGGATCCCTGGCGCCCTGCCCACTTCATCGATGGCGACTCTGGCCCTGGAAGGAGGGGCTAGTGGAGGAATACCAGGTTTGTGTTACTTCACAAGCAAATGAGGACAGCACTTTGATCTTCTGTCAGAGGTTTAATTTTAGGTGGAGATCTTGAGTAACTACTTAGGGACCTTGGGCAAGATACTTCAATTCTTTGGGCCTGTCTCCTCATATGTTAATTGGACATAATGATGATCCCTGTCTCTTAGGGTTAAATTAAGGATTAAATGACTCAACTCAAGTAATGTGCTCAGAGGAGTCTGAATTACAGAGAATATCATGCAATAAAAATGAGTTGCCAACACTGGGTGGATCTGTGGCAAAGAAATCTCTTTTTGAAGTGCTGAAGAACAAGGATGTCACTGTGAAGACTAAGGTACTCCTGATCCAAACCAGCACTATTTTCTTTTTTATTTATTTTATTTTATTATTTTTGTGTATGTGTGTACCGTCAAATTGGATCTGACCAGTACAGGAGGAGATTGTCCCTCCTTCCCCGGCAGAGCATCTGGTGGATTCGAACTGTGCGCCTCTGGGATTGCAGTACAGCTTCTTGCCACTAGGCCACCAGAGCTCCCTACCAGCACTATTTTCAATTACTTCACACATATGCGAAAGTTAGACAATGAATAGCAAGGAAGACTGAAGAACCACTGGTGCCTCTGAATTGGCGGTGCTGGCAGAGAATCTTGACTATCTCACGAGCTGCTAAAAGGACAAAGAAATCTGTTTTGGAAGAAGCTCAGCCAGAAAAAGGCAAAGAGGGTGAGACCTGGTCGCACAAACTTGGGGCATGCCGTGAGGAGGGTGGGTCAGTCCCTGGGGATGGACATGCCCTTTGCAGAGAGTCACCTGAGGAGAGGAAGGCTCAGGACTGGAGAGATTAACGCAGGGAATGCAGCAGTGTGTCCAAGCACAGCAACTGTGAGGATGATGCAGGATGGGGGAAGGTGCTCTGCTCTGCTTTCCTCTCCTTTCCTCCCCTCCCCTCTCCTCTCCTCTCCTCTCC
>NW_006399765.1:26073488-26109901 GCF_000299155.1 Elephantulus edwardii | reverse complement strand
CCTCCCCTCTCCTCTCCTCTCCTCTGCTTTCCTCTCCTCTCCTCTGCTCTGTTCTCCTCTCCTCTCCTCTGCTTTCCTCTCCTCTCCTCTGCTCTGTTCTCCTCTCCTCTGCTCTCCATTCCTATGTTCTTCTCTGCTCTGTTCTACACAGGATTGCTGGGCACTGGAACTGACTCCATGGTACCTAAAACAGCTAATATAATGAAGATCATAGACCACAGTCTTCAGTATGGATTACACCTCAACGTAAAGAAAATAACCCACCTCACAACTGCTCACAGCAGGCATGGTCACAACAGATGGTAGAAAGAGAGAAGCTGTCAAGGATTTTCTTTTTGGTTTTACTTGAGCTCACAACCAATGCCCATGGTAGCAGCAGCCGAGAGTTTGGTGGGTGAAGGGATAGGGTGATGGGATTAGGGAAGATCCAATGGGGACCTGAGAAGATGAGGCAGATGAGTGTAGATTAATAGCGATTAATTTTACAAAACACAATGTATATGAATGATCACATGAAACACAATGTCAATGAAGGAACGTGTGAAACACAATACTCATGAATGAAACGTAAAGTATATGAATTTTGCACGTAAACCAATAATTATAAAAAAAGGAAAAAGACATCAGATGACAATAGTGCATTGGAAAAATATGCTTCAAAGAACATCTTTACAAATGATAAAATGTAAAGATACCATGTTAGACTAAAGCAAACTTGGCCCAAGCCATGCAATTTTCAATCATCTCGTATGCATGCAAAAACTGGTCAAGGAACAGGAAGACCAAAGAACTGTTGCCTCTCAATTATGATGTGAACAAAGCATATTAAATATGCCGTGGACCGCCGAAGAGCGTGCAATCCTGGCTGTGAAAGAAGTACAGTTGGGATCCTCCTTTGAAGCAAGGTCGTCAAGACTTTTTCTCACACACTTGAGAGAGATTCTGAGGGACCAGGCTCTGCAAAAGGACATCATGCTTAGGAAAGTAGATGGTGATAGAAAGAGAGGAAGACCTCCAACAAGATGGACTGACACAGTGACAGTCACGAAGGGGTCACACAGGGTAAGTAAGCGAGGCTGTGAGGGTGGGGCAGGGCCAGACAGCATTCCGAGATGTGGGACACGGGCCGCTCCGGGTTGGGACTGACCTGACAACAACAACCACACGAACACGTCTCCTCCTGCTGCCTCACTATTTCCCAGGAAACTCTCTGAAAGGATCTAGTTCTTCCTTCCCTTTTCTTTTCCTACTTTAAGCAATCAGAGAAATATTCTTATTTAAAAAACCTAGATGGTGCCAAAATATTTAAAGTAGCAAGCAGAAGCCCACTTTCACAACATCCTTTTGTCTAGAGTTTTGGGTGAATGTGTTTGTGCATTCTCTCTCTCTCTCTCACACACACACACACACACACACTTTAAAGAGGAGTCACTGAGATCATAGCTACGCCTTGACAGCTCCTTTCCTTTGCCCTAAATTCTCAACCAAGCCCTTGTCTCCAGGGAGCCCTGAGAGTGGTGGGGAGTGACCGTCTGCCAGGCCCTCTGCTCATGAAATAGAAACTTCACACTCAGGGAAGACTGGAGAAGGATTTGTCATTCCCTCCTCTCCTTCCACTGGAGGGCTTCCTGCTTGGCTGGGTCCATGTGTTCAAGGCCATTGCTCAAGGGTTTTATCCTCAGGTGCCACCTCATGTTCTTGCCTTTCTCAGTTGTTACCCAGAGGGCATGTGGGGGGTTTTAGGAAGCCCATTCTGGCTCAGTTTCCAGTCAGCTTCTCCCAGCAAAGGTGCATCCTGATCCCATTCCGGTTCTGGAATGCAGTTCTCGATTGGTTTCCAACTAAGGTGAGAATGGTTCTCACTTGCACTCTTTTTTTTTAAATTTTATTTTTTAAATAATTTTAAGGAACATTTACAGAGAATTTGGATTTCCATTCATTTATTGCTGCACTTCTCTTAAACCTCACAAAATAGCATCACCTATTAGAAGTTCAGTGGGTAGGTAGCATTGATTTAGGGAGCTCTGGTGGCCTAGTAGCAAGAAGCTGCACTGCAATTCCAAAGGTGTGTGGTTCAAATCCACCAGCTGCTCCGTGGGAAAATAGACAATCTCCTCTTGTGCAATTAACAGCCTCTGAAAATCTGTTGGAGGGTCAGCTACGCGTCAGTTCCGACTTGATGGTACACAGCAACATTAACAGTATTGATTTATGCCATTTGATTAATTTCTTTTCCAATTGGTACCATGTTGATTCTGACTCACAATGACTACAACTGTGGGTTTTCAATGGTTGACATTTTTTTCCTTCAGAAATTGGCTGCCAGCCCTTCCTTTGATGGTCCTCTTGTAGAGCATGGGCTTCACACTCTGACGTCCAGTTAGTAGCCCAGCATGTCAACTGTCTGGAACACCCAGGGATTCCTGCTTGTTTAACTGGCCTGGATGTTTAAATTGGTTCCCCATTTTATTGCCCCAAACATAACTCTAGGCCCTATCTTTGCAAGTGAACCTGTCTACAAACCTAGTAAGTGCAATTGTTGTTGTTGTGTGCTGTCAAGTTACAATCGACTCATAACTGATCCTCCGTGGGTCTTCAGAGGCAATAAATCACACGGAGGAGATTGTCTAGTCTTCTGTGGAGCTGCTGGAGGATTTGAACCGAGTGCCTTGGGAACTGTAGGGCAGCTTCTTACCACTGGGCCACCAGAGAGTCTCATTCAGGAGTCTTGTTTAGACTCTGAAATGAGATTAGGGGGTCAAAGGATAAATGCATTTTGAACATTTCTAAGTACTGTCATTGTTGCTGGTTTTCAAATATCTTTTTTGCAGCCCAGAGAAGTCGAGTTCGTGCTGTACCAAGATGGACATTTCCAGGGTTGGCTGGGATGGGACGACAAGCAGCAGGCCCATCCACATGGGGACCGAGCCTAAGGAAAGAGAGGCAATGCACAGCGCAAGTCTGAAGGCTGCCCCGGGCAGAGCAGCAGGAAAAGAAAGAAAAAAAATCGCCTCAAACCTTGGGTTCTATGGTCAATTCTCAACTCCTGGTGACTCCACGCATTTCAACTGTGCTCTCTAAGGTTTCCAATGGCTGTGGTCACCCCAAAGTAGATGGCCAGCCTATCTTCCAAGGAACCTTGAGGTGGATTTGAACCAGCAACCACTTTTTGCAGAGGATCAAAGACTACAATCTTTCATATGGGTTACAGCTCAACATCAAGAAAACAAAAATCCTCATCAACAGGCAGCATCATGAGAGACAGAAAACAGACACGAGCAATGATTTAACCTCGTTTGGATCTATGATCAACATCCTTGGCACCAACAGCCTGAGAATAAAAAGACATTAAACATTTGGAAAGTCTGCTGTCAGGGACCTCGTCAAAGTGCTGAAGAGCAAACATGCCAGTTTCAAGACTAAGGTGCACCAGATCCAAGCCGTGATCTTTCTAATTGCTTGCTATGCATATGAAAACTGGTCATGAAAAAGGAGGGCAGAACAGGAATTGATGCCTTTGAGTTGAGGTTTTTCAGAAGAGTGTTGTATACTCTATGGACTGTCAAAAGAAGAAGCAAACATGTTTTAGCAAAGGCACAGAGAGGGTGCTCTTTAACAGGCAAGGAGGGTGAAAAACTTCATCTCACATACTGCGGGCATGTTGGTAGGAAGGGGCAGTCCTTGGCAAAGAATAGGGTTAGCAAAGGAGGGGAAGATTCTCAGTGAAGCGATTCGACACAGTGACTCTCACGGTGGCCTCAAGAGTGTCAGAGATGGTGAGGATGACATGGGACAGGGCAGAGCTCGGATCCATTGTTCACAGGATTGCTGTGAGTCATGGTCAAGTCAAGGGCACTCAACAATAATAACAACAATCTCCTGGTGTACGTGCATGGTCTCTCCAGCCACCTCCCTTCTCACTGACTTTGCAGCGAGTCGCTGTGGCAGGCTTGAATCTCACACCAAGCAGCCTGAGAGGGCAACGACTGTATGTTTATTAGGGCATCATTTATATCCCAGGAAGAGCCCATACCAGGTCAGGAGCACCAGTCTGAGCTGATAATTTGTCAGGTTGGAGCAGGTGGTATAAGGCGGAGTAAGAAATCACCTGAAAGCAGCCACAAACGGAAATAGATGGAAGGAGAAGAAGAGGGAGAAAGTGATCAGTGAATCCACAAACAAGTGCAGATAAATCACAGGGTGCCAGGCGGAGGGGGCAAAGGCGGAGGGTTCCCGTCAGCCGAGCGCGCACCTTGGCCAGGCGAGGTTAGGCAGGCAGCCCCGGCCTCCGCTCTCCAGTGACTGGAGAGGTGCCCATGAGGAGATGAATCTTTGCAGGGCAGGGAGCTGGACTGGAAGCGATTTCCTAGAGAGTATCAATTTGGATTATAAAAATCCCAAGGTCTCGTGCACTGACAGAGAGAAAGGCCAAAAAAATGACTTCTTGCCACGGCCGGTGCCCGCACGTGCCCGCTCTTCTTCAAATGTTTGCTCGTTCACGGAGGGTGTGCTGCTCAGAGAGGCAGGAGACGAAAGAGCAGCTGCAAAACCTTGAAGAGATAAGTGTTTCAGCCAAATACCCGTGACCTTGGGCTCCTTGGTGAAATAGTTCCCCCTCTCTATTTGTCTCCACTCTCTGACGGAGTCCAGTCCTGGGCATGAGGTCGGAGGAAGCCAAAACAAGATCTGAGATGAGAAATGGGAATGAGAATCTCCATTTCAGAATAGTAACAGAAAGCGCTGGGATCAAAGACTCACTTATTACAAAGAAGCCCCAGTGGCACAGAGATTAAACACTGGTCGTTAACTAAGAAGGTGTTGGTTATGAGCCCTCCAGCCGCTCTGTGGAGGAAAGTTCTAGAGATGTGCTTCTCCCACAAAGCCTGTTGCCATTGTGTCGTTGATTCCAACACGCAGCAGCCTCTTAGCATGGAGTACACTTCTCTGCAAGGTTTATTAGGCTGTGGTTTTTAGAGGAACAAACTGGAAAGTCTTTTCTCCCTTGGAGCTCCTTTTGTGTTTGAACCTCTGATCTTCTGGTTAGCAGCTGCATCATACTTAAACCCCTGTGTCCCCAAGGCTCCATCACCTGATGAGGCTCCCAGGCTTGGAGATCCAAGGGGTGCTTCTGCCCTGTCCTGTTGGGCCCCTAAGCATTGGGGTCACCCGACACCACACAGGCCTGGCCTGGAGATGGACTCAGTCATTTTTGGACCTGATTGATCCATGTGTAATGACCTTTATTTAGATTTTTTTTTTCCAGATTAAGAAACTGAGCTTCGAAGGATTTAAAGGACTCAACCAGTGTCATCATTTGTAAGTCACAGAGAGAAACTGCCAAGGTGTACCGGTCAGGTGACCTCCCATGACATCTGTGTTCCCTCAATCCTCTCTAGAAGACTCCATCTGGACAGGGGCCACCCTCCCACCTGGCAGCCATGGCCAGGCGTGCATCTTGGCTGCCTTCTTCATGGGTGGGGAAGTGCAGAAGCACCTGTCTGTCTCTTCATCCAATTCACAGACATGCCTATCAACTCACCTTGTCTCCATACCACACCCGCCTTCCTAGTTCTAAAACCCAAATTTGAGGTCCCCATACCAAGGCAATGGGACCCCCCAAATTGAACCTTGTATTTGGTTGTGCTGGGACCCACTTCCACACTCTCATCTTGAAACTTCATCTGTTCTCACTCAGTTCACTTAAAGGTGAGTCGTGCCCGTGAGTTTAGCTGTGGGAGCAGCTGAAGTTATGTAAGGACAGCTGCAGCTCTGAACATGACAATGATTCATATCAGAAAGGACAGGAAAGGCCGAGTGGCTCCTATTGTGTCCCTTGATCTGCCTGTGTCTGAATCATTGGCAATGACGTGGCACACTGCCATGAACACTAAGGGGGAAAGGCAGACTGAATGGAGGGAGCGGCTGAGTTTGCTCTTGAAATAAAATAATCAAGTACCCCTCATGCCCTTCCCTGAGACTAGAAACATCACCAGTTTGACTGCATTATCCAAACCCGATGCCTAGAGCCATGAAGGAAGGGGCTGAGTTTTGCTATTACAGCTTGTATTGCTGAAAGCGACTTCCTTTCCTTGGGCTCAAGCACCCTGGGCCGCCTTGAACTGAGGTATTATTACAGTAAAGAATCCAACACAAAGGCTCAGAGTTCAGACAATTGTAAGCTTGTACCAGGAGTCTATACTATGCACATTGTGGCAAATTGTTTAACTTTGTTCATCTGTAGAAGAGGTTTGAGAATAGTTCCCACTTCCAGTGGCCTAGAGTCAAGAAACTGCATGGAAATTCCAAAGGCACACGGTTGGAGGCCACCAGCTGCTCTGCGGGAGAAGGTGCAGCAGTCTCCTCCCGAGTGATTAACTGCCTCTGAAAACCTGCCAGGGGGTCAGCTATGGGTCACTTCTGACTCTACAACAACAACAACAACAACAACAACAACAAAGCTGTTATGTGTCCTACTTCCCCCTGGCAGTGGGTTCGAACTCATCGTGACCCAGCAGTCACAGGAGCACTGCCTTCCACGAAGGATGCCCAGGAGAACTGGGCTTCCGAGGTTGCACATCTTTAAGGAAGAAGGCAGCCTCCTCTTCCTCCTGCGGTGACAGGGAAGTGCCGTGAACTGGACTACAGCTCGTGGCGACCCTATGAACGATGGGTTTGAACCCTGTGCTATCCTGGGCCATCCTGACCGCCTCTGACACGGGCTCACTGTGTCATCTCATTTAAGGTCTTCCCCGCCTTGGTTGACCCGCTACATTTTAAAGCATGATACCCTTTACCAAGGGCTGGTCCCTCCTAACACATGCCCAAAGGACGTGAGATCAAGTCCTTGCCTCCAAGAAGCACTCCTTTCCAAGACATATCTGTGTGGTCTTTTGGTGGTCCGTGGGTACCCAGGACTCTTCTCCAACACCACAACTCAGAAGCATTAATTCTTTCGCTATCATCCTTCTTCATTTTTCTCCTGTAGAGAGTGGGATGAAATCACTGATCTCTTGTTGAACAGTCAGACGCCTTCATCACAGCACCACCAAGGCTCCTTAGAGTTGTTGAGAAGACAGAGAGAATATACACAGAGCACTAAATGCAGTGCCTGACGCACAATAATCAAACTCATGGCCCATGAGTTGGTTCCAACTCGGTGACTACGGGACAGAGGAGCACTGGCCACCAGGGCTTCTAGAGTTGTCGCTGTTATAGAAGCAGATTGGCGTATGTTTCCTGCCGGGCAGCTGATGATTCCAATTGTGACCTTTCGGTAACCAGTGGAGTGCTTTACCACGGAGTCACCAGGACTCCTTGATACACGATGAGTGCTCCGTAAATATTACTGAGTCCTAACCCTTGTTAATAGCAATCTCTGCCTACCTACAGCGTCAGGGAAGGTGCTCTGATGGCCTGGCTCACTGCACGTTGCCTTGATAACCAAAAAGCCTTGAGGTTCTGCCAGTTCAAATCCACCAATGGGGAACGATGGGAGGTCTCCTCCTATGAAGATTTACAGAATTGGAAATGTGATAGAAGGTCACTGTGAGTAGGGACTGATTTGATGGTAGTGAATTGAGTCGGGCTGACGCAGCAAGGAAGCCAGGCACACCCTGCCAAGTCTTCACACGTAGATGAATTCCTCTTGTGCAAGAATTCCACAGCACGTAACTAAGAAAGTGTCTTACGTTTCATTCAGAGGACAAAGGGATGGAGGGGGGGATATTAAATTCTTCTCCTACAAAAGCAAAGCAAAGGTGTAGTGAGACTATAATTAGAAACTCAAAGCCAGCAGGTATTTACCATGGTCTTACAATGCCCCCGTCCTCACCAGAACAGGGGTGAGGGAAGGAAATAACATTCACTGCCTCTGTCCCCCAGGAGCAAAGAGAAAAAACTGGAGAGAAGATTAAACAGGTAGATGAAAATATGCTCTATCACCATTTTTCTGCTTTCACACACCATATCCACGAACACCACATCCCTGAAAGTATAGCCTCTCTCATTACTTGGAATTATTCTCAGTTAAAAGTCTAGAACATTCTGGTGGGGCTGCATTCAGAATATACCCAGACTCCCATGCCTACTTGCCACCTCTACCATTTCTCCCTGCTCCAATTGTTCTCAATCACTGCATATTTGGCAATGTCACACCTTGAACTGGGGGGGGGGGGCGGGAGGAGTGTGCTACCCACCCGGTGAGTCAACATCCTCCATGCTGCTAGACACTCAACGAAAAATAGGACCTTCTATCTCTAGCAAAGAACTCTCTGGTCAAAAATTATAAAAGTGCCAAGGTTGAGAAATTACAAGATCCTAAGGATGCCAGTCAGAGCTTTCTTCCCAGATGTGCCCAGCCTTGCCCATGCAGGAGGCAAAATAATGTCTATGTACTTGCTTTTGGGTCACTGGGAGACAGTATTTGAAAAAGCAGGATGGAGATGGAAGCTAGTGTCTAGATTTGGCTTTCTAGCAAAGTCCCTTTTCCTATCTTCACCACCATGTTGGAAAATGCAGGCAAGAACTCAATTTTCACCTAGAACAGTCACATATTGGTCTGAATGATGGCTGGTTCTTCAACCAGTGGCTACAAACACCCACTGTGCCTCCCAGGACCCCTGAGTCCTCAAATCACGGCCAATACATGGTATGTATTGTCTGAGAAGAAAGTTTCGTCTTGCATAAAATTCTCAGTGGGTGTCCAACCACAACTGGGATTTACTCCTCTAGAAAATGCTGGTTTTGTCTTCTGTAATTTTTCATGTCCTTTCAATATTGTTTTCAAGAAACAGATTGAGGGGTAATGGGGAGAGCTATGAACAATTCTGGGCCAGAACCAAAGTGGGTATGTTGTCAGGAAGCACAGGCCCTTGGAAAGAGATAGCAAGTGTGGAAGAGTAGAAGTCAGTAATGGGTAAGATTCTTAAGGAGGTTGACTGATGCAGTGGCTGTAAAGATGGGTCCCAGGGAGGCAGAGACTGGGAGGATGGTCTAAGGTTACAGCAAGGTTTCCCCAGGATTGCTACAAGTTGTAGCTGACATGACAGTATCTAACAACAATACTGGCTCTCTGTCGTGTTAAAATGCGGTTATTGTGAGGTGCCATCGAGTCTGTTTCTGCTCATAGTGACTCCAGGCACAAGAGAACAAAACACTGGCTCATCTAATGTGATCTTCACAGCCACAGGTGCAGCCACTGTGTCATGCCGGCCCACAGAAAGCCTTCTTTTGCTCACTCTCATCATCTTCTCCGGACCTGACATCCTTCTCTAAATGGACTTTCTTCCTCCCAAGCAGCAGGGTTGGACACCATTGCAAAACCGGTTAAGACCTCCAGTTTGAACTTGGAGCCCGGTCAAGCCATTTCCCCTACTGCTGCTGGCGACAGCCACACACACTCAAAGGAACAGCCAGTTATAGAGAGGGGCCTCAAGTGTTTATCTGTTCCAGCGCCATCCAAACGTGTGGCGGTCAGGGAAGGGCAGCCACGCTGTAGAAGGCATTTCACAGAAACGGGAGAGTGGGTTTCTCTGCGTGAACTTGGTAACATTTAAATATCAAAAAACTTTGTTTTCTAATGAGGAATGTATTGAAGGGGGAGAAATAAATTATATGCTTGACGGCAACTGAAGGTTGGGAAAATTAGGGCCATTTCCCACGGTGTGAATATAGTGATTTCAGCTTGCAGGAGTAAATTAAACCTTTGGGAGGATTTGTCTTCCATTAAATTGAACAGCTAAACAGACACAGAAGATATGAATGTCACCACCAGGAAACCCCAAAGGTTACAAAGAGAAAGTAGAAAGAGTTTCTTTTAAGAGTCGCCTCTGTTTTACACAGGTGTCTCTCAGAAAAGCAAGCGCCCCGCCCCTCGCCAAATAGCAAATGGAGAAGCAGAATGAAAAAAGAAAAAAAGAGAAGTCTTAAGGCCCATCATTCCATTGCCATACCATATGTTATTAATGTCTGTCAACAGTATTTAGCCAGCAACTTCTGACAGGCCCATATTTGCTATCTAAATACATCATAAATAAATCAGTAATGAATCGTTTTGGTAAACCTCGTGCGTTGATTGGAAATACAGATGGAGTAAACAAAAGCGGCCAGAAGTATATACAACTGTTTAATGTCAAAGACAAAGTCAGACTGTTATTTGACAAAACAGAAAGGAAAAGATGGGTGTGTGGGGGGTGGGGGTGAGGGAGTGGGAGTTACGATTTTGAAGGGAAGATGTTGGAGAGCCCAGTAGGACCCCTGCATTTCAACATGCACAGAGTTTGAATCTTCTGTGGCAATAGAAGGCCCTGGGGGAACAGTTACGTGGGCAAGCGGAAGCCTTTCTGCCTATTCTTGGCCTACACTCACTGAGCCAGTCTCTATGAAATCGGACAATTTATTTAAATTCTCCGCCACTGCCAAGCTAGGGAATAAATCTTCCTGGATACCACTCTGCAAAGGTGAACATTCTTCAGAGCTGAACCCATTAGAATGGGCTGGGACTCCACAGGAAGACGCGGGTCTCTGTTGGATTTGAAGGAAGTTACTGTCTAAGTCTCCCTACCTTCTTCTCCTTCTCCTTTGATTTTTGGAAGGAAAGTGATTCACCACGCTGACTGCCCCCAAGTCAACCATCGTGGTGTGCTACCACCTGACCCTCCACTGTACTTGAACCCCAGTCTCTTTTCTTTCCATGGTCTGGCCTCAAAGCCAGGCCTCTGTCAGGTAAGAGGTGAGGTGGGCTTCTGATCAGGTGATCTCTTCACTTTACAGCGAGGTGAGAAGCTGGTTAATGTCCACACTAGGTGGCGTCTCCTCAGGCAATTCTCATGTTTTTGGCATGTCAATTCTGCCGCTGAATAAGCTCTGCAGAGATTTAGGATGATTCCCAGGACGGATTACACCGAAAGGAGGATGTCCCTCTGTTACAGGAAGAGCGAGGGACTCTTGACATTGCCTATTAATCCCAACTGTCTCCTTTTTTGTCAGCACCTTGAAAATCCTTTTGATTGGAGGCCTAGTGCAATCCCTGTGTCTTGGTGATGGAATTCAAGGGCCAGAAGCTCACTTCACGGCACAGCCTTTTTCTGTGGTAACAGGCTGCAGCCTCTCAAGGCGGTGCTGGTCTCCTCGTTATGCGGTGCCAACAGGCCATCCGCTGCTCTCAGCACAAAAAAATAGAATACATCATCCCGAATGGGCACATTAATCTACAGGCTCCGGGCTTCTAAGTCACCTGTACTTAGGTCTGCAGACACTCTGTATACCGTATAAATCTGATTTCTGAGCAGGGGGGTGGGCAGAGGGAGAAGGGTTTCTGGGTGAAATACTAGTTCGGCAACAGTTTACCTGCCTCCCAAGGCTGTTAGGAGGATTGATGGCTCCTGGGTCATTTAAAGTTTAAAAATATCCCTGTGTTCCTTCCAAGGAAGAGAAAATCCTAAGACTAGCCATTCTGCCCCCTAGAGAGGTAGAAAGAGAGGTGAGGAAGACTTCTGGGGTCACCGTCCTAGCAAACCGAGGTGCTTTCTTGGAGACAAAAGGTGCCCCAATTTTTTTTTCCAGGCTAGACAACAGACATGCTTTGCTATTTTCCAAACATCCAGGCCCTGACTCCATCTCTGGACAAGTTCTTATTAAAAGAGAGGAGGCCTGTGGATAAGGGACATTCATATTTTACAACCGTTCACTGTATTCTCCTCTATATCTTTTTGCCAATATATCCGTTGTTTTCATCGGCTCGCGGGAACAGAACAGAGTGCTACATAATTCAGGAATCAAATAGCTATCAACTGACTGTGGCCATGAAAAGGATAGATCTCAAACATATTCTTCACCAAGAATTCCCAGCTCCCTAGCCACTGGCTTGCAGGAGGCAAGCGCCTGCATTTCTTTCAAACTGGCTGGGTGAGTGTCTCACCTCCCAGGTGCTCCAAATGGCAAAGGCTGGAGCCTGGGAGGCTGAGTTTGGCCGCTGCCAGGAGCCAGCCAGAAGGGGGAGAGCTGGTTGTCTGAAAAGTCTTGCTCCTCCTGGACTGCAGATTCCATCTCCCACCTCTCCGCTCACCCTTGCAGCCCACCTTCCTGAGCGTGGAGGAAGGGACAGGGGCCAGAGAATGATAGCGGGAGGAGGCGGGCAGGGCTGTTAATTTACAAAGTCTGAAACAGCAGCTGCTAATGGGTCTTTGCACTCATTCTATAATCTCCGCAAGGTCACCATCACCACCAGCCGGTGATTGATTCCAAAGGGAAACTCAGCATTTCACATCCATAACGGACATAGAGAAAGGGAACAGTGCTGGCCTGGAAATTGGTGTGTTTCTCAAGTCACACACACTGTGCATTTCTCATCATTCTGGGTTGAGCCCAGGCCTGATCCCCAGCCTCCATAATTATCGCATTAGGCCAAGCAATTAGCATCCCCTGGTTTCACCAGCCCCCACCCCCTTGTCCCCGTGGCCCCCCTGGCTGCCATCTTCGCCAAATTCCCACCTTGGAGAGCGACCCTGATGCACAGCCCTAAAGGGTTAAGGGGAATGAATGACAACCCTTCGGCATGATTTACAACGTGGAGCCCTGTAGTGAAACCAGGACTTGATGGATGATGCAGAAAGTCGGAGACGAACCATAAATCATGTCTTTGAATCACTGACAAAGATAAAGGAGAGAAAGAAAAAGCAGTGGCATTGACATTCACTCTCCCAATAATGTACATTGACTAGTTACAATGCGGAGCTTTAATTAAAAAAAGCCAACTCGAGGTATTCACCTCGGTGGGGAGATCCCACCTCTTCCCAGGCAGCTCTTGGAGATTACAAATCAGGAGGTGAGCCTCTTCCGGGAAGGTTACTGGCACTGGGAGGAAAGGTCTCAAAGGAAGCTACACCAGGCCCCATACACAGCAAAGTAAATGCAGTCACAAAGAAACAAAAATGAGAGTAGAGTCTGTGGGCGGCTGGCTGATCAAGATCCCCACCGTTGTGTCCATGGAAGACCAGCATCAGAACTACTGACATCAAGAGGGAAGCGGGAGATATGATCCAACAGATTGCGGTTGTCTTTGGGAAAGCACCCAGATCAGATAGATGAATCATCCCAGGTGGCCTGAAGATACAAGCTTGCCGAATAACACAGCATGTGTTCTACAGGCAGGACACTGAGTGGGAGGAAGATGGGGGCCTGGAAGTTCATCTGCTTGGTCTCTGACCCTTCCTTCCTTGGGTTCGGGGAAAAGGTCGCATCTTTCTCTTATACTTAACTTCTGCTGGCTGTCGTCCTAGAACAAGGGAAGATTTGCCTTCCTGCAGAGTGTACCGGATGCAATCTTCGGTATTCCACTATGCAGTGAGGCTCTTCTTATGCCCTGAGCATTGGCAAAGAAATGAGGAGTTCTTACAGTAATTTATGACACACAAATACTTATTTAAGATCAACTATTTTCTAGTTCCACCACTTTTCTATTAAGTCTTCCCTTCTGTGGTGGCTTGTGTGTGGCTATGATCCTAGAAGCTATGCGACCAGTATTTCAAATACCAGCAGGGTCACCCCTGGTGGACAGACTTCAGTGGAGCTTCCAACAAAGACAGATGAAGGAGCAGGACTGGCCGTCCTCTTCGGAAGCAACAGGCCCTTAAAAACTTACAGATAACGGAAGAACACGTTGGATAGCGTGACACAAGATGAGTCCCCTCAGGTTGGAAGGCACTCAAAATGCCACCTGGGAAGAACCATCTCCTCAAAGCAGAGTCTACTTTGACGGCATGGATGGAGTCAAGCTTTCATCCAATGGAAGACTTTCATTTATTAATGTGGCGAGGCTAAAAACGAGGGGGGAAGCTGGTGAGATAGGCACAGATCTGGAGTTAGAAAAGCAAAAAGAAAGAACACACTTGGCATTTCCCAAGATGACAGAGCTGGTGGGTGTGGTCATGGGGGAGATGGTGTGGAAGGTGCAGCACTGGACGAGCTTTCAATCTGTTGTTCTTGGGTTTATTATGAGTCTTAACCAACTTGATGACACCTAACAACAACAAATACTTGTTAAGGAGCCCTGGTGGCACAGGGCATTACGTGCTAGGCTGCCAACTAAAAAGTTAGTAGCTTGGATCCACCTGAAAGAAAGACAAGGCAGGTTCCTCCCATAAAGATTCCCAGCCCAGAAACCCCATGGAGGGTCATTATGGCTGGAACTGGCTCAGCAGCACTGAGTTTGGTTCTAGCCATGTTGTTGGGTAGAGCTTGGGAGGATGGGGGTGATCAGAAATGACCACTTCCGTTAGAGTTTAGTGTCCTGTCGGCAATGAGTGGGAGACATAGACGTTAGGCTGCTCTGACCACTAGCAGCTTGCTATGTCTACACAGCAGTGAATGCAAAACTTTTATTCTGCATGACTCCACACTGGTCCACCAAGACTCTGAGTCTTGGTTTTCTTGTCTGCAAAATGGAGCTAATACTATTATTGCCTTTAAGTAGATGACATGCTTACAAGCTCATAGTAGGAACTCCTCAATAATGTGGTCACCGAAATGGCAATGTTCTTAGCTTATTTTTCTTTACTTACTGATTTTGGTAGCATACCCCTTAGAGAGTTCTGCTGCTCACCTAACACCTGGCCCTCTGTGGAGGTTCAAATGTACCAGCGGCTCTGAGGGAGAAAACCAATTTCCTCTTGTGCTATTTACAGCTTTGAAAACCCAACTATCTATCAGTTGCTTCTAACTCAATGGTAATGAGCTTTATTCGAGCTACTGATTTGGAGGTGTCCTGAAGGCAGAGGACATTACATATTGCCAAGCTGTCAGCCCAAAGGTCGATGGTTTGAATCCTCCAGCAGCTCCACAGAAGAAAGACTGAGGCAGCCTTCTCTCCTAAAGGCTCACAAGCTTGGAAACCCGGGGGAGGGTTGCCATGAGGCTAAATCAACTTGAGGGCAGCGTTCATGTGGATTTTTTCTTTTTTCCATTGATTTTGAGTTAGAATGGAGCCACAGAAAAACAGTCAACTCTAAGCCTCTTTACCTAAATGGTCCCTGAAAAAATGGAGAGGAACGTAGAAAGAAAAAAGGAAGTTTGATTAATATAGACACGATGATGTATACATGTAACCTTGCCCACATGCATGTATATACTTCTCTGAAGCTTGTATCAGTTATGTGTCTACATCTGTCTTCCTGATGGGGTTGTCCCGTCAGTTCTTGACACGTCCTGCCCTAGCAGCACAAAATGTAAGTACTCGACTGCAAACCCAAAGGTGGTTCAGCTCTGTGGGGGAAAGACTTTGAGGGTCTTTGGAAAAATCACAGCTTATAAACTTCTTGGTCACACTCTGTCACCACTCTGCTGTTGACTGGAAGAGGACTCAACAGCGCCAGATGGCCAAAACGCCCTTTGTTAGCTGGACTGCTGATGGAAAGGTCAGCAGTTTGAACCCACCAGCCACTCCCAGAAGATGGGCCGGTTTGCTCCTGTAAAAGACCGCAGCCTTGGAAACTCTATGGGATGCTTGCGTTCTGCCCGCCTAAGTGACTGGGGGTTGGGATCGACTTGATGGAAACAGTTGGGGTATTTCCCCATTCAACCAATAAGCAATAAATGCTAAGAAAGAAAAAAAAAAAGGAAGGCAAATTGGAAAAGGTACATACATATGATATAGCACTGGTCTGTCCATTTGCTGTACAGAGATAACTCGTGGTTACTGTGATGCTAAACACTGTGACACTGATGTGTCAAATTCCATAATGATTACCCATGGTGGACAGTGTTTGGTGCAGCTCCCCAATTAAAACAAGCTTGGAAGCAGGAGTGGCATCCACTTCCGAAATGGCTTGCCTCCAGAAACTCTATAAACGTAGAGAAATGATGAAAGTTATACATGTGTTCAAGTCTTTCATTCATAGGGTCGCTATGTGTCATCTATGACTCAAAGGGACCTACCAACAACAACATAACTAACTTACTTCACATAGCTTAACTCGATTTCATGTGCTTCAGAGCAGAAAGGCGCCCCGTTAGGTCGTCAGTGGCTCACTGTTCAGAAGTCCATCTCCAGGCCTTTCTTCTAGGTGCCTCTCGGTGGAGTTGAACCTACAACCTGTTATCTAGCAGCTGAGGGCCCTAACTGTTGTGTCCTCCCTGGGACACTTCCGTTCACAGCATACCCATCATTAATGGATATTTAAGATCATTGGGAGGGAACAGAAACGAATGCTGATTAATTGAGGCTGACCACGCACACTTTTAAGACTGTATTGGCTGCATATAAGATAATTACAGGTGATGTACAAGATTGATTAGCTGCATGTTTCATACACAGTGACACAGCCTAGCTGTAATTTATAACTGTGTGCGTAAAGATACTAGACTGCCTAACAAGCTACAAGGTGTATACTGCAAAAAAAAATTTTTTTTAAGTACCAGTAATTTTCCTAACTTTTCCCACACCTCAATCCACCAGGATGCTTGGCTCTTTTCTTTGGTGTTGATTAGCACAAGTAGAATAGTAATGGCGGTTGTTATCAGGTGTCATAGAGTTGATTCTCACACAGAATGACCCCACGCACAATTGGAGAGACTCTCTCTGACACGGTGCCATCCTCACCAGCTCTGCCCCACTCAGGCCATGGCTGCAGCCCCTGCGTGGCCATTCATCTCCCTGAAGTCCTTCTTCTTTGTCACTGACCCTCTCTACCTTACCAAGCATGAAGTCTTCCTCCAGAGCCTAGTCTTTTCTTGTAAACATGCCCAACGAGAGCCAAAGTCTCACCATGGTCCCTTCTAAATAGCATTCTGACTGCACTTTGTCCAAGACAGACTCTATCATATAACATAAAAGGTTGAATGTGCCTGAGGGTCCTGATCCAGCAAAGAAAGCATCTCAACACGTGGTCCTCCGAGGACGCTCCATGGACACTGCTCTCTGGGTAGGGCGATACCCACGCTTTGTATTTTAGGTCCAGAAGAGTCGGGACGAAGCTGGGGCTTAACTATTGAAAGAAGTGTGGGCTTGGTTCAGGTCTCTTACAGCTTTTGTGTTGGGGTTAAACTTCACATACATTAAAACTGCATCATCTATCAATCTTACAGTTACATGTCACTTATGAAAATCTACTGAGTATTGTTTTCATCTTGCCTTACAACAAGCTGCGAAGCCTCATGAATACTGAATAGTGCTGGAAATACAGCGCATCTTTGATTTGTAAAGGTCTCAACAGTCTGGAGCGGCAGGATTCCTTTGTTGCGAAGGGTGGTGGCTGGTGGCTTGCTGCTTATTTCCCATTCTGCGGGGGCAGCTTGTGAGGCAGCCTCAGGTTGCATTGTTATTACAGGGTGGGGGGCGGGGGGAGTTGGGGAGTGGTCCTTCTGCTGCAGCTGCCAATGCCCAGTGCTGAAAGCTGTAGGTGTGAGTCATGAATGCGGACAGAGAGGCTCCGTGGGGCACTACTATCCAGAACCCAGCTCAAAAGGGAGAAACCAGCTAAGCCTGAGTCACTGTTTTGCCAGTGCTCTTGGCGCTCCACTCCAGCTTTATCTTAATTTAATGAGAGAAGGGGAAAGAGTGCGCATGCTTAGGAGATAACAGAGAGAGACATTTATAAAATCAATCGCAAACTTCAACCTCCACTTCTCTGAGACCTGAAGGAATGGATGGTGCCCAACTGCCACTGCTGACCGCTCTAAAAGAGACAGCAGTAAAGGGCCCTGGGCAGAGAACAAGGGGGAAATGCATAACAAAGTCAAAACAACAAAACAAATAACCTTACTTGTCTAACAGGTCCTAGTGGCACCCCCTCAACTGTGCCCTCAGTAACCCTTTGAGCCTTGACTTTGAACTAATCCTCACACCCATGGCTCAAGTTTCAGCCAAACACTAGATATGCTACATTAAGAAGTAATACCAGGCAGGTGAACCTTCCTTAGAACAAGCAATGATACCAGGTGGAAAGGGAATTATTTGCTCAGGGACAAAGCTCTGAAGACAGAAAGGGAGAGGACAGAGCATGAATGGAAATGGGAATCACAGGCAGGCAGATGGGGCACTAGTTATAATGATGGTCATAAAGCAAAACCTGCAGGAATGAG
Source organism: Elephantulus edwardii (assembly GCF_000299155.1). Classification (NCBI taxonomy): domain Eukaryota; kingdom Metazoa; phylum Chordata; class Mammalia; order Macroscelidea; family Macroscelididae; genus Elephantulus; species Elephantulus edwardii. The sequence continues at coordinate 26,091,826 of NW_006399765.1, read as the reverse complement.
GGCATGGAAAACCAACTGTTCTGTAAACTTTCACTCAAAGCCCAAGAAAAGAAATCAATCAGGTAATGCTGAATGCTTCCGGTTGGATTTTGTCTGTAGCATCCCCTTTCTCTCACTTGTGGATTTAGCCCACATTTCATGAGCAGAGTTACTCTTTCACATACATTAAATGCATGAACACGGAGCTTAAAACGAAGGGCAGTCCTGGCTCACTCAGCACTTAAACAGAGAAGATGAAAACCTATTTCATCTTACTCACAGCTATACCAAGAAATACTCCCCTACAACTTCCAAACGGAAGCCAGGTTGGGAAGGTGGTAATTAGACGGCAGCCCAGGTGGCACAGGGGTTAAGCACTTGGTTACAAACCGAAAGGTGGGCACTTTGTACCCATCAGACACTCGACTGGAGAAAAACAGGGCAGCCTGCTTCGTAAAGATTACAGCCTGGGATGCTCTACGAGGCAGGGAGGTGGATCTGTCCAGTAGGGCCTCTGTGAGTGGGAATTGATTCCACCACAAACATTCAGTCTGCTTGCTTGGGTCACCAAGAGAAGCAACTGTTCAGTGCAGAGGTTGGAAACAGGTGGCTCATGGGTTATAGTATTGTCCATATAGGACTTTGAATCTCTAGTGTTTCAAGAAGCAGTAAGTTAGTTGCCAATATTTAGAAATCAGGAGATTTTACATATTGTTGTTGTTGTAAGGTGCCATTGAGTTGTAGATGACTCATAGTGACCCTATGAACGAAAGACCTCAACATTGGTATAACTTTCATCCTTTCTCCATGTTCATAGGGTGTCCAGAGGCAAGGTATTTCAGAAGTGGATGCCACTCCTGCTTCCAAGATTGTTTTAACTGGGGAGCTCCACCAAACACTGTCCACCATGGGTAAATATTCTCACATTTGACACATTAGTGTCACAGTGTTTAGCATCACAGTAACCACGAGTTACCTCTGTACAGCAAATGGACAGAACAGTGCTATACCACTTTGAAGAATGTTTAACTAAACACAGTTAAGACAAGGCCCAATGGTTTTACACATAGATATGGAAATAATTTAAAGTTGTACCAAAAAATTTCCTCTGGAAAAAAACCCAACAACCCAAACAGAACAATTGCATGCTCTGACAATCATGACCCCCAATCCATGTGTGGCCACAGACCACGGGAGCCGAGCTGCTCTTTCTCCTGCTGGTTTAGTCCTTTGCCACAGTCCACACCGCTCCCTATCGCTCACTCTCACTTGGCTCATATGACAGCTTTCCAACTCTTGCAGCCATTTGAGTTCTAAGTGACTAGAATCCTAAACTTTTTTTTTTCTCATTGTAGTTTTTTTCTATAATTATATTTTATTAATTTTCATAAACATTTACAGAGATTTTGGGTTTCCATTCATTCACCGCTGCACCATTCTCTCTACCCTCCTCCCAGTTTGTTCTTGTCCAAATGCCACAGTGCTTGTCAAAGTCAGTTCTGATTAATCTTCTTTGTCAGTGTGTCCTTTGCCATTCCCTATCACTCCTCCCTGAGAGAGACTTCACCCTGAGTCATAAGGAAAAGGGGATGGCGTATTCTCTTAGCTACTTCCTGCTGAAAAGGGACCTAAACTTTTAATCTCTCTGCTCTGGGAAGCTCATGAAAAATGATGAAGGTATTTTCTCTAAGACTCTGCTAATCCAGATTTTAGAAAATGGGGGAGAGATTTTTCTCTTAATATTTGTACATGTGGTCATAGTCCCAGAAACTTGTAATCAGTGGTGGGTAACTCTTTGTGTGAACCAGTTTCCGCAACAACAGCAGCAACAACAACAACTACTTCTACCTTTGAGGAGGAACTCTGTTGGCATAGTGGTTAAGCACGTTCGGTAACTGAAAGGTTGGTGGTCTGAACTCATCCTGTGGCCCCATGCGGGAAAGAACTGGTTAAATGTTTCTATAGAGATTACCTAAAGAGTTTCATAATGAAAATTCTACTGGGCACATCTACCACATGGTCTCCTGTGAGTGAGAAGCAACTTGATGGCATTCCCTAACAACATCTCTCTATCTCTATACCGTCCAGGGGGCTCTGGTGGGGAGGTCTGCGGGGAGCAGCACAGCTAATTCCACAGCAGCAGTTTAAATCCGCCACAGACTACAGTGGGGAAGGATGGAAAAATGTCTCTCATGTGACTCACAGCCTCAGAAACCCACTGAGGGTCAGCTATGAGTAGTTTCCAACCTGAAGGCAAAGGGAGAGAGAAAATGGGGTACCATCTCTCTTTCTCTCTCTCTCTCTCATTATCTATCTATCTAATCTATCTTTATCATCTATCAATTATCTAGCTAGCTAGCTCTCTCTATCATATATCAATTATCTATCTATTATCAATTACCTATCTATCTCTATCATATATCAATTATCTATCTATTAACATCTATTATCAATTATCTAGCTCTCTCTATCATATATCCATTATCTATATATTATCAATTATCTATCTCTATCATATATCAATTACCTATCTATTATCAATTATCTATCATCTATCTTTCTCTATCATCTATCAATTATCTATATATTATCAATTATCTATCTCTATCATATAATTATCTATTATCAATTATCTATCTATCTATCTATCTATCTCTATTCATCCATTCCCATTTCTTCTAGTAATCATTATCATATACTGATGAGATCTGTGAACATAAATTTCCTATCTTATTGCCATTACTCATCCTACAAACTCTCTCCATTGCCACCAAGTATGTTTCATGCATCTGACAACAGAATGACTGAGACAGCCCGGACTCCCAGGGCCCTGAGAAAGCAAAGCCCAGGCTGTGCTTGAGCGAAGCAAAGTTGCTGAGTATCCCTCAAGTCAGTCAAGTGCCGCTCTCACACCGATATGGAAAACTTGACCAACTTTTACTAAAAAATCAAGAACCAACTTTTCTCCTAATGGGCCCCAATTAGGAGCAAAGATATCAGTCAGGTGTTTCTGTCAACGTTCTTCCAGATTTCCAAGCAGGGTCAAGTTCACAGTGCGTCATTTCCATAATGACACATGGTCAGCCCTCCCTTCCCCATGAGCAAAGGGAGGGAAAGGACAGGCTTGTTGCCATGCAAAACCCCATGAAAAGTGTGGGAGCATCCCGTTTCCCACGGATTTTGGGTCAGGAGCTGTGGACACAGAAACATTGCTATTTGTTCTGATCAAGTGCCTATTCTGATGGATTAAGTGCCATGATTTCAATCCACGGGCACCTTCAGGTCCAGGAATGGAGTCTCCCAGGCTGGCTTTAGGGCACATTTCTGAAAATTCTAACGATGTGTCATACCTGGAGGTGGGCAGTCGGCAGTCCCACAGTCGCGGATGCTGCATGAGTGACTGTATTGGTGATGGAGACACACCTATGCTAAGAGCCCACACCAGCCTTGCCTTGGAATCGCTCCTCAGAAAGAAATGGTCCAGCTGAGTAAAGCTGTTATCCTGAAGGCATCTCTTTCTCCTTCTCTCCTTCTCTTACGCCCGTCAGCATTCCCTGTCCTCTCACCTTAAAACACGGCACGAGAGCTTATAAGGCGAGAGCAGCCACGTGGAGCTGAGCTGTTTCAGGTTCACAGACTCTCTGCTCACATCCTGTTGGTGCTAAGGCCCCACAGCTGCCGGGTGGACCACCCGGCTCGCCACGAACCACAGCTGACAAAACGGCCCTGTGCTTCCGCGCTGAGCCCATCACATAGTTATTCTTGGATAAAAGGTAAAGCAAACAGCCAGCCAACTGCTCAGCGCGGCAGAAACAAAGCCCACGCAGCCATTCATCACTGCGCTGGACAACCGGTTTGCTTAAAACGCAGACACCTCTCCCATTACGGCTTTAAACGATAACACGATATTATATCAGAAATGACAAATGGCACTGGAGGGCTCAAACCCATACACGATCGATACCCTCTCCGTGGAGAGGGCCCAGCGCGGACAGGGCGACGCAGGGACGGGCGCTCACTCCACGCACACTGTCTCTTGGTGGTGTTTTGGAACCAGAGGCCAACAAGATTTATTTGTGCATGACATTCCCCCTTCCCCCGTCACCATGTAGCCCCCAGATGTGTGACGAGTGTCAAATCATTACTACTCTCCTGAATCTATGCTGTATCGGATTCTAAGAGGCTCAGGCTAAGGAAATTGATTTGTTCTCGATACAGCTTAGAACTCATTTTGACTGCGTGCACACAAAGGCAGGGTCCCCCAGAAACAGAAGACTGGATGAAAATAGTACAAGTGTAATTACTGGGGGGGGGGGAGTTGTGCCCTTGGGTTTCTTTCAGTCTGATTCCCAAGATGCTTTTGTAAAACTCCAGAGTCCTGGCCCACATCCTGGCCCCCAGAGGGGAGGGGCTTCCGTGTCTGGATATCAGAGAAGTGACACCTTCTTCAGAGGATTGATTGAGGAAGACCAGGGAAGCGGTGACTACTCTCCGCCTCTGTGTGTTTACATGGGTGTCAGACAATGACTTGGAATTGGGGTAAAAAGTTCACAGCAAAGGCAGAGGACTGTGAGGGACAGTGGAGGGGGAACGCAGGCGCACCGACAGTTGAAAAGAAAGCACCTTTAACAGCAGGCTACCTCGGCCTGACATCCTGCCGGCAACATAACCCATTTTCAAGCACGCACTGAATAAGGAGCTGAGAAGTCACTGAGAGGTCAAGGCACCTGCCTAATGTAGCCTCCCAACAGCCGCCACCTCAGCCAAGGGTTCATCCTTGGAGTCAAGTACAGGAGACGGAGAGACTTTAGGTTTCTAGATGTGATAGATCATGCACTGCTACGCTCACAGAACCCACGAGGTCTTGCTTCTCTGGAGGGTGGGGTGCGTAGAGGAACAGCCTGAATGACAAGGAGATGAAGGTTGAATTCAGGAACGGAAAGGACAATGGTTCACAAAGTCTTCTGTAAGTCAGTCATAGAAAATGGTCCTGCCAGAGTCAAAATGACTTAGGGGGAATGCATGACAAGCTGGGGTGCTTGGCGTTGGGTTGAGTTGTAGTTTGATACTGGCTGAAAAAGTGATTTCACGTGCCACTTGGGAATATGGGGTATGTATTAAAAGACATAAGGTATTAAAACGGCAGACAGAGAATGTTAATGACAGAACCGCATGCATGTTGTACTCTAATTTCACTTAACTCTAAATGACTCATTCATTGTCACTGAGTCAGAATCAACTCAAAACTAACCCTGCATTGGGTTAAATGCCTACGGTGTAAATGACACAAGAGGAGACCGTCAATCTCTCTCCCTTGGAGCTGCTAGTGGGCGTGAACCATCTGCCTGTGGGTTGGCAGCACAACTTCTTACCCACTAGGCCACTAGAGCTCCCCTAAATATAATTATCTACCCAGAAAAATATCAAGGAATACATACCCTAAGATGTCAGTGGTAGTAATTTCTCAGTAGATGAAAATTAGATGCATTTATATCTTTATTTTTTTCTGGTCTATGTTTTTCTTAATTGTTCCCCTCCCCCATTTTTCTTTTATTCTTTTTTGTGTACTGTCAAATTGTATCTGACTGGTACAGGAAGAGGTTGTCCCTCCTTCTTCAGCAGAGCATCTGGTGGATTTGAACCACATACCTCTGGGATTGCAGTGCAGCTTCTTGCCACTTAGGCCACCAGAGTTCCCTTGCAATGTTTTTAAATAGTTTACAAACTGCATGTTTCAGTTCTATCCTTTCAAATGGGTTATTTTGAAAGAAATTAGGAAAATACTTGGAAAAAGAATTCTTGGCATCTGGAAAAACTGTTAGCCCTAAGATATCTCAAGATTCAAAGAAAATTGAATATATTCATTCGAGGGACCAGGACTGATTTGGGTTCGTTCCTACTGTACATCAAACAATTAATGCTCAGTATATGTGTGCTAATTAAAGGTAATACAGAACACTTCCAAATATGTAAATGACAAGATTTCTGTCCCTACTAATCTAAAACGTTTCAGATTCTGTGACAAGCAGAGATTGGGGCTTGAGACAGAAAGAAGTAAAGGAAGGACAACTAGGATAGGATGAGTATGTGTTTGGAGATGCCCTGTCGTAAAACTATGGTGTCAAAGGGTCTTCAAAGAGAAAAAACGAGAGAGAAAGGAAACACAGAACAAGTGAAAATATGGGAACAGTGAAGACATGGAGAAAGAACAGATATGACCTTGGCTGTCCATGACTTCTAAGGTAGTGTAGTGAGCGATGGTCATCTTGTCAGAAGGACCTTGACTGTATCTCCACCAACATTCCCAAGGCCCATGGGGGGAAGACTGTGGTCACCCCACACCCACATCCAGAAATGGAATAAGTCTCAGAGTAACAGTCCTGCCACCCACCTTTGTTGTCCTCACCTGGGCGGCACATCCTGTGAACTCTGACCCCTCTGATTGAAAAGAAAAATGTCCCTTCAGAAAGATGACACCTTGTTCGCACCTGCTTCAGGATGTGCACGGCTTTAATGTCAGGAAATCAGGCAGGACAGCCACTAATTGATCGACTGAGAATCTTATATTGCCAAGAAATCCTGATAGCTGAGTGTGATAATTTTTTTTTTCCTGCTTGCAAGAAATGTGCGTGAGGGATCCAAGAGTGTGTGTGAGTGTGTGTGTGTGTGTGTGTGTGTGTGTGTGTGTGTGTATGTGTGTGTGGTGACACAGGACCGAGGGTCTTAAATCTCATCAGGAAGAACCTCCACCTTGTTTTGAAGACAGAACTCTGTAAACTTCTCAAATTCTTGAGTATGCCACCCGCGGACAAATGACAAATGGTTTCCAGTTGTTCTGTGTGTATCAACATTCTTAAGTTGACATGAAAGTTGTCTCGAGGGTACCACCTCAACTCAAGCAAGCAGAGGACTCCGCCAGGCTGATGGGAGCCTTGAAGCCCGTACTTTCTGTGTTCCCATCATCTTGATGTCAGAAGGGCCCTTAGGTGGTAGAAAACCCCAGTTGCTCACTGGGAGATTGCACATCTACAGAATCTTCACCCCAATATGCTACAAACATTCTAATCAAGGGTGGAAAGGGACAAGTCAGGAAAGTATCTGGGTTCGGCCATCTTTTATGTCATCCAGCCAGGGGAAGGGTCACTTTCCTCAGCCATCAGGAATCCAGCACACAAGTGGAGGCAGGAGGGACAGCCCACGGGTCCCCTCTGAGGTGTCCAAAGTCTCCTCTCAGCAAGGCAATAATGAAAGGGAATCAAAACAGTTCATGAGACATCAGGAAATAATTGTTTATGGCCATATTTAGAGTTATCTGCACACTGAACACACACATGGCTTCTATCCTTCAGAAAGTAAAGAAAGAATTTCAAGCGGGAAGTGAGGAGATCAAGGACTGAGAGGGGCCGCAGGTAGGTGTTCAGCTGCTCACTGAAAGGTGCCTGGCTCAGAATCAGCAAGCATTCCACGGCAATCTCACCAAGATTCCAGTTCTGGACACTCAGCGAGAGGATTCTGCTCTGTTGTATGGAATTGCTCAGAGGCGGCAACTTTCGGTTTTTCTAAACTTTTTAAACCGTCAAGGAACCAAGATTGACCAAAAAGTCCTTCCAGTATAGATAGTCCTGCTTTACGACATGTTCAAGTTATGGCCAATATCACTTACCACCGACCATCTATGTTTTGGATTCCCCCCATTTTATCATTAATATGTGTACTGAGTGTTTTGTTGAAGCGAGTAACGTGCTGTTGGAATCATTCTCAAATATCTACTGGCAGATGTTTTACTACAATATTTATAAAAACACTGACAATGAAAGGCAATAATAATGAAAATGGGAAGAAAAACATTGGTTTAAAACTTTGGTCAGAACTGACTTCTAATGCGAGTTCTTAAAATGTAAAGGGACTTCTCACAGTTTGTGCTCATTGGATGGCCTTTTATTTTTTTCCATGATTATAATGCCAAAATTATTATTAGGCCATTCTACTTTTCTGGTATAGTTGTTCTTTTTTTTAAAAAAAAATTTTACTCTGATTTATTTACAAAGTTTGAATACATTGTTTTTCCCACTTCATCCCATCCACCCGTTGAATTGTGTAACCCTAAGATTAACACCCTAACCCCCCCTCCTCACCCCTTCTATTTCCACCCTTGCCCCAACTTGGATCCTCATACTCATTCTACAATAATGGTTTTTATACAGTATTTGTCCTTGAGGGACTGAGTTAGTTCACTCAGCATAATGCTCTCTAGTCCCTCCCAAGTTAGGTAGTAATTTACAAAATGATTGCTCCTGTGTGCTGTGTGGTATTCCTTTGTGTGAATGTACCATAATTTCTCAATCCATTCATTTGTGGTTGGGCATTTGGGCTATTTTCATGTTCTTTTGATGGTGAATAATGTTGCTATGAACATTGGTGTACAAATCCCAGTTTGTGCCTCTGTTCTCATATTCTCAGGGTATATTCCAAGTAGTAGAACAGCTGGGGCATATGGAATTTCTGTGTTCAGCTTTTTGAGGAAGCGTCAAGCTGCCTTCCAGAGTGGTTGTACCACTCTGTGTGTTGTACTCACCAACAATGTAAAAGAATTCCTGTCTTGCCTCATCCTCTCCATCATCTACTACTTGCTGTAATGTTAAAGTTTGCCACTGCTACTGGAGTGAGAAGGTACCTCATTGTGCTTTTGATTTGCATCTCTCTTATTGCCAATGACTGGAAGCATTTCTTCATGTGTCTGTTTGCCATTTGAATCTCTTCCTCTGTGAAAACTCTCTCCATGTCTTTTGCCCATTTTGTAACTGGGTTATCAGACATTTTCTTGCGGAGGCCTGGGAGGACTCTGTAAACTTTCACTATGAAACTCTAGTCTGAGATGGTATTTGGATGGCCTTTTATTCTGAGCATGTTCATACAAAGGAAAAGGAGAGGCTCGTATGACCAAGAGCCAGGGAAACCCCTTTGCAAAATGGGTGCTATTTAAAGTCTTTGTAACTAAGGCAAGTGTTAATTTGATTAAGTTAATCAAATGTCTAATAGATAGAATGCAATTACATAAGCACTTATTACTCATCTGCTACCATTTGTTTAAGGTCAGTTGGTTCACTGGGCAGTGCTTGAAGGCGGATCAGCCTACCTTGTAGCTCCTGCATTGCCAGTGTCCCCTTGGCTACTTAGCCCCTACCTGATAAATGAATGGATGAGTGAGTGGGTGAGTGGATTAATAAATGAAGCTCCTAACACAGTGCCTGAGCGACAGTGGAGGCTTAACGCAGAGTGAAAGAAGGAAGAAGAGAGAGAGAGAAAGGCAAGGAAGAAAGAAGAAAATTGAAGAGAAGGAACGAAGGGAGGGTCTCAGGCCTGAGACAACGAGAGAACGTGGGCTGATGTAGCACATGCTGAGACCCCCTAGTCACAAGTCAGAGAACTGAAGTCCATACGTAGCTTCTTCACCTATTTAATTTAAGGAGAGATTTTCTTTAACCTTTCCAAGACCAAACTATATTCTGCTTTGAATATTTCTCTGAAATCACATATTATCAGCAACACAAGGTATTTTTTTCAAAAGACAATACCTTTCTGAGAAAATACAGATTTTTGACACCATTAGTGGGACACATAAATCCCAAGGAGTGTGTGTGGTGCTGGTGTTAGTGGGAGGGGATGCGTTTCTTCAAATCCACGGAGTTATGCAAACACACCCCAGAGGGCAGTGGGTAATACATGAAGGAGATCCTCATTTAATCCCATTGTAGTTGTTGTTGAGTCTGGTCGAGTTGGATCTGACCCATAGCTGACCCTCAGTGGGTTTTCAGAGGCAGTGAATCGCAAAGGAGGAGACTGCCTATCCTTCTCCTGTGGAGAGCTGGTGGATTTGAACCACGTGCCTTGAGAATTGCAGTGCAGCTTCTTACCACTAGGCTACGCTCCTGTTTCTCTTCAGATTGTATAACTCTTTGGCCTTTTTACCACTAGGCTTTCAGTTCCTACTCGATGGCACATAACTAAACCCTAGAGGTGGACAACATAGGTCGGTGCTGACTGTCCCACAGGCCATGAAAGGGACGAACCACGTTATGTTAAAGTCAGTCTAAGTTTTGTATCAAGACAGCCACCTATTCCTGAGTAACAGCATGGCCCTTGCTTCTCTCTGCTCGATGCTTCTGGTTTGTGAAAGTTCTACCGCCCCAAGCCTCATCTATTTTCCCAGTCCTTCTCTTTCTTTCCAACGTACGTGCCCAGAAGAGAGGCCCTGAACTTGTCTTTATTTCTCTGATCTGTTGAAAGTGGGAATCATTTGTAAATGAGCACAGGCCAGTAACTGGGCCTCGAGAACTCTTCCGGGAGCTGAGGGGCATCAATGAAAGGGGACACAGAGTCCCATCCTCTGGGGCTTACAGTGTTGCTGCAGGGACAGAAAACAAGCAGACCTGTACACCAAGAGCATCATTTCAAGAGAAGCAAGGCTACGAAGGCGCTAAAGTGGGGGCGAGGGGCAGGAGTTCAGAAGAAAGACCTGGGGATGGGCTGGCGTAGGGAGCTGACCCCATCACTGTGCAGTCAGCTAGAACTCAAGGTGACTCTGTAGGACAAGGGAAGGGGGGTTTAGTGACCAGGGGAAGGGGGTTTAGTGAGATCAGGAAGAGCTTCTGGGGGTGGCAGCTCAGGGTGCAAGCAGTGGTGAGGAAGGAAGACAGGAAGACAGCAGTGTGGGGGGGCTTGAGTGCTGAGACTGCCAAGGAAAAGCAGATGGGGGGCAGCCTGGCTGAGTGTGAGGGGGGCAGTAGGAGAGGGGGCAGCGAGGGTCTCCCCAGCTGGGGGAAGCACGTGAGTGGCTGGAATTAGCTCACTGTAGTAACAGTGGTTGGAGGCTTTGGGTAGCATCCTGGGGGGCCTGGTTCCTGGAGGTCATATGTCTGGCCCAGCAAGGCCACCCTTTGTTTCTGCCCAAGTCTACTCCAGCAGGGGGCTGTGAGAGGGACGCTGTCCTCTGTGGTCCCTCCTTGGCGAGCTCTCTGCACCCAGTACTCTTCCTTATCACTCTGTTTCGAGTGGACAACACGGAACCCCAAAGGAGTAACAGCTGTCCTGCTGTGAGCCCCGTAAGAGGCTGCAGTTCACCTGGTGGTTAAGAAAAAATGAATTTTCGAAACGCATCCCAGCCTGACTGACGATGACTAAGCCTTCGCAATTCCTTAGTTTCTTCTGCTTTTGGGGAGTTGTCTCTGCCTCAGACAAAGCAAGCCAATCCCTTGAGGGAAAATGTCATCATTCTTAAAATTAGAACAAAGTTTTGAATGAAGTAATAAACTCTACCCAAATGCAAAAGTGTAATGAAAGATGGAATGTGGTAATGTGCTCTTTTCTTCTGATGTGCTAACAAGATACAGCACAGGATTCTATCAACAGGCTCAGGAGAGGGTCCAAAGCTCGCTCTCCTCTCTCTCCCTCTCGCAGTCTCCATCTTTTATTAGAGCAATGTTGAATCCAGTGAAGTAATTAATGGGAAAGCACTCCAACCTGCAAATACCTTACCCAATTATTCCCCCAAACGGATCAGAATCCACACTTGACAGACATCATACATCTTCAAGTACATAGGATGCAATGTGTACTTTCCTTTCAGAAGGTGTTTCTATTACTGTTAGTCTGAACATCATGTGATACCACAGTTGCTAGGGTAACTCCATTTAAAAAAAAAACACCACACACACACACACACACACACACACACGCCAGAGAACAAGGGAGTAAATAAGCATGTAAATCGGCTTTGGTGCATCTATGTAATTCTAGTGAATCTGTTATCGTTACCTTGACGATGAGAAAAAATCCACCAAAAAAAAAAAGGCATTTATCATCTCCAGCCTCCAATATATGATTTGGTTTGAACTTAGTATTTATAAGTTACACATGTGTAAGTGCCAGAGGCTTACAAGGCTGCAGGATACACTGTTGCAAAGGAGCTGCTTGGTTAATAGGAAGGGTGGGAGAGCTGCAGTGGTGGTGGTGGGAGCCATGAAGCTGATTCTGACTCACAGGGATTCTGAACCAGGGCACATCTGCCCCATGGGGTTCACTAGGCTGTAAGTTCACAGGAGCAGAGAGCAACATCTTCATTCTACAAAGCTGCTGCATGGCTTCAAGCCATCAACCTTTTCATGTAGCAGAGTGTTTAATCGTTGAACCAATGGGGTTCTTGGTACAATGGTCAATGTAATTAGGGATAAGAGGAGATAAGACAGTTTAGAGTGTGGATGTTTAGAAGCCAAAGGTGCTTCACCTTTCTTGAGATTTCACCCCAAGAGTCCACTCAAGTGGTAACTGGGGCAGTTGGAAACTTGTGCACCATCCTTGTCAATCATCAGATGACCTGTCCACCTAGCGTCTAAACTACAACTCACTGGCTCCTTATTACAACAATTCAACCTGCAGAGCTGCCCAGGCACTTTCTGCGATGTTAGACTACGAGACTGACTAATATTGATGGGAGAAAACGCCTGGTGGGCATTTCCAATCTTCCCAACCAAAGCTTGGAGAGTTTGATGCCCAGTTTGTGTTTCCCGAGTAAGGCTGGGAGTTGGGAGCAGGATTAAAAGTGATGGAAGGAATATGTGGAGGGACATTCGAGAAAAAGACGTTCAAATGAAAATCATGTTAGAGCAAAAAGACCCTGGTGATAAAGAGAGGTGGCCTTTCCCCCAATGAAGGTACCAAGAACAGAAAATGTATTGAAGAAGAAACTTGCCAGTGATGAAGCCAGACCAAGAAGAACGTGTTCGCAAGCTGGCAGGACCTGAACTCCCCCGGCGCTTTGACAAACAAGAGTAATCAGAAAAAAAAAAACAGCGCTTATGTTTTTAAAGAATTAAAGCACAATGTGAATGTAAGAACATGTGAAACGCAATGTACATGAACCGGGGGAAAAGCAGGAATGAAAGCTTCAAATTGTTAGGCAAAGTTCTTGAGAAACGAATGATCTTCAATTATTACCCGGTGTTGACATGCTGTGGAGTTGGAACCGACACATAGCTGACCCTCCCGTGGGTTTTCAGAGACAGTTAATTTCACATGAGGAGATTGTCCATCTTTCTCCTGCAGAGCAGCTGGTGGGTTCAAACCATGTGCCTCTGGCACAACTACCACCAGGCCACCAGAGCTCTGCTATGCCATACACTTTTGATAACGTAAAACTCACTGTCACTGAGTTCAAATTGACCCAAAGCTGTCCTTTCCGCAAGTTTTCTGAACCTGTAAATTGTCCAGGAGGAGATTGCTCATCTTTTCTCCTGTGGAAGTTTTTAATTTCTTGCATCCAAACCTCCAGAGAAGACTTACCTTTGGGTCAACAGTATAACTTCCTGTCGGCTAGACCCTGAGTCCAGGTGGGAGAAATTCTTATTGGAGGAAATAGAAAAACCATAGAAATTCCAAATCTGCAGCAAATTCGACACTGATTAGTGAGTGTCTGTATGTCACAGCTATTTGGAAGTATTACAAATATGACAATGGAAAATTAGATGCCGCATTGCCAAAATTACAGTCTCTCTTTTTGTAAAGAGAGGCTATATCTGATGGGACCCACATCCTCAATGGATGATGGGATTTCATTAAGCCTCATAAAGTATGATTGCATTTCTTTCACTCTGGAATCACTTCACTTGATGTGATTTGCAATTGGTGTCCATTTAATGTGGTGGGGTTCCTCCCCTGCTTCTCATACCCCCACCTGCCACCACCACCATCAGAATCTATGGCTAAACCAGTGTTACCCTTACAGTGGATGGGGGTGGGGGGAGAGTGGGAACAGAAGGAACAGAAACAAAGGAAACTGAAATCGGTGAGGCAATGCCTTAGTGCAGCTAGTCCCTTTGCTCCTTCGGCCCCTGGGAGTGACAGTCAGACAAACCACAGGTGGTTCCAGATCCACCAACCTGGATCTCTTTTCTGCGGCCACGCGCTCCCAGTGTAGCCAGCTGGCTGCTGCTGAACCCTGAGCTTTCCCGGGAGGCTGGGAGTGTCACAGCGCAAGTTAGTGCCATGTCCCTGTCTGTCTCACCCGGGGATGACTTATAGATGATCCAGCCCTTCGAGAAAGGAAACAGCAGGGCAGCAGAGAAATGGAAGGTAAAAGAGGTTAATTTATGGAAATTATCCAGGTCATGGAACAGGAGGACATATCAAGCAGAGATTTAAGAGAGGCGCTGTAATGCATGTGCGATCTGACTTTCAATAGGTCACGAGAAGATGACAGTTTTCAGGGAAAAAGGCAACTTTTAACAATAAAAGCTGACTATTCTGGGAGGTATTTTCTGCGCTGCACCAGGCACTGAGCAAATGCACAGAGCATCAGGGCAGGTGCCTCTGTCCCCAGTTTACAGATGAGCAGATGGAGGCTCAGAGAAGTTTCAGCGTGAGATTCACAAGGGACCTCACCTGACTTCCCAGGTGGCGGTGGAAGCATAGTGCCTGGGGACCTCAGAATATTAGGGGCCCCTGGGAATGTCTATAGTTCTTTTTTCTCTTTTTTTTTAAAGTTCCATTGTGATTTGGGTGAAGGTTTACAGAGCAAATCTATTGTTGATGTAACAATTCATCCACATTCTGCTTCACACCATTCACTAAGAGCCCCACGGTGTTAACAGCCCTCTCCCCAAGTCCTTCCTCTATTTTCCATCCATCCTTCCCAGAACATGTAGCTAGAAGAACATGTTTAAATATGGAGTGAGAATTTATTCACTTTTGTGAATTCACACAACTACAAAATATGTTTTAGTTTTTGGTTTTTCTCCGTTCACAGAGGAAGCAACCATGAAGGCAAAGGTGCTTGACTCAGACATCACAGCGCAGCCCCGCGGGACAAGCTAAGATTATGCCCTACATTGGAAAATCTCACCTCTCTCAAAGTGAGAGGACCAGCAGTGTAGGAAACACTAAAAATATAAAGCAAAGCAAAACCCCCAAACTAGCTGGTGCTGAAGGAGCTGTGAAGGCTGCACTGCTACCTAATCCAAACCCACCAGTGCTTCTTGGGAGAAAGATGGGCAATTTCCCGCTGTGTGATTTACAGCATTGCAAAATTCATTGGAAGGTCAGCCATGGATTCACTCCAACTCAGTAGTGATTCTGAACCCTGAGTCATCCCCAGGTACTCCTGGGCAATTGTAATCTGCCCCAGAGTCTGGAGCCACATTGGATAACAACAAAACTTTATCACCGCTTCGGCTAGCCATGCCCTTTCCACCTTGTAACTCTACTGGGCTACTAAAAGACATAAAATAATACATAGGTAAAAATGTAGACTGCACTGCCCTCCAATTATTTAATAATAATAATAATAATAATAATAATAATAATAATAATAATAATGTTAGCATGAAGAATGATAATATCCCAAGAACAGCTTGGAATTTTCCTGGCTGTCACCTCTGCAGATTGCCAAGGCTTTTCTCCAAAGCTCCACTGGGTGGATTGGAACTGCCAACCTTTCATTTAGTGGTCTAGCACAAACCTTTTTGCTCTAAGCGGGAACCTTAATTTAGAAATGCCCTCCTAAAGAGCAGTAACAACAACGTGGTGGTGAGAAAACAGCGTTGATTGAACTGTGAGTCTCCTGTTCGCCTTGACTTAAGCCCTGTGAAATAATTAGGGAGTTTTGTACCAGCAGTGGCCGCTCACTGCAGTAATGATGCCACATGAAAGATGCATGGGATTGGAAGGGAGTTCTCTCCGAGTCTCACTTGGTTTCTCAGCAGAACAATGCTTCCTAGCAACCCCCAATTAAGAGGCTTTGATGAACCTGCCTGCTGGCTTGCCTGCACTGGGGAATGGACTGAGCTCTGCTACCCAGGAGGTTTCTCCTTCTGGCCCCTGACACTGCTGGCTACAGGCGCTCAGGGAATGTTCCAGAGCACGGAGCTGTCACTCAGAGAGGCGCACCTGGAGAACTTTTGGGAAAGAACCAAAAAATAGGGAAGGGCAAAGGTACAAAAAAGGGGATGAGAATGGAAGAAAAGCTGGGAGGGGATTGAGAGAGCAAAGGCTTCAGGACAGAAGACCTTATCGAGGTCTTAACAGGGAGGAGCCATTCTCTGGGGCAAATCTTACTCTGGGACAAGGAGCTGGAGAGGGAAAATGGAAGGGGAGAAAGTAATGCTTTTTGTGTGTGGGAGCCATCAGGTTAATTGGGGGAGGGTGGCCTAGGAGACAAGGAGTTGTGGTGTCAATACAAAAACACAAGCAATTCGAATCCACCACCTTCTCCATGAAAGAAAGATAGGCAAATATCTGCGTCATTTACAGCCTCTGAAAACCTGCTTGAGGGTCAACTATGAATCGATTCCAATCAACTATGAATCGATTCCAATCAACTATGAATCGATTCCAACTCGGCGGCAAGGTACAACAATATTTAAGATTAAAAGGATGGACTTTGTAAAAGAAAAAAAATAATTCATACAGAAAGGCACAGAGTGAAAAGTACAAATAAACAAACAAACCACAACGCCTTCTAACTCTGCCTTCCACGTGCCTCACTGGTTGCAATCTCAGTCTCAAAAGAGCACCTTTGATGGTCTCTGGTGCATTTATCCACGCAGTTCCCAAAGCCATCTGTACCCGCCTACCTGTCTACTTGCCGTTCCCTTCGTCCTTCTTCTCACAGACCCAAATATTCAGCATATTTTTTTCACTCGACAATATGCTTTAGAACTTTGTTTTTACCAGACATACGCAGTCTGTAATGTGTTACGCTACTAACTACAAAGGCTCACGGATCTCTGAAGGTTCAAATACATCAGTGGCCTCAAGGGAGAAAGATGGGTAGCTTCCCTTTGCTAAGATTATTTTGTTGTTGTTGTTGTTGTGTACCATTGAGTAAGAACCATCCTGTAGCTGACCATCCAGCAGGTTTGGGTTTGGTTCCCCACCCCCCCCAAGACAGTGCATCTCATAGGACAAGACTGTCCATCCGTCTCACATAGAGAAGCTGGTGGATTTGAACCATGTGCTTTTGGGATTGTAGCGCAGCTTCTTCCAATCAGAGCCTGGTTAACCCTGTGAGAAGCTGCCATGAGTCTGACTCAGAATTGATTCAGGAGTAGAATCAGCTCTCTCATCATCATTATTTTAAAACCTACCCAGCATTCTCTTAATTGATAGGCCATAATTAATTAATTAGCCAATACTCCACTAGAAACCCCGATTTTATTTTATTTGGTACTACCATTCACTTTTGTCTTTCACCTTTGATTCCTGTTTTCAAGGCTACATTTGTCAAAGGTAGAGGTCCTACTGAACATATTTAACAGATGAAAGTATGTAGCAGCTACAGTTTAGTATCCTTTGCATGTCGGATATTGCACTTGGTTCTAGGTTCTAGAAGAAACTTTGTAATGTTGGATGAGACCAGGATTTCTTGTGTCTCATTTTAAACAAGAGGAAACCAATGCTCATGGGGGGAAGGAGACAGCACAGATGCTAAGTGGATTGAAGCCCACAGAGTTAGATGCCAAAGTCCTTCCTCTCTGTCTTCAGTTTGACCCAGCCTGGCAATGCTCACATAGCTGGGCAGTGCACACACCTTGGTGAGGGCATGAGGTGGGTACCAGTCTCTTTCTTTGTGTAATGTCTTAGCCAGTGGCCTGATGCTCTAAGTCTCAGTTACCCCTCTGTTGATGCAGATAATAAGAGTGCTGACCTCATGGGTGAGAATAAGGATTTAAAGACATAATCTGACGCAGAGAAGGCAACAGTCAATTTTACAAATGAGTCAAGTTCAGAAAAGAGAACCTGTAAATATTTGCTGAATGTGCTCCTAAGGATTTGCTCTTTTTGATCTGATTCTTCCTCATCCGTCCACAGAGGCGTCTGCATTTAGTGGGCAGGAAAGAGCCCTGGTGGTGTAGTGGGTTATGTGTTAAGTTGGTGATCAAAAGGTCAGCAGTTAGTCTATAGGCCTTTTATTGTAAGAACCACCTTCCCTCTGTAACTTGATTTGTGCCACTACTAGAACCTCTACTCGGAATATTATTGCTTGTTAATTTTTTACTCACGTACTTTTAACTTGTTAGTTAAATTTGTGTCTTCTAGGTTGTAACACCTCCATGATACATCTTCAAGGATATGAACGTGTACGGCTAAGCACAATTGATGACAGTACATCTAAATTCCAAAATCAACCTCCACAAGAGTCTACGTGTTTCCTACTGCCAAAGGGGCCCTTTAGAGTAGTGAGAGAAGATCTTCACCCTGAAACCTACAGCGTCCCTTTTCAGCAGGAAGTAACTAAGAGAATACGCCATCCCCTTTTCCTTATGAATCAGGGTGAAGTCTCTCTCAGGGAGGAGTGATAGGGAATG
>NW_006399765.1:26048242-26071429 GCF_000299155.1 Elephantulus edwardii | reverse complement strand
GAAATTGGAGATTGCCTTTTCCATCTCGTTGAAGAATGGGGTTGGTATTTGTATTGGGATTGCATTAAATGTGTAAATTGCTTTTGGTAGTATTGCCTGTAAATGTTCATTAAAACGAATAAAATTTAATAATAATTTAAAAAAATAAAAGGTCAGCAGTTCAAATCTACCAGCCACTCCTTGGGAGGAAGAAGAAGTGGATTCACTCAGTGGAGACTGACAGGGTCAGAAGTCCAGTGGAGAGTCACCAGGAGTTGAAATCAACTGGAAAGCATTTGGGTAAAATGAAAGACCCCAGTGGTGCAATGATTAAGTGCTCAGCTGTTTAGAGAACGGTCAGTGGTTCAAATCCAACAACAACGGTCAGTGGTTCAAATCCACCCAATGACTGTGTAGGAGAAATGCCTGGTGGTCTCCTGTAGATTCACCCACCACTGAATGCCGTGGAGTCTAGACAGACTCATGGCGACCTTCCCTAGCGTCTCACAGACTGTGAACCTCAATGACAAGAGATCTTCCATCTTCCTTTCAGAGAGTGGCTGGTAGATTTGAACTGCCAACCTTTTAGTTATCATGGAGGCACATTAGTGCTCCCTATGGGGCCATTCTACTCTGTCATAACGAGTCACTGTGAGCTGCAGAGCATCTCCATGGCACCCAACAACAACAGGTGACATCAGCTGGTAGACTAGAATTTCTCTAGGACTGGTTTTGGTTTTTAATATTTTAATCCTGGGATAAACAAACAATTCAGGTGCAGTCACAGCAAGAATGTTACAAACACAAGAGCTGAGTGTTTGTGTGTGGAGGAGAAAACAAAGACAGAGTGTGGGGGAGATCTCACTAAAAGCTTTATTAAATGACTCCATGTAGCAAGACTTGGACTTGAACTGGGAGACACCCATAAGCTCATCCCTTGGATATCTTTTCATCTCTGAAATGATCGTTGCAGGCAGGATTATGGAAATGTAAAAGCACAGGTAAACCGAGATATGCCTGAAACAAAGTATTTTTTTCTAGAAGGTTCTAATGATTTTTTTAAGGCTTTGTATCTTTGTGGACTTTTTCTGTCTCCTCTTATTTATTCAAATAAGGCAGGATGACTTATTAATCTAATCTAACTTTCTTCCTTTGATTGCAATTTTCATCTAGGGGGACTCTTCATATTAATAATCTGTATCATTTATAGTAACAGCACCTTTCCTCTTTTGTTAAAAAAATAATGATGGCAATAAAAAGTACAGACTTCCTTCCCTATTGAAACCTATCAGGAAACAAATGAGGAAAACATACATTCTGATGCCATATTCGGTGCTCAGAAAAAAATCCACAAAATTACTCTTATTATATATAGAACATACATAGCTCATGCATATAGCTCAGAATCAATTAATTTAAAGTAATAATTTGTGCAAACACCCTCACAAAAATTTTAAAGGGTATTAAACACCCTGTTTTATAAACATAACACTTAATTTAGGGAAAAAAAACATTTAGAAGGTAATGCATTTAGGATAAGTGCACAACACATGAAAATAATAAATGAAATTTTCCCAGTTTAGAAAATGAATGTAATTAATTAACATTTAAATTACATTTTTAATTGCAATCATGCCCTCCCAGGGGACTCATAAGGGACCATAATTGCAATTAAAAGCATGTGGATTAGATAATAAAACAATGCACAGTGTCTGAAATGTGCGATTTAAAATGGAAAACAGACATTGTTATCGGCACATCTAACTTAATTGTAGCCATAAAGCAAATGTGCTGTACAAAATAAAATTCACATACGGGAACATTTAATTCTGGAGTCTCTTAAAGGGGACACGCTTGAGAGCACACTTTATGACAGGTTCTGTTGGAAAAAGCCCTTTAAGGCTTTCGGATCGAGGGCTGGTGCCTTAATGTTTTTGCATTAATAAAAGCAAAGCTGAACGTTCCTATTAAAACACACACAGATACATTTAAGTAAGAGATGAAGCTCGATGTCTAAATTTAAACTGCGGAGCATAATTCTATTAGCTGGACAGACTGTAACGCTGTGTAATTTGGAAATGACATTTTTTTTTCTTGAACGTCTTTTTTTTTTTTCATTTCCTTTTCTTCTTACGGAGAAGGAGATGCCGGGGTTTGAGCCTGCAGACAGGCCAGTCAGTTGGAGGGCAGCGTGTGTGACACAGTTAGATCTGGGTCAGGGCCCAGATATGGTGTTCCTCCCCTGGAGGAAACTAAGACTGTGCCTTTTTAGCTGTTTCAAAATTTATTTTGTTGTTGAGAATATACACAGGACATTCACCTATTTAACCACTCCTACAAGCGCACCTCAGCAACACTGACTGCGTTCTTGGGATTTTGGGTGCATTTCACTGTCCTTTTCGGAGTTGTTTCTCCCCTTGAACATAAATCTACTGCTCCCCCCTCGTCACCCCTGCAAGCTTCCTGTCTGGCCTTTCATGTTGCTATCCTCCGTTTTCTCCCAGATAGGCAGTTCTTGAAAGAGTCCCCTGCCCAAGGCAGGCACTCCTTGCTACTCGGGTTCTAACTGTTGTTTGCTTTAAGGAGCCCTGGGGGCTTAGCTGGTTAAGTGTTGGGCTGCTCTATCCATAAGGTTGGTGGTTCGAATCCATCAGCAGCTCCACAGAAGATGGGAAGTCTTTTCCCAAACGACCCACAGCCTTCTCAACTCAGGGGAGGTGAGCTTCACGTCAGAGTCAGCTAGGTGGCAGTGCGGTTGGTGTGTGCTGTGCCTTACATCTGGGCTGGCTTACCAACAGAAGAGACAGTCTCCCCTTAGAAGGAATTGCAGCCTCGGAAAATGCTGCTGTGGTTGGATTGACCGGGCAATAGTGGGTTTATGGTATAATTTAAAAAAAGGCTTCAGAGAATCACTTTTGGTTTAAGACCCATAACCCTAACACTCTGATCTCCGAAGACAATGCTTTTTGGTTGCGTGAACATCTCCTATTTTAGCAGCCTCAATATTCCCATTATTTAGTAGAATCTTTTCCCAATAGTCCACATTATCAGTATTCTCAATTGGTGTACGTTTGGTGACATCTACTGACGTTTTTGCTTGAACAACTTGGAGACAGTGACGTTAGAGGCTGTAAGAGGGTGGAGCTCAAGGCAGGGGTGCTGTGAAACAGCCTACAATAAACAGGACAGACCCTCGATAAGGGGTTACAACCAGCTGCTCCAAAGTGGCTTCTGCCTCATAGCCACTCGTTAGGACAGAGCTGCCCTGCCCGTCAGGGTTTCTGTCTTTATGGGAGCAGGCTGCCATGTCCACTCTGCTTCCTTGGGTGGATGGTGGGCTCAAACCATTGACCTCTTGGTTAGCAGCTGAACAATTAGCCATGGTCTCCTAGAGTTCCAACAAAGGTCCCAGTATTAGTAAAGTCAAGGTTGAGGGAAAGAGAGAGAGAGGAGACAAAGGGAAAGGAGGAGGTATTTCAGAGAAGGCAAACACCCTCCTTCCTTTCACTGTGGGTGATGGTTCTGAGCAAATGCTCAGCTCTGACAGCACGGTGTTTCCATTTAAATATGAAAATGGTGCCAAGCTCCTCTAATAAAGACGGCTGTAGCTCTGGCCTTGCTCACAAACACACACCCCAGCGGCAGAGGGGATGGTCGAGGTCTTTCTGAATTGTATCACAGTAGATGCACGCTGTGGGCTTCTGCTTTTTTGGCCTAGATGTCAATTTCATTTGCTTATGTATGAGAAACAGTGACTGTTTACAGTCTAAATGTTAGCATGAAATTAGAAGTGGCATCGCTCTCCATAAGCAGGGTAATAGAAAGACAAAGGTCTGGACTTTGGGGTTGGACAGATCTCCAGCTGAAACAAACCCAGCTCCACCAGCAAGCAGCAGCTGTGTTTCACAGGCCTGTCTTCCTCCCTGAGCCTCGGTTTCACAAGCTCCTCTCTGACCAACTGAAGGTGCAGCCTTTTTGTATGAAGATCAGGCAAAAAGGCGTACATGTATATGAATCTATAGGTGCGCGTATAAATAGAAACACACACACAAATGCATATGCACATACACGCCCCAGTTCACTGCTGCTACTTGGTGTTATCAAGCCGTCCCACACTCACAGAGACGCTATGTCCACAGTTTTTCCAAGCATGATGTCTCTGCTCAGCACTGGTCCCTCCTCATCACATGGCTACAGTATGTGACACAAAGTCTTACCACCCTCACTTCTATACTAACCACATCTACTTTGCCCATAGATAATAATAATGAGTCAGTGTGGTATGATGGTTAACTGTGTGGCTGCTATCCAAAGATTAATGGGTCAAACCTGCCAGCAGTTTCAAGGACAAAAATGGCTATAATCTGTTGCTGCTGTTGTTGTTGTTGTTGTTAGGTGCTGTCGAGTCATAGACGACTTATAGTGACCCTATGAACGAAAGGTCTGAGCACTGTTCATAGAGTTTCCAGAGGCAAGCCATTTCAGAAGTGGCTGCCACTCCTGCTTCCAGGCTTGTTTCAGTCGGGAAGCTCCAGCAAACACTGTCCGCTGTGGGTAACCATTATCACGTTTAGAACATCAGTCACAGTGTTCAGCATCACAGCAACCACGAGTTACCTCTGTACAGCAATGCCGGCTATAATCTATTCTTATAGTAATAACAATAACAATAATAATAATAATAACAATAACAACAACAGCCTAGGAAAAACTATGAGATACTTTTACTCCATCACACAGAGCTGCTGTGAGTCTAAAATAACTCAACAATCACAGAACAACCATACACACACACACACACACACACACACACACACACACACACATATATAGTGTTGTTGTTGATTGCTACCTAGATGGGCATAACTCATAGTGACCCTGTGAAGAAAAGACCTGAAGCCTTTCCATTAACTCTCATCGTTTCTCAAAGTTCATAGAGTTTCCAGAGGCATGTTGGTTTAGGAAGCGGATGCCACTTCTGCTAAAATGCCTATTGAATATAAATGGATATATAATTATGTGTACAGGTAGTTTTCATGTAAACACAGCTTTTCTATAAGCCTGTTATAGCTATATGACATGCAGCATATGTAGGCATGTGTACTTGTGTGGGTGAAAATTGGCATACCCAATTTATTAAGCTCCTTTGAACATAGAAAGCTATTCTCAAGATTTGAGTTCTTGACAATGTGGGCAATTGATATAGAATTATTTCTGTTTAAAAGATCTGGGGAAACTGGTTAATTCTTTTCATATGTTTATATTTATACATTCACAGCTTACTGTATTTCACAAGCCCACTCATTCAATGGATATCTTGAAGGGCCTACTATGTGCCTATATGAGTCTTGGGCATCTCATTGAAAAGTGAGTTGCAAGAGTAGGGGTCTTAGGCAGATTATAAAACATGTAGATTTAGTGCGAGGATGGTGGGAAGCCACTGATGGATTTCGGGAAAACATTAAAATAAACATCTTCTTGTTTTACGAGGAATGACTCTGCAATATGAAATACTGGCGAAGAAAACACGGTCGCGTGGAGAAGAACAGCAGAAGTGTGAGGTAGAGCAGTTGGGGGCTGAGACGGTTAGTTAGGAACTGAAGAAATGATAGAAGAAAATTGATGCCTTTGAACTGTGGTGCTGGAAAAGAGTACTCAATACCCCATGGATGGCCAGAAGAACAAACAGATATGTCCTGGAGAAGGTGGAGCCAGAGTGCCCCATGGAGACAAGTATGACAAAGCTTCGTTGAATACTTTGCTAGGAGAGGTTATTCCTTGGAGAAGGACGTCATGCTTGGGAAGGTGGAGGGGTGGTGAGAGACAGGAAGACTCTCAGCCAGGGAGGTTGACACAGTGACTGCACAATGGGCTCATCTAGGTCAGAGATGGTGAGGTTGACACAGGACAGGACAGGATTCAGATCTATTGCTCAGGGGGTCACTACGAGTCATACTCAACTTGATGGTACCTAACATCAACAACATGTTTTCAAATCAACTCAATTTTTTTTTCCAAGTTAAAATGAATGATGGCTGGACAAAGACTGATTCTGATGCTGGCAGAGCTATGGAGGCCTGGAGTACAGTACACATTGTTTATTTGTCATTCGGGCAGCCAGCAGCATCAGAATAAATAGAATTTTTATGATCACTAATAGGAAAAAAAAAGCTGATATGAGGGATGGTTGCAGAAGCAAGATAAGTGTTTGCTAAATTCTATGTCCTGTTCCTCTTCCTATAGGAAGACTACATTTGCTAGAGCCCCTGTAATCCAGCTAGGGCCACAGGACTTGGTTTCTTACCAATGGGATGAGGGCAGAAACAATGCAACCCAGTCCCAGGCTTTGCCCACCTGCTCTCCAGGGACTTCTGGAAACCAGGTATTCTTGAGGATGTAGCTCTCCTAGACGACGCAGCAAAGGCGCACCCCCATGTCAGCACTCCGAGAATATGATGAACATCAGATTTTGAATAAATGAGAAAGAAACTTTAACTGTGTTGCCAGACAGAGCGAGCTCTAAATATCTCAACTAATACAGAGATAAAGAAAAACAAAAACATCTTTCAGAGTACGTCACAGAGCTCATCCAAATGCCACCAATTTTTCCATTGTTCACCAGGATTTTTCTAAGGCAAATCTTTAACTAGCCACAGCGGCTGGTTTCAGATTTAGGGTTAGTGTATTTGACAACACTTCAACACTTGAAACTAAACCAAGAATGGGTGGCATCCTCAGTCCACCAGTCGATTTGGACAACCCAGTGGTTCTTAACAGTCATTTTGCTCCCCAGGGGTCACTTGGCATTGTCTGACCACATTTTTTGGCTGTCACATTATAGGAGGAGTGGTCCAACTGGCATCCAATGGACAGAGCCCAGTAAATGTTTCACAAAGCCCAAGATGGGCTCCCCACAGCGAAGAAACAGTCAGGCCCAATGCTAGTTGGGCCGCAGTTGAGAAAGATTGGAACTCAGTACAAAGAATGGCAGACCTTGGGAATGCAAGTTCACCTGGTGTCTTCACATGCTATCAAGCCCGTGCTGTTCAAAAGGACAGTGGCCAGGAGGGGCAAGACAGGAGCTGTGGCCAAACAAATAAGACTCCCTGCACTTTGCCCGACTGTGGCAATCAATTTGGCAGAAGGACAGAGGGATATGTCCGAGGGACTTTCTGTCACTAGTTTATGAAGAAACAATCTGAAGAACAGAGTCATTCAGCATCCTCTTTGTCATCCAAGCTGGCGATGCTATGAACAGACTTGGGAGAAGTCACACTGGTGCCCGTGTTAGCATCATACCACATTCATTCCTTTGGGAGGTTTCATGGGTTGAATGGTGTCCTCCCTCCCAAACCATGTACATAATGATACACTGTGGAAGATTTGCCCTCCATGATCTGACAAAGCAGGGAGTTGTTAAAGGAGTAGAGATGGATTGCAACACCCCTTCATTCCAGTCCAGCCGTGATCTGCTGTGGAAGGGAGGTTTCCCTAGGTTTTCAGCTGTAACACCTTTGCTCTCACAGATAATAAAAAGGGAGAGAAGTCAGTCAAGAAGAGGGACCTTGGCATAATGAAAAAAGAATAGCCAGAAGCAGAGTGAGCTTGTCTGGATCCAGGCCCCAGCGGTGGGAAGCTCCTTGACACAAGGAAGACCAAGACACAGGAAGATCTCCAGGCAATGTCTGGCAAGCAGATGCTGAAGGAAGCAAGGAACATCCTCTACAACTGACAGAGAAATCCTTCCTTTATGGCCAGTGCCATGGATCTGGATGCTAAACCCCTTGGATGGTAGGAGGGGGGGGGAATTTTTGTTTGTGAAAACCATCTAACTGTGGTGTTTCTCTCAACTCCAGCAGCTCTCTCAACTCGCATTCCCTGCTGGTCAGTCAGACGCCACTCACAGCTGACCTGCAGTGGACTTTGGGAGGCTGTAAATCGCACGGGAGATTGAGCACCCATTTTTTTCCACACAGAGCTGTCTGTGGATTCCAATGGCCAACGAGGTACCACCATGTTTTGAGTGAGCAGTTCAACTTATTGTTCTTCTGTGCAGCTGAGTCGGAGCCCACGCACAGCTGCCCCCACTCCCCTGAGTTTTCAGAGGCTGGGAATCACCTCTGAAAAGGTGGGGCCTACCGGGCTCCCTCCCTTGAAGTAGCTGGTGGATTCAAACCGTGACCCTTGACTTTAGCAGGGCATCTTGTTACCACTAGGTCAAAAAGCAGTGCAGCAGGGCTCTGACAAGGAGAACACGCAGTGAGGAACGTGGCAGGGTCTACACACAGGCTAGTCCCTCACTTCTTGCTTCTCTCACTCTCATATGTTTTCCACAAACAATCATTTTCACTTGTGATGATGAAGGGATTATTAGTGAAAATGCCACCCAATTGTTTGAGTGTGCATATCGTCGGTTTGTTTTTTGTTTTTTGTTTGCTTTGGCTCCTCTGTATTCACATTTACCAAGAAGTCCCCTTGTGAAAACACCTTATCCCTGAAAGGGATCAATCTGAGAGGAACGTAAGGGGGTCCGAGACCACAGGTGCGAGTGGCCATGGCTGTGAGCATACGTGGGCGATCACGGCGGCTTGGGCGACTCCCTCATTAAGTTCCAGATTGAACCATCAGACAACTCCATTCTGCCACTACTTCACGTGCCCCGTGAAATGAATTTGCGATACAAACTACTCCTTAACTAGGCAGCTTCAACTCTTGCCGATCCCATTAGTTGCCCAATTGGGCAAGACGAGGTTTTAATTGCATGCCAGAAGCTTCTTTTTTCCTGCCCCAGGCAAACAGTTAACCACTGGAAGCTACTCCTGACACGTCAGAAGTTGGTCACCAATGAAAAGGGAAGTAGCCCGCTTTGCAGAGCATAGAGGTACCTTTTGGTTTCCAGCACTTCCTCTCCTGTCTGTAACTACCTCTAGTTGTGGTTGTGTGATGTTGGATGGAAACTGATTCACAGCTGATTCTCTAGTGGGGTTTCGGAGGAATCCAAGGATACTGCCCATCCCAACTCCTGAGGGGGGGGGCAATTTCAAACACCACAACAAGGTGGCAGAGTATAAGTTATCCATGGTACTGTACTTCACAGACTCATGCTGCCACATGGGACAATGGCTCAGGACAAGGCTTGCCGGCAGAAAGAGTCAGTTCAAGTATGGGCTCCGCTAGGCACATGGCCATTCCGTGCCTCAGTTTCTTCATTTGTCAAGAGAGAGAAAATAATAGCATCTCGCTTTGGGATATTATGAGATGTTAATGGGAATGAATGGCCATAGATAGACCACAGGGATCCAAGTTTGGCCTCTGTTGTGCCCATTGTGGCTGTTATCATTATTACTATTTTCATACATGTATTTATACCTTCCAGAAAATTCTCTGGGACAGTACTGTTTCCTAGTAATATTTAGCTCCTCATATCAGTAAGTTCCATTATTTTTCTAAAGAGCGTTTGACCACAGAAATGATTTCTTCCTCTTAATATCTATAAAACAATGAAATACTTTTTCTGTCATAGTATCAGTGATCGAATAACAGACAAAGGTGAGAGGAATGGTTATTTACATGGATTTCTTGAAGTAGGCTATGGCTTCATCTCAAGTGAGGGTCATAAAAACCCAGAGAAATACAAATATTCTCACCTTTTGGCCCCCTAATACAAACTAATTCTTACCCTCGGAGCTAATACCAATAGATTTTCAGATAATGGTTAAAATTATGGGAGAAAGTTTACAAAGAAAATACAGTCACCACAGTGGTATTTATAATAGAGAAAAGAATGAAGTAAGTGGCCAATAATAGAGAAATAATTAAATAAACAATGCTACATATCATTTATGTGGTTACATAAACATGCTTATTACAAAGAGAACGGGACAACTTTGGGGAAGACAGTGATGATAAAATGAAATAGGAAAAGAACCAGATGCAATACTGTATTCTAGTTCAAGAGCTGTGTAACAAATCACTCCCAAGTCCAGCAGCTTAGACCAATGCAAATTCTCTCCCAACTCTGAGGTCTGAGAACCTGGAAGCTGCTGAGGTCAATGATTTCGTCGCAGGGTCCCTCAGGAGGTGGTAGTTAAGCAAGTGGCCGGGACTGAAATCCCTTCGATACTTGACTCTTGTTGTTCCCGCTGGGTCCCGTCAAGCCCATTTCACTCACAGTCACCACACAGGACAGGGGAGAACTGCCCTGTACAGGTTCCTGGCTGGAATCTTTATGGGAGAAGGGCACCAGGTCTTCTCTGCCTCAGAGCTCCTGGTTGAGTTCAATGCACGCTTTCGCAGCTGGGTGTTTAACAGCTGCACTACCAGGGTGCCCAGCAGAGTTAATAGAACCAGAGAAGCCAAGTCCATTGCCAATGAGCTGATTCTAACTCACGGCAACTTCACAGGGCGGAGGATCACTGCCCCATAGAGCGTGCAAGGCTACAGATCTGACTGCCCCATCTTTCTCTCACGGAGCAGCTGGTAAGTCCTAACCACCAACCTTTGGTTAACAGCTGAGTTCTTAATCACTGTGTCATCGGGGCTCTTTCAAGAGTTGACTAGGGCTGACTGAGTCACATCAAAGTCCCAGTGCGCGTGCGTGGTTTAGCCGGGTGGTGCTGGAATGGGGGCCAGTTCCTCATCACATCATGTACAAGTCTCTAGAAGATTGCTCCCTGGCTTCCTAGGAACTGACTCCCTGGTAGCATGAATGTGTCAAGAGTGAGGAATACAGCTAAGAGTCAACTCACCAATGTTCTCTAGGCCAGTGTCAGAAGTGACCCCCAACATGGTTACTCTCCAGAAAATTCGTTACTGTTGAGTCAAATCCAATTCACATCAATCCTGGTGGGCAGAGGAGACCTCCCTTATAAGATCATTCTCAGTTATGTGTGTGTGTATATGTATATGTATATGTATATGTATATGTATATGTATATTATCTTTTATCTATTATCTATCATCTATCTATCTATCTATCTATCTATCTATCTATCTATCTATCTATCTATCTTCATTCTCTCTCTCTCTCTCTATCTCTATTTCTATCTCTTTCTAATCTCCTTTATGTATAAAATACAAACTGGAGCAGAAAGGAATAATGCCATCAACAACACTCTTGAAATGGTGCATAAGAATGGCAGCTTCGTCTAATTTCTGGAGGCCACCGTCTTTACAACAGACGACCACATCTTTCCCTTGGAACAGCTGAACTGCTGACCTTTCGGTTGGTGGCAAACACACACTGCCCTACAGGGGCTCCTTACAAGGCCGCCTATTGGTCTTATTGGGAATGAAATGGTAAATCCGCTCCATTCTTAAGCAGAGGAGACTGTGCAGAGGAGAGGGGAGTCACTTAGTCCATCTTGGAGGCTGATGACCACAAAAATCATAAATATAACACAGGCACACCATTTAAAACAACAAAAAGGATAGAAGTTCAAGGTTTAAAAGAAGGAGAGAGAGAGACAGACACAATGCACACAGAACTATGGAATAAAATTTCTTTTCCTTCCATCTCTTTTTTATTATTTTTCAATAAGGAACATTTGAAAATATCATTCTATGGAAACATTTGATACACGTTATTTAATTGCATTAGAAAAACCACAATGGCTCGGTTAAGAATAAAACAGGTGCTAGATTCATAACAGATGAAGGTCATTTTACACACACTCCCAACTCTAAAATCAACTTTCTTATCTTCCTTTTCAAAAAGCCGTTTTCAAGAAAGCAATTAGTTCATGTCCCTGCAGCTGAAAGTGAGGACTGCACGAGGTAAGATCATTAGCACGCACCATCTCCCCACAGCCCTCCTTCCTGGAGCCCGGAGCCTTCCGTCCCACGCACCCCTGCCAGATTCCCAGAGCACCCTGTATTTTAGTGTCTGTGAGGGTGAGGGAGCCAGGATTGATGGCCCGGAGTCGAGTCCCAGGCTGACACTGAAAACGGAGGCTGGTGCATGCTTGGCACTTGACGTCACTTCTTGATGCCTGAAACCTGATTCCATCGACCGATTCCCCCACCAGCTGATCTCATCTCTTTACCATCAGAGAAAATGAAGCCGAATTACCAGCAAAGATTAAAAAGAGGAGGCGAGTGGGCCACAGCTCGACACGGAGAGGACTGAGCTGGTCTTTGATCCCTTGTCCAAAGAACATTCCAGATTCTCACAAATGCCACGGCTGAACCCAAACTCCTGCTGTAGCCAGACCTTCCCCAGGCCCCGGCCAAATTCTTCTGAGCTGTGTGTCCTCGGAGTTTGGGGCAAACGGCGCGTTTAGGCTTTGGTTTCATAGTTGTGACTTTAAAGGCAGATCTCGTTTATAAGATACAAATCTCAGCAGAAAGGAATAATGCCATCATCATCACTCCAGAGGCTGTGTGTGAAAATGGCAGCTGTGTCCAGCTGCAGGAGGGTGAGGACAGAAAATCAAGGTTATCGTCAGCCCCAAAAGGATTCCCAAGAGGTGGAAGTCAAACACGTCTCTGTTTTCCAATGTTTTTACCAGTGATGCGCCAGCCCTTCCCAGGGCATGCTCCACCTTCTGGCTGGATTCGTTAATTCACGGTAATGGCCACACAATTAGGAGGTCATATAGCAAGGAAGCTCCCGAAAGAAAAAACAGGACACAACCCAGCATCCTGTAAGCCGTGGAGGAACCACTTCATGTCTCTGTTAAGGAGTCCTGGTGGTGCAGTGGCTAGGCCTTCAACTGCTAAGGGCATGACGGGGAACCCAGAGACACTCAACATCCCTGCAGGCCTAGCATTCTGCTCCCACAGAGACTGTAGCCTGGAAAAGTCTTGTGAACCTAGAACAAAACGTACATCTTCCCAGTCTCACCCCTCTAGGACAGAGTAGAGCTAACCACACCCAGGCCCTGAGCTGTCTTTTCCCCCCCGGAGCTGCTCGTGGCCCCAACTGTTGATCTTTTTACATTCTCAACCAAGCACTTAACTGTTGTCCACCAGGGCTCTGCTAAAATACCATCATGGCTTCCGATCACAAGACTGCGGTCCACACTCCTGAGCGTGGGCTAAATGCACGGCTGTGTGTGCACAGGCGCTGGCTGCTCGTCTTGGGGCCCAGGGCATCCTGGCCCCATGATCCTTTCTCCATTCTGGTGCCACATTTTCCTGCCCACCTCGCACCCCTGACATCTGCTGTGCCTCTGCCCAGAACACTCCTCTCCTGAGACATTTGTTTGGATGGTCCTTTCTCATTAGTCACCTATCAGCTCAAGTCCCAACTCATCAGAAAAGCCACCCAATGACATACACTTTTTCCTTCTTTCTTGCTGAAAAGAACTTGCGATGGTTTTCATTGTTTGCCATCAGAGAATTCTAATGGATTAAAAGATCAGCTTTCTTGGGGGGGGGAATGTATGTGAAAAATGTTCCCTTTCCTTTTCTCAGCCACGAGCCCGACTGCATTTGCTAACCTTTTCACTGCTTTATTCTTAGATCCTGTCACGGATCTGCTTTTATTTTGGGAGAAATTTTGGCCCAGACTTTCAGCACCTTAGAGAGAAACAGACTGCCCTGGGGAATAAGTAAGGAGCTCTGGTGGTGCATCATTTAAGCATTGGGCTGCTAAATGCAAGGCTTGGTGGCTGGAACCCATCCACTGGCTCTGAGGGTTAAAGAGTTGGAGACCTGCTTCCATAAGGATCAAAACACGTAGGAAACATTCTGCTCCATCAGCTGGGATGGCTGTGAGTCAGAACTAATAACAAGAATGAATAGATGAGTTTAGAAAAGTCCACGGTGACTTCATCCACGCTCCCCCTCCTTCCCTCTGCTCTGTAGGCACCAAAGCCCACTGTGCTCGCAGGGCTGCCTCTCACTGAGCTCTCTACCTGCTGGACAGTGTCCTCCTGTGAGTAGGAGACCCCTGGAGACCCCATGCAACGGTCATTCTGCGTCACAATGGCTTGGTGGTAAAGGATTCTTTTCCCTCCTATAGTAAGGAGGGGGTAGAATTTCATGATAATAAGGATATTTTCTTTAAAAAATGCCAATTCCATATAAAAGAGGTAGGGCAGGCTTATTCCACAGTGCCTTAATGAAATGAATCTATAGAGAGTTCTAGAAAGCCGCAAAAGAAAGTCATTCTTTTTCAAACCCACTGGAGACGCTGATAAAAGATGGAATCCTTAAACACAATCAGAATGTTTTACACCCACAAGGATCTAAGCTGGAAGAAAAAAATTGCTCTTAGAATTATTGAATTTTGAGCGGCAATGGGGAAATTAGCTTCCCCCTCCCCTTCTAATAGTACATGAGGGCGGGGTTCCAGTCATATTAAAAATTGCACACCGCCAGGTGTGGGGAGGAGTTTAAAATGGCATTTCTCCACAAGGTATTATAAAATAAAGGGCACGCACCAAAAAAAGGCGTCTTGCATAATTCTAACAAATGCAGAAATAATGCAAGTGTAATGGTAGGAGTGACAGGCAATCTGTAGGTGACCGGCAGCTGAAGGGACCAAGGTGTCTCTGCTTCATGAAGATCTGAGAGACATCTGGCAGCTCTCTGAGGGGCTCTGGTGGCTTTGTACATAGCACATCAGGCTGCTAAGCAAAGAGTCAGTGGTTTGAATCCACCAGCAGGAGAAAGATGAGTAATTTCTTCCTGTAAAGACTGACAGCCTTGTAAAGTGAATGATAGTAGTAGGTCAGTATGAGTTGGAATCCACCCGAGAGTAGTATTTGTATAGTCTCCTCACCCGTCTGAGCAGAGAGAAGCGGAAAGATGGTAGATTTGTTCCAGGTAACAATAAGGTCAGAATGCACCAGGGGGCAACTGGTTCGGTTTTCAGCTTAGTGGCAGAGGCAACGCCCGGGTCATTTCCACAGCTCTTATTCACCCAAAGAAACATTATCTCATAATCTTGAGCACCTTTCAGACAGACTCTATTAGGGGGGACGGAGTAGACAGAAACAAAAAGATTAATTCAGCAGTGTGGAAATCCCTGCCGTGTTCTTTTTTTTTCTGAAGGCAGGACAAGCTTCAGCGACTCTGTTCTTTCTGGACGACACCAGCCTCTGTCGTCTCTCGGAACCGCAGGAGACATCACTCCGAGGTGCAGCCCGGTCTTCTGTCCTGACATCGTCCTGCTGAGTGACCTTGGAAAGGTCGTCTAAGGCGCCCGCTCCACAACTTCTTCACTGATGCAAGGAAGGTGGTCGGCTGGGCCTGCCTGCTTCTCAAGGTTATTGTCAGCCTTGCAATGTGAGGTGCTGTTCACAGTGGATGGGGCTTTGATTCAGGGCAGTGTGCCTCGGACACAAAGGTGGGGCTGGAAACTCAAAAGCCTGTGTGAGTCAGGCCAGCCAGCCAATGAGGGGGGCGCAGTGGCTTTCCTTTCCCCTGTAAACTCTCTCATTTTGCACAAAGAAGACAAACAAAACGAAAATCACTGCCATCTAGTTATTTCTTATTCCTGGTCGAATGCCCCCCTAGGTTTTTGTAGGTTGTTATCTTTAGGAAAGCAGACAGCCCATCTTTCTTCCACAAAGTGGCTGGCAGCCTCGAGCCCGCTGCCTTTTCAGTTACTACTTAAGTACTGGACGGCACTTAACAACAACAACAGCAACAACAACAACACAGAGAGAGTGCTGTTGGTCTAGTGGACAGAAAGTGATGCTACCAAGTCAAAGGTGAGTGATTTTAATCTACAGCCCTCAGGCCTGGTTTTAATTGCTTTTGGCCAAACATTCTTCTAAGCGGTACAGCACTGGTCTGTCCACTTGCTGTACAGAGGTAACTCGTGGTTGCTGTGATGCTGAACACTGTGACACCGATGTGTCTAATGAGATATTGGTTACCCATGGTGGACAGTGTTTGGTGGAGCTCCCCGATTAAAACAAGCGTGGAAGCAGGAGTGGCATCCACTTCTGAAAAAGCTTGCCTCGGGAAACTTTATGAACTTTGAGAAACTATGAAACTTACCTAAGTGTTCAGGTCTTTCACTCATAGGGTCGCTATGAGTCGTCTATGACTCGATGGCACTTAACAACAACAACAAGAACATCCTAAATACTTAGTCACTGGACTACCAGGGTTCCTCCTTGCATGAAAAACATGTGAGGATATTCTTCTTTCCACAAAGATGTGTGATTTTTCTTTCCTTAAAGCACCCTGCTTACTTAAACAAACTGATTTGCTCTTTATTGTGAGAAGAGAAGAATATCACTGTCACAAAAGCAGGAAGAAGAAAAAACTGCCCAGGATCCATGGGTGGCCTCTTAGAGGCAGGTGGCTGGGGAAGGAGTGGACTGTGGGGAGCAGGGGAGCAGGCCCAGTCCTTAGAAGGTCAGGCGTTGCTCAGGGAGGCCACAGGAAGATGGGACTCAGCGGGCCAGACCGCATAACTTTCAGAGAGAAAAGCAGGCATTCTGTTTTCTACATAAAGCTTTATGGCTTTTACTTTCAAAATCATCAAACTACGACACAGAGACAGGAAACGAACCAGTCCAGGTGGGGAAACGTCACTGATAGATGTGCCCACTACAGGGTTGCCATGGCCTTCCATTCGTAAAAGACGTAATTTCTGTGAAGGACAATGAAACTGAGCACGAGAAAACCAGATGTGTCTGGATCAAAGACCACAGCTCTTAGGAGGCTGTCCTCTTCAATCAGCCACGCTCACAAGTTTTGGAAACATCTCTCTCCTCGCACCCTCTGTTCTCATGAGCCCCAGGTTACTGCAACGCCCCCAAGGGCTTCTTTACAACCACCCTACCTTTGCACTGTCCTTTTATTAATCCTGTCTGAGCGTTCACCCCGGTTAGAACCCCCGTACGAATGGGTGAACTTGTCAGACGCTCACACTGGAAAGCATTTGGCAAATATTTGCCAGAAAAAGAGATTAACTTTTATTTAGTCACTGATAAAATAGAAAAATAAAGAAAAATCAATACCTGTTCAAATGTCTCGCTTTGAAAAAGCAAAAGTTTAGCACATATTCCTGGCTTGTTTTCCTTACTTTGATCAAGGTAGTAAGTATTTTTTTTTTACCAAGAGGATGATTTGTAGATGCCACAGTTTCTCGCCATTCAGGGAACTAAATAAATATTGATTACAATGACGATAACCTTCTAGATAAAGAGCATTTTAAAAATTCTATTATTTTCCAGGTGTTCCTCTTTTTCGAGTGTACTGTCTTATTAATGGCACATAGCAACACTCTAGAATTGTTAAGCCCTTGTGTCCTCTTTGCAGATGGGGAAAATTGAGGTTTAGAGATACTACTTAAGTTGTTGGAATCAAGCATGATGTGAAACACTGTTCCAAAACCCAGCCACAACTTTCACAGCCAACTTTTCACAGCTGAAGACACATGCATACCCACCCACAGTCCTGGATCCACTATTCAAAAACCCTAAATGCTCTGAAAACACACAAAAAGGTTTCTCTTTTTTCCAAATTTAATTTGCAGAAAATCAGTAGTGCACTTAGATAGACTCTTAACAGTTTTTCTTTATTTTGCTTAATAATTCAGATTTCACTGCAGAAATATTTATATGTTTGAGTGTAGGAAGCCCTCTTATAGCTTGCCAGGGTGTTAGTTAGCAAATTTATACGTGGTCCACTTCCCATACTCTCTTCTGAACCTGACATATTCAGAACTCCAAAAGCATCCGGTGTAATAAGGCCTGAACGAGGGATCTGTGGACATGTATTAAAAAAGATGATAAACCATGTGAGAGAAATAGTAACCACGTTCTGCTGTAACTGCTAGAGTGACGAGATGTGCCTAGGACGAAAGGCCTGGCAACCTCTTTCCCCAAAGGCAGCCATCTAAACCCCTCTGCAAAACAGTTCTGCTCATAACACAAACGTGACGTAGCAGTGGATTGGAATAGATTCAGTGGCAACCAGCGGGCTATAAATAAAGACTTATAAAAAACTTTATAAATAAAGAAGCACTCCCAGCTGTAAAAGACTGCCATCACTGTCATCAAAAGTTAAGTTGGATTTTCTCAAAGACCTCATTACAACTTCTAAGCAAGGCTTAATAAAATGCATTATTTATTTCTTTAGAAAATATTATTGCATCACTTGTTGTGATGTGTCACCAATTCATAGCTGACCCTCCAGTGGGTTTTCCTAGGCAGTAAATCACACAGGAGTTGACTGCCCATCTTTCTCCCATGGAGCAATTGGTGGATTTGAACCAAGCGCCTTTGAGTTGGCAAAAACTGCACCACTAGCGATCCGACATAAAGATTCCTATGGTGGTGGTTCACTTCCTTCTCACGCCCACGCTTGATCCCTGCGGTGGCCACGTGACAGCAGATCACCAATGACGATGGAGAGTGTCTTTACATACAAGGTCCCACTTCCCTCTCTGTGACTCTGACCACAGAGGGAGGGGCACAATGGCGGGAACCCTGCACCTTCCGTGTTCCCTCTGGTTTAATCGGAACGTGCCATCCAGAGCCAGGGACAGGAGGCCTTAAATCAATTGATGCTCCAGCAATGTGCTGAGAATGGGGAAGGTAACATTTAATAAGCATGTTAGGGTAATTAGTTAAGTCACTTGTCAATTAACTAGATTGCCTAATAGCCGATTTGCCTGTTGAAGCAGCAGGCTTTGTGGAAAAGCAGTCAAGGAAAACTTCTTTTGAAAGCATGCCCCTCCCGCACAGGACAGGCATAAGCCAGGTCCAACGACAAGAATCTTAGCTCTTTTATTCTTTTCTCTCCATCCCCTTCCCTCCCTTCTTCCCTCCTTCCTACCCTCTGTCATCCTCTTTTATTTCCCCTTGTAGGTGATTTTATCTTAGATCAGATGTCAGCCAATTCTTCGCATAACAATCCAGATAGTAAGTATTTTAGGCAGTGCAGAACAAAATGAACAATCAAGGATATTACATAGTTACTTATTTAACAAGGAAGGAGCCCTGTTGATGCAGTGGTTAAAGGACTCGGCTACTAACCAAAACATTAGTAGTTCGAACCCACCAGATGCTCCGGGGGAGAGAGATGGGCAGTCTGCTTCCACAGAGACTCACAGCCTGGGAAACCCCACGGGGCAGTGCACACTAAGGACTGGAACTGAGTGATGGCAGTGGGGTCGATGGCAGGGAGACTGGCGGAAGTGGGAGCAGGAACTCCGTTCCTAAGTGAAGTGTTGGAAGTGATGACCTGCTCAGAGAGGCCTTGGAAGAAAGGCCTGGAAATGTATTTTCTAAAGGTCACAGCCTTTGAAAACCCCATTATTATTATTTTTTTTAACAGAGCATAGGTCTTTGCTGATACAGTTGGAGTCACCATGAGATAGAGTTGGGTCGAGAGAGATTGTTGTTTGTGTTTTTTTTTAATTTGGTGTTGTTATATAATGAAAGAGAAAATAAAGTTTCCTAAACATGGAAAAGAAGTAAAAATTTTTCTTAGGTCACTGACCATCACAAACAGGGTGCAGGGTGGGTGAGGCCCTTAACTGCAGGTCGCTACAGTAGTTTTGGAGGCAGCTCTGATGGCCTGGTGGGAAGAAGCTACACTGCAATCCCAAAAGCATGTGGTTCAAGGCCACCAGCTGCTCCTCGAGAGAAGGTTGGACAATCTCCTCCCGTGTGATTAACAGCCTCTGAAAATCTGCCGAGCATCAGCTGTGGGCCAGTTCCAACTCTATGGTACACCACCACCACCACCATTCCTAATCCCCCGGATTTGGGTCACTGCTCATTTCCTGCACAACCATGATAGCATTTGCACATTTTATAATATATAAAAAGTCATCCACATTGTCATTGTCTCTATCCCTCACCCTCCAGTCAGTGGCTAACAACACAGACTCAGAAACCACGGGATCTGAATTCAAATCCTGCCTAGAATGTTCAGTTTTGAGCAAGTTATTTCTCTGTGTCTTATGACACCATCTCAGAACAGGGACACCTCTCTTAAAAGGCAGCTTCGTTCTCTTTCTCTAACTTGGTTCCTCTCTCTGTGGTCAGCTGATCCACCAGTGGGGTTCCAAGGCCATAAATTGCACAGAGGAGGTTGCCCATCTCTCTCCCACAGAGAGGATGGTGATTCAAACCATCAAAGGTGTGTGGCCTTTGGGTCAGCAGCCTGATTGTCTGCGGACTATACCGTGAGAGCTTCCTCAGGGGATGACGAGGTTAAAAGTGAGTTAGGCAAACAGACAAATGAAGAAATGTTAACAATCCCAAGCTCTAAGAGAGATGCAAATCAAAACAACTATGAGATATCATCTCACGCCAGTCAGAATAGCAAAATTTAACAGAACAGCAAGCAACAAATGCTGGCGAGGTTGTGGAGAACCTGGAACACTTATTCACTGTTGGTGGGAGTGTAAAGTGGTGAAACCACTGTGGAAGGTGGTATGGCGCTTTCCCAAAAAGTTGGAAATAGAAATACCATTTGACCCAGCAATTCCACTATTAGGAATACACCCTCAAGAAACCATAACTGCCACCCAAGCAGATAAATGCACACCCATGTTCACTGCTACACTGTTCACAATAGCAAAGAGATAGAAACAACCCAAGTGCCCATCAACAAACAAATGGATAGAGAAGCTGTGGTATATTCACACAATGGAATACTATGCAGCAATGAAAAACAAGGAACTCATGAAATATTATACAAAATGAGCGACCCTGGAGGACATTATGCTGAGTGAAATATCTCAGTCACAAAAGAATAA
Organism: Elephantulus edwardii; assembly: GCF_000299155.1. Classification (NCBI taxonomy): domain Eukaryota; kingdom Metazoa; phylum Chordata; class Mammalia; order Macroscelidea; family Macroscelididae; genus Elephantulus; species Elephantulus edwardii. The sequence goes on along the minus strand of NW_006399765.1, from coordinate 26,050,770 downwards.
AATACTGCATAATGCCACTGTTATAAAATGGGATTGACATTGGGGGAAACGAAGAAAAGAGGGCATAAATCATGTGCATTGCATTAAAACAGATGAGGGAAATAATTGTTTAAAAGGAATATATGATTAGGTATTGTTTGCATGACAACAGTCCAGAATAAGATTTTGCTGCAAAGCAAAGTGGACTGGAGTGGGGGTGGGGAATTGTACAATGAAAAAATTTGTTCTCTCTTCAAAGAGAAAAGCAAACTGAGTTGGGGGGAGGGAGGAAAATGTGCAACAATGAATGAAGGGAAATCCAAGTTCTCTATAAACTTTCATTAAAATCTCATTTTTAAAAAAGTAACAAGGTACTTTTAAAAAAAAGTGAGTTAGGCTAAGTGTGTTATATGTCAGGCTACTAATGGAAAGATCAGTGGTTCAAAATCATCCGCTACTCTTCAGAGAAAAAGGAGGCAATCTTTATCTCAGAAAAATTTCAAAAACTCAAAACTCACTGCTGTCGAGCCGGAACCGAATCCTGACCCTCCAGTTGGTTTTCAGAGACAGTAAATCACTCGGGAGGAGAAGACCCATCTTTTTCTCATGGAGCAGCTGGGGGATTGGAACCATCTACCTTTTGGCTGGCAATGCAACTCTTTCCCCCTAGGCCACCAGAGCGTCCTCTGAAGGTCTAGAGCCTCAGAAACCCAAGCAAGCAGGTCACCCTGAGGCAGGATGCCCAGGAGGGCAGTGGGTTTACCACAAACAAAGCCCAAGACCAGGCAGGACCCAGTACACAGCAGGCCTGCCTGTGCTCCTTCTGATCCTCTGACTTTGAGCTGGGGCAGGAGGAGGGGGCACGTCCCCTCACAAAGGCCTGGAGAGCAGCCTTGTTCCTGGATCCCTGGAGATCCATTTGGTGGCGGAATCCAGGCCAGAAGGGGCCGGGCTGCTGTAAGGAGATATTCTTGGGTATTTTCCGAGCATGCTTATGCAAACAGGAAGCTGGAACTGTCTCTTTGGAGAAGGAGCCTGCCAGGAGGTCTTAGTTTTGGCTCTTGATTTATTAGGGACCCTCTGCTTTTGTTCAAATCGGCTTTCCTGCCTCAGCTCTTCAGCGATTGTGTTTCTAAGCCAGGCTGGCACTGGACGGAGTCTGTCTCCGCGCCCTCATAATGGGCGCTGTGAAGAAGTGCGCTGAGAGGTTTCCTGTGCGGGGGCTTCCTTGCTGGCACCACTAGCTGGAGGAGGAAAGCTCTCAAGGGCTGATTTCACATGCACATATTCACAGGACCAGAGCTGATCTAGCATCTGCAACTCAGGAACTCTGAATGCCTCTGGCAGGAACTTCCCTCCTCTCCTCTCCTCTCTCCTTCTTCCTCTGGCTCCCTTTTGATGTCTCTCCTCTCCCTCTGAGCCTCTCGCTGCTAGGCAGTGCAGTCACATTATGCACAGCTTTCTATGGAAAGCCCCCTTTTTAATGATCTGGCAGCTGGGAGACACTGAGGCCTTCCAGAAAAAAAAAATCCACAACCCCAAAACCAAAAAAATTCAATCCCTCTCCCCACCACTTCCGCAAGCCCCAGTGATAAATGACACCTGTCATTCTGTCACCGACAAGCCTCACAGATGGGGACGGCAGTGATGTATGGCTCGCCAGAACAGGAAATCAACCTTAAAAAAAAAACCAGAAGAATAAAACCTAAAAGAGCTGATCAGGACATTGTCAGGAGTCACTTCCAAAGCCTTGCCTAAGAGACAGACTGGACAAAAGTCAGAAAAAAGTTCTAATGCAGAAAAAAAACAAGGAGAAAGGAAAGAAAAAGTGGGAGATGAAAACAAGGAGAATTATGTATCGATGGAGAAGCTGGCATGAAATAAGCTGCAGATTGCTGGCATTGTTTATCTCTCTGGATATTAGCCAAACATTCAGCTACTCCTGTGATTTATTCAGGAAGAGGTTGATCCCAGCTCACGGAGAATTCTGTCTCCTGGGGCCTCTGAAAAAAAGAGGATCCTAAATCCTGTCTAGTTTACACTTTCCCCAATGCAAAGAAAAAAAAATCTCTAAAGATGCCCCTGAGGGGTTCCCTCCCTGTGAAGGCTGCCCCTCAGAGATGGCCATCTGGTCCCTCTGTGGAGGTGGGGATCACAGGAAGAACAGGAGGGAGCCCCTCTGTATTTTCTCCCATGGCCTGGGAAGTAATATCACCCCAGAGGAGAACCAGCGTTCTAGAATCTCAACATCAAACCCTCTAAGAAACAGAAGAAATGTTCTTTTTGTAGTTAAGAAGTGAAATTGGCAGATAATGAAATGCTTTCTCCCACATACTTTTGGGCAAGTTGTTGGAAAAAGATAGCATGTGCGTGCTGGAAGAGTCAAGGGTCAATTAACAGGAAGACCGTCAATGAGGTGGATTAACACGAGCTTGTAACAATGGACACAACCATAGCAGAGATGCCAAGGATGGTTCAGGACAGAGCAAAGATCCGATCTGCTGTACATGGGGTCACTGTGCGCTGTCGTTGCTGTTGTTAAGTGCCAT
>NW_006399765.1:26039429-26047650 GCF_000299155.1 Elephantulus edwardii | reverse complement strand
AGAAATTTATGGGACGTTTTGTGCCTGACATGACAGAGCAGCCTAGAAAGAGACCACAGCAGGTTTGAATCAAACCCAGAGAAATCTTCATTTCAGACAAAATCGCATTAACACCAGTGGGAAGAATAGCACCCAACAATCAAAAGCCTTCTTTGTTTTGCAAGGATCTCAGGAAATGACATTGCGAAGGCTTTGATAATTATGAAATCATTACCATTTCTTAAATGATAATTATGAAACCTCTGTGAATGCTGAAGTTGGGGAGTCCAAAAGAAGAGGAAAGGACTCAAAGGGAACCCTTGGCCCCATGGCCCCTGATGTGAAGCGGAGAGTACAAAACCGTTAACACACACATCTCCCAGATCCTAAGAGCATTTACATAGTGATAAAAAAAATAAAATAAAAAATTCTTTGACCTACCAAATAAAACATGGGGTGGAGGGGAAAAAAAATGTAGACTGGGCTCAGTTTCTAGACACCATATATAATGTCTAATGTTTTCACTCATCAGTTGTCGCCAGCTGAGATCAAAGTCAATTTGGAAGACACAGATTTATCTATAGAGAAAGCCAATAATAGGGGATCACATGGCCAGAAAAAAACCATAAAAAATACACTGAGCTGAGCAGCGATTAGAGAGAATAGGAAAATAAAGCACGCAGTTCATATATTGGGCACAAAACCCAAGTTGAGAGTCAAAACGGAAGGAGAAGAGATCCAAATAAATGGAGACGAATTAGAGACCATATTGTCATCCCCACCTTCTAGAAATTAACTGTTGCATCCGCAGAATTACAAGGCAAACCGTTCACGTGGAAGTCACTGCTGTCAGTTTGCGTAAGTGCAATGGCATTTTCAGAAGGACTTTCCCAAGAGCCTCTATCTTTCATGGCTTCCTACAAATCAGCTAGCAGCCGGGTTTGTATTGTTTTCATCTTGGTCAACTTCTGCGAGATCCTTCTGTGTTCACACAGCGCCGCCCTGCCTATCAATGAGCGAGCATCCTAATAAAATTTTATGCTGGTCTAGGACTTTTCTGTCTCGTCCTCACCTTCTGGTCTTGCATCATGCTGAGGGCAATTACACATTTATTTATTACACATCCCCAAATATAAAACCGTGAAAACTATACCAAAGACAGCCGCTTTTCAATCATCCATCAAGATATACCAGTTTCAGAAGACAATCCTTGTCCCACGTCCTGAGGGTCATTACTCACTCTTGAAAGCTCATTTCAAAGACCTCCTTCATCTCTTGATATCGTTAGATGGTGTGTGAGCCCAAGCGCCGTGTGGGGATCTCAATAACCCACGTTCTTTCTCGACGCGTGATTAGTGGGAGGTGCAGCCACCAATTTAGGCTGTGTCTACACAGAGCCAGATTAGCCCGCAGAGAAATGAAACTGTCCATCACCCAATGGGCAGCTTCAGCGACAGGAAATCACACCAAGGGGGCTCCTTGCTACTCCCCCCTCCCCCAGTGAGTGATAATTTGGATTCATTTTGAGTCTGAGGATGGAATTGTTTAACCAGCTATATTTTTTAAGTTGGCCTAGTGGACCGGAAGGGATGTTACCAAGCCAAAGGTGACTCTAATCCGCGGCCCTCAGGTCTGTTTTGAATTGTTTTTGGTCAAACATTCTTCTAGGTTGTATAGACCTATTCTATCCACTTGCCATACAGAGGTAACTCGTGGTTGCTGTGAAGCTGAACACTGTGACACTGATGTGCCAAATGTGATAATGGTTATCCATGGTGGACAGTGTTTTTGGTGAAGCTTCCCGATTAAAACAAGCTTGGAAGCAGGAGTGGCATCCACTTCTGTAATCGCTTGCCTCTGGAAACCCTATGAACCTGGAGAAACGATGAAAGTTATACAAGTGTCCTGGTCTTTCATTCATAGGGCCGATATGAGCCCCCTACGACTCAACTATTCTCGCCACTGGACCAACTGGCAGCATCAGGATGGATGACGAAGAGATTGAGAGTGTTCACAGCTTCAGTTTGCTCGGCTCCACAGTCAACACTCTTGGCACCAGCAGTCAGGAAATCAAAAAGCGTATCGTGATGGGAAAGTCTGCTGTTAGGGACCTCTCTAAGGTACTCAGGAGCAACAGTGTCTCTCTGGAGACTAAGGTGCGCCTGATACAGGCCATGGTCTTTGCAATCGCTTGTTATGCATCAGAGAGTTGGACAATGACTAGGGAGGACAGAAGGAGAGTGGATGCTTTTGAGCTGTGGTGCTGGAGAAGGGTACTGAATGTACCCTGGACTGCCAGGAAAACAAACAGATTTATCTTGGAGAGGATTAAACCAAGCTACTTCTTGGAGGCAAGGATTTTAGGGCTTCGTCTGACATACTTTGGACATGTTGCCAGGAGGGACGGGTCCTTGGAGAGGGACATCATGCTTGGGAGGGTGGAGGGGCAGTGCAGGAGGGGAAGGCCCTCTATGAGATGGATTGATTCGGTGACTGGGGTAATCGGGATGGGTGTGTCCGAGGCGGTGCGGTTGGCACAGGATAGAGCAGGGTTTAGGGCTGTTGTGCATAGGGTCGCTATGAGTCGGAAACGACTCGACGGCACATAACAACAACAACAACACGACTCAACAACACTAAACAACAACAATGTATTTTTAAAGTGGCACTCAGGACAACATGCTCTTTGCCCTGGGAGTCCTCAAAATCAATAGCTGATCTGCATTCTCGAAGCTCCAGCCTTCTTGGGGAGGTGGTTCCTCCTGCCTACCACGTGTCTTGCCTAGCCCAAGCCAAATATGAAATTTAAAATACAAATCTAATTGTGTCAGTCTCTTGCTTCTGGTCCTCCTCAGCGACAGATTCCAGGTACTCTAACGGTGAAGCTTCTCAGCATGCTTTGCAAAAGTCCTGGGACCTGTTCCCAACAGCCTCCTCCATCCTTCCTATTCCCAGCCACACTGGCTGTTGGCTCAGTCCTTAGTAGTGCAGTGTCACTCTCACAGATACTTTCTTTTCTGCCTAAGATGACCATCTTCCTGGTCATTCTAATTATTTTTTAAAATTGTAGCTTGTTCACATCAACAAACAAATAGATGGGAAAACTATGGTACAGTCACACAAATGGAATAGTATGCAGCACTGAACAATGACCTTGTAAAACACTACACAACATGGCTAAGCCTGGAAGACATTATGCTGAGTGGGATATCTCAGTCATAAAAGGACAAATAGTGCATAACACCACTGTTATAAAATAGAGCTGACATGGGGGATGGAGGGGAAAATAGGAAACAGTGGATAGATAATGAACACTGCATTAGAACAGATGAGAGGAAAAACTGTCTGAAAAAAAATATAAGATCAGGCATTTTATGTATGGCAACAATGTGGAATAAGAGGGGCATTGCAAAGTGGACTAGGGGAGCAGTAGGAATAAAATGTGCAACAATGAAGAAAGCTTTCTCTAAACCTTCATTAAAATAACAATTTAAAAATTTACAAATAAAACAATACTTGCTTGGGTGAAAGTAGAGTATATTAGCTTTTCATTCATTCTGTTCCTGACACTGGCTGCAATCCCCTGAGTATAACACTGCTCTCCCCACTCCCTCCCCGGGCTTCCCCTTTCCACTCATCCTTTGCCCCTGCCCCTTCCTACTTTCCCACCTTTGTTTGGGTACCGATGCTGCTGCCCTGGTGTTCTCACATGGTTGCCTGGACTAAGGAGTGCATTTCTCCCACTGTGACTTGGGGTTCCGAGGCTGCAAACTGCCAACAGGAGGAGATGGCCCATCTTTCTCCACAGAACTGCTGATGGAGTCAGACCACTGAGAACAGCTCAACTCGGTACAAACCACACCACCAGGGCTCCCTTTAAATGTACAAGGAAGCCCCCTCAAATCAGTGTGACTCATGTTAGTGTGATATGAGCTTTATTTCGGTGGTCTGGCACCTAAACTGCAAAATCTCTGAGGTACGTGTGTCTCAGATTCTAGGCAACACCAAAGATGCTTCCTGAGGGAGCTGGCCCCCTGCTGAGGCCCTGTCAGGGGCTATGAGGCCACGTCTCCAGCGCTGCCTTCCCACGGGCCTCTTGATAAATGCCAGGAGATGTGTTTCCAACTGTAATAGGATTCACAGATGCCTCATCTGGGATACAGAACTTGTGCAAAAAAAAAAAAAATAAAATAAAATGGACCGTGGAGAAAAACCTCCCAGCCCTTGTCTGGAGATTTGCAAAGTCGTGGATGGACGGCGCTGGGCAGAGGCAGGATAGCCCATGTGATATAATATCCTCCAAGCACTGCAGTGTGACAGGGCACCAGCAAGGAAGCCAAAACCACCCTATTTTTGGCTCAAATGCTCATTACCATCTTTTATGTAAGCAGATTGATTTGAGAGCATATTAACTGGAGGTTGTTTTTTTTCTAAAAAAAAATGTAGATTCTAGTACTGTTAGGAGGGAGCCCTGGTGGCTTGTGGTAAAAAGCTGTGCTACAATGCCAAAGGCATGTGGTTTGAATCCACCAGCTGCTTCACGGGAGAAGGATGGGCAGTTTCCTCCCACGCAATTCATTGCCTCTGAAAACCCACTGGAGGGTCAGCTATGGGTCGATTCAAGAGCACACAACAGCAACAACAGCAGCAGCAACACCTACTGGTATTGACTTAGGGTGTGTTTAAAGATTTCCTCAATGGCCAAACCTCTTAGGTTGTATGTTTAATCTACTGAGTTCATGTTCCAATACACACGCCCACTGGGCCAGCACGGGAGCAGCCGGTGTTAAGCAACCTCCCTGAATTAAACAGAAGTTGAACAAGTGAGAAGTATTTCTGAGCTTGTTCAGAAAGTCTGTTTTATTGTCACCTGGTAACAAAGCTTTGCTTTTCCTCCACGGTGACTGAAGGAGGGACGGACATGTGACCTGCTCACGTCCAATAAGCCCTAATGAAACTCATTGCCTCGGTGTTGATTTCAGCTCATGGTGGCCCCGTGTGTTGACTGGTAGAATTGGACTCCGGGGGCTTTCTTGGCTGTGATCTTTAGTCGCTTTCTAGGCCTTTCTTTGTGACATCACTGGATGGGTTTGAACTTCCAACTACCCAAAGGGATAGCAACTTATTGGAAACCACTTGAGCAATCGCTCCCATGTTTGTGTGGGGTTTCTGGAAGAGGAGGAAGTGTCTCTCTGCTCTATTCCCTGGAAGCCCTTTGGAGCTATAGAGTCCCCACAAGAAACCCAAGAATGAAGCCAGCACGGAGAAAGACAAGCCCAAGAGAAACAATTTAATTCCTTGGACCAAGTCCTTTCTGAAGGCAACTACATCTGAACAGTTAGATCCTTTCAACCTGTAAATGATCTTTTCACTTCTTCAAGACATTTTGAGATACACTTTCTGTCACTGGAAAAATGTAATGAGAGACCTTAATATCAGGTCTGCCTTGAGGAGTCCATGGCCACCTAAGATCTCTGTGGCTTTGACCCCAATCACCACGATCACCACATCCACTCTTTCCTGGTCAGAGATGGGGTGGGAGCCCACAGCTTTCCAATGGGTGCCCAGTAGGCTGTGGAGGGGGACGTCCAGGTGGTGCTTGGCTGCTAACTCTAAGGCTGGAAGTTCAAACCTACCCAGAGGCTGTGTGCTTTGGTAAAGCTCATAGCCTAGGACAACCCTTGGGGAAATTCTGCTCTGTTACATGGGATCGCGATGAGCTTGAAAATACACAGTGGTGCCCAACAAGGACAAGAGCTTGTGGTGCGACCTCAGCCCTCCACCTTGGGGACGGACTCTGCGTGGCTTCCTCGGGCTCCTGCTCCTGTCAGCACACACACGCTGACACACAACTACACTCAGAGAACAGTGCAGAGCACAGCAAGGACACGAGACGCCAACAGGAGGCAGGATAAGGGGCAGTGGCCACACTCCAGAAGGCCGGGCTCCACGAAGGGCCAAAACGGTGCCAGGCCCCACGCCCTCAGCCCTGCACGCCATTGCAGGCCTCACAGTCAAGTTCTAAACAGTTAAATATGAACTGTCAACAAGGCCTTGTCTTAATAACCAAACTTGAGGCCTTTTATCCGGGAAGATTTATGAAGTAATTTTAAAGAGATCCAAGCAAACATCTGTCAATAAATTGAATGCCAGCTACAGGATTTACAAGCAAGACAAGAATTTCTCATTAAGTGCACATTAACACGGTGGGGATCATAAATAGAAGGAGGCCAGGATGCGGGGCCTCTCAGGCTGTCATTAAAACACTATCTAAGAACTAATGAGGAAGTGATGGAAGGATACTAATGATGTCGGCTAGCAGCCTTGCCCGGCTGAGGAGGGCTGGCGATTCAGGCGACTCTAGGGCGCCGGGCAGACCTGGCCTGGCTCCTGGCACCACATTTTATCACCCAGGGGGAGCCATGCATCGTCTCAGCCCACCTCAGGGATGGCAGATGTACCCACATGGCTCCCTGAACTGCTAAAGCTTCTAGAATCACTCATTTGACTTGTGGGAACAGCTTCCAGTAGCCCTGAGCACTTTGTTGTTGTTGTTGTTATGTGCCGTCGAGTCGTTTGCGACTCATAGCGACCCTATGCACAACAGCCCTAAACCCTGCTCTATCCTGCGCCAACCACACTGCCTCTGACACACCCCTCCCGATTACCCCAGTCACCGAATCAATCCATCTCATAGAGGGTCTTCCCCTCCTGCACTGTCCCTCCACCCTCCCAAGCATGATGTCCCTCTCCAAGGACCCGTCCCTCCTGGCAACATGTCCAAAGTATGTCAGACGAAGCCCTAAAATCCTTGCCTCCAAGGAGTAGCTTGGTTTAATCCTCTCCAAGATGAATCCGTTTGTTTTCTTGGCAGTCCAGGGTACATTCAATACTCTTCTCCAGCACCACAGCTCAAAAGCATCCCCTCTCCTTCTGTTCTCCCTAGTCATTGTCCAACTCTCTGATGCATAACAAGCGATTGCAAAGACCATGGCCTGTATCAGGCGCACCTTAGTCTCCAGAGAGACACCGTTGCTCCTGAGTACTTTAGAGAGGTCCCTAACAGCAGACTTTCCCATCGCGATACGCTTTTGGATTTCCTGACTGCTGGTGCCAAGAGTGTTGACTGTGGAGCCGAGCAAACTGAAGCTGTGAACAATCTCAACCTCTTTGCCATCCATCCTGATGCTGCCAATTGGTCCAGTGGTGAGAATCTTTGTCTTCTTGACATTGAGCCTCAGTCCATATTGAAGGCTGCAGTCCTTGACCCTTCGCAGCAAGTGCATGAGGTCCTCCTCAGTTTCAGCAAGCAGGGTTGTGTCATCTGCATAACGGAGATTGTTAATAGACCTTCCACCAATCCTGATACCACAATTCTCTTCATAGAGTCCAGCCTCTCAGATAATCTGCTCTGCATACATGTTGAAAAGGTATGGAGCCAATATTGTCATTACACCCACTTTCCGGAAGACCCTATACTAAGTAATACTTCCATGTGGCAAAGGCAAAACTTCTCCTTGGCCGAGATTTTCTTGTGATGTAAGATGAGGCTACATCTCTAACAAGTTAACCCTCTACTGTTAATCCTGACTTTTACCAGTCCTTTAGGATAGAGCGGAACGGCCCCCGGATTTGCAAAGCTGTAATTTGTACAGCAGCTGTATCGTCCTTCTCTGATGGAGTAGCTAGTGGGTTCGAACCATGCACCTTTCAGTTTATAGTCAAGAGCTTAACTACTTTGCCATCAGCATTCCCCATTGATAAGTTAGATGTGGCAAAAAAGGGGGGTTGGGAGTTTTGCTCCACACACATTCCTCAACCTCTGTAATTCTTTGGGCCGAGTCTTTAAATTAGCATACTCTGCCTGCTAGCTCTCCTTCTGCTCCAAGTAAAGTGGAGATCAGGCCATGTTCAAGGCCACACAGGCCTGAGGGCCTCAAGGCTGGAGGTTCAAGTGAACAGGAAGCGAGTTTTGATCATGAGGTGAGGCTGGTCTACTTGACTGTCTGACATATCCGTCCACAGAGAGTGAGATGGTCAGAACAAGTTATTAAACCAGGAAGTCACTGACTGAGGTCAAGGTCAGGAGATGGCTCCAATCTATCTTAAGCCTTCATTCCCAGGACCCTTGTGGGCAATCTGTGCTATATTTTCTATTCTATTCTATTCTATTCTATTCTATTCTATTCTATTCTATTCTATTCTATTCTATTCTATTCTATTCTATTCTATTCTATTCTAT
>NW_006399765.1:25977264-26039329 GCF_000299155.1 Elephantulus edwardii | reverse complement strand
TTAATATATTATATTAATTTATTCTATCTTGCTGACTCCAACTTTTAGAACTCCATGTGACTGGACAGAACTGGCCTACACCTTCACAGGCACCCGCAGCCTAGAAAGAAGGTTTACAGGAAGTCCCCACAGACAGTCAGGGTTGAATCTTTCAGGGAGGAGATGAATTATTAGAATGCAGTAAGTTTTCAAAAAAATCCCATACTTGTTGTTGTGTCTTTCCTCACTCAGAAACCCTGCAGGATGGTGTTCCAAAGCTGTACGTATTAAAATGCAAACCACCACACCTTTCCCCTGCAGAGTGGCTGGTGGTTTCGAACCTCTGACCTTTTGGTTAGCAGCCAACTCTTCGCCTACAGAACCACCCAGGTCCCTAGAATATACTGTGTTCACAACATTTCATTTGATGATATGCATCCACATTGATGCCATTTCCTTTCCTTCCCTTTGCCTTCTGTCTCCACACTTGGATGGACTCCCCACTAGAACAAGAACTGTTTCTTATGGTAGAGCCCCAGAGACCAGGATGACGAGCCAGTCGTTCTTCAAACCCAGAATAAAACTTCCTTCCATGGCTCAACTTTCAGCCACACAACATTCACACCAGGGAGGCACTCCCTCCTCAGAATAACCAACTACGTATGGCCAAATAAGCAGCGTTTGACCAAAGAGACATTTCAGAGATCAGGAAGAGGCAGGCTAGAAGGATTGATGGAAATGAGAATCACAGGGAGAGAGCAGGGAAGGTGTGATTCTACAGTAGGTAGTGTCACTAACGTTATATAACAAAGTGTGTTTAGATGACCAAATGGAAAGCTAATATGCCTTCTAAAACCTTCACGGACATGATAATACTAAGGAAAAAGGAAAGCTCTTACCTTCTTGCTCTACACTCTGATCCCCAGAGCTTAAAACACTAACTGGCATAGAGAAGTCACTCGGTCAATATTTATTGAATGAATGAATGAATGAAAAAATAATGAATGAATGAGTGAGTGAGTGATGAGGAGCCCTGAGACCCAGTTAAGTTGGACAAAGGGCCAGAGGAAAGGGCCATGCTTGAGTGAAAAGCGGAGCAGAGATGTTTTGCTGTTTTTGTTGGGTTTTGGGATTTGTCTTAGTAACCAGAGCTCTAAAGTAGTGAAAAACATGCCAGAAACTTCCCAAGGGCACCTGGAGCCCACCAGTAACCTTCAGGGTGTGTTCTGGAAAGAGTCAAAGCAGATCAAGGACTTGATAAAACGTTATAAAAGAAAAGGTCTGCACCATGGTGTTTATTGCTGTTAGGAATGTAAACACAAAGATGGCTATTGTGCGACCCAGTGCCAGGTCCTGGGAGGATGGCTCCATGCCCTCCGCTCAGCTTAAGCCCTTTATCTGACAACCCTCGAGATCGCACCTCTTGGTCACTCAGAGCCTGTGTGCGCACCTGAAGGCAACACGCTGACCAGCTGGAACTGGGCTGATTCGTGCTGGGTGCACAGTGAGAACTCAAGGAGTGAAAGTCAACAGTCCATGCTGGCAGTCAAAGTGCTGCCGGGTGAGCCCAGGGGGCTGTGTGCCCACAGAAAGGCCTGGCATCACACAGCTTCTCACGGGAGTATTGGCCACCCACCCAGATTCTCCACCTGCAAGGACAAGCTGAGATGCCCTTCTGGCCAAAGAGAACACGCCGTGTGTCTGTGAACTGCAGAGTGGCCTGTACCTGGCTCGCCCTAGGAGTCCAGAATGTTGTGTTTGGGACATGCTGACCTGGGCTCTGCTCTGGGGAAATCTGGAGCCTGGCAGGGTTGCAGGGAGAGGAGCTACAGTTGTAACAAAGTCTTGGCAGTTCCTAAAAGGTCACGTGTGACTCTGCGTTACCACCGGCCAAGGAGCAATTTCACCAACTGTCAGTCAGTGGATTTTAAAGAAGAGAAGCTATGTGGAACCAGGTAGTTTGAGAAACGCATTCTGAGTAAACACATTCTCAGTTCCTGTAAAGATTATAATCCCATGTGACAGAGAAGACCTGTCCCAGAGGGTTTTCTAGGGGAGCCCTGCTGGTACAGTTTGCCACATGTTGGGCTGTTAACCGAAAGGCCAGAAGTTTGAATTCTCCAAGGTCTCTGAAGGAGAAAGATAACACAGTCTCCTCTCATAGATTCCAGCCTTGGAAATCTAAGGGAAGGGTGCTGTGAGTGAGGACCGGCTCAATTTGGTTTTGATAATTTTTACATGAGCAGATGTTTCTCCTCTGGAACACTAGGTAATTTCAAACCACCAACCTGTGAGTGGGCAGCCAACCACTTAACCATTGCGCCACCTTTAAAAGGGGTTTTTAAGTCACTATCATGAATGGCAAAGAAGGATCACAGCAATGCAAGATAAATCTAAAAACAGGCACTTAACTATTATAATAAAACACACTTATTTGTGTATTTGGCAGCATCAGGATGGATGGTGAAGAGGTTGAGATTGTTAACAACTTTAGTCTGCTCGGCTCCACGGTCAACACTCTTGGCACCAGTAGCCCAGGAAATAAAAAAAATGTATTGCAACAGGAAAGTCTGCTGTTAGGGACCTCTCCAGGGTACTGTAGAGCAATGGTGTCACTCTGGAGACTAAGGTGCATTTAATATAGGCTATGGTCTTTGCAATCACTTGTTATGCATCAGGGTGTTGGACATGACTAGGGAGGATAGAAGGAGAATTGATGTCTTTGAGCTGTGGTGCTGGAGAAGAGTATTGAATGCTAAGAAAACAAACAGATTCATCCTGTTGTTGTTGTTGTTGTTGTTAAGTGCCATTGAGTCACAGGCGACTCATAGTGACCCTATGAAGGAAAGTCCTCGACGCTTGGGTGCCTTTCATCCTCTCTCCAGGTTCATAGGGTTTCTGGAGGCAAGCTATTATGGAAGTGGACGCCACTGCTCCTTCCACGCTTGTTTTAATCGGGGAGCTCCACCCCACTCTCTGTCTGCATTGGATAGCCAACCATTAACACATTTGACACATCAGTGTCACAGTGTTCAGCCTCACAGCAATCACAAGTGACCACGGTATGGCAACTTATACACCAGGGCTATATGACCTAGAAGAATGTCTGAACAAAAACAATGAAAGATTGGCCTGAGGGCCGCGGATTAAAAGTCACCCACCTTTGGCTTGGTAGCATCATTTTCTGTTCACTGGGCCAGCTGCGCTCTCTCTCTCTCCCTGTGTGTGTGTGTGCCTCTCTCTCTCTCTTTTGATATTATTGTTGTTAAGTAATAGCTTAATAATAATAATAACTTGCCTTCGGAAACCCTATGAACCTGGAGAGAGGATGAAAGGCACCTAAGCGTCGAGGACTCTCCTTCATAGGGTTACTATGAGTCGCCTGCGACTCGACGGCACTTAACAACAATAATAATATCAACAGAGATTCATCCTAGAGAGGGTTAAAACAGGATGTTCCTTGGAGGCAAGGATTCTGGGGCTTCGTCTGACATACTTTGGATATGTTGTAAAGAGGGACATCGTGCTTGGGAGGGTGAAGGGATGGTGCAAGAGGGGAAGATCCTCTATGAGGTGGATTGATTCAGTGACTGGGGTAATCGGGATGGGTTTGTCAGAGGCAGTGCGATTGGCACAAGATAGAACAGGGTTTAGGGCTGTTGTACATAGGGTCGCTATGAGTTGCAAACGACTTGACGGCACATAACAACAACCCCAAATCATCTCATATGCCACATTTCCCGAAACTTTAGGAGCCCAGAATCTGCAATGATTCCAGAAAAGTTTCTTTCAGCTCAGAGCTGAGCACACAGAGACTTCTATGCCCCCCCCCCAACAGAATAGACAGAAGGTCTGGGGGCAAAGACCGGCGAGGGTGTGAGTTTATTAACACCAGGGAAAGGTGATAAAGGCCGAGACAGAGCCGCTGGGATAAGGACCAGAGAATCACACAACCATTTGAGAGCCTTTTCAGCAGGACACCAAACTGGCTTGAGTGGCAGACAGAAAGGGTGGGGGCAGAGGGCTGCTGGCATTGCTGATGGGCATGGTGTGGTTCCTAAACGGAGGGGCAGAGCCTGACAGCCCTGTGCAGAGTGATTCCATTTATATCAGAGTCATTCACAGAAGCCCAGCTCGTGAGCTCTCTAGTGCCTCAAACACCGTGACGTAAGCTCCAGAGGAGGACTGTCGGTGACAGAGGCAGCATCCTGGGGGGAAACTATTTACACCACAGACAGTGTTTAGGATGGATGGGGGGCAGGGGGACGGAAATGGCTCTGTATCCATCTGTCTGCCCAGCTGTGGAAACTCCACAGCTAATGGAAGACAAATTTCTGTTAGCAGATTGCTTTCTATTTTGCAAATCTAACTTCTTTCTTAAACTATAGTAGTGCTGTTGTCAATGATTAAATGCAAGCAAATAATCACTAGGCTTCAACCATAAATTGAAGTAGGTAGTTCATGTGTTTTAACTTTTCAGAGTCCTACTGCCCCACCCTCACCATGCTTGCAAAGTTTTGGGGTGGGGGCAGGCAGGAAAACTAGGCCAGGAATCCGCATCTGCACCACCTGGTGGAAATCTAGACCATGGTGGCCAAGCTCACAGGCCAAATGACCATCTCTTCCCTTCACTCTGCTCCAGTCCATTACATCTGAGGGTTTCACCAAGAAAGAAACTTACAGTCCTAACAGTCATTTCAACGTGCTGGGAAGGAGGGTACCCAAACCCTATTTTCTCCTCTTCTTTTTCCCTCAGCTCCCCCACTCCCTTATAATGCTATAATGTGATGCCTTTCTTTGGGTGAAGCAATTTGCATCACTTAAAGGAATGAAAAGAAACTATAATATCAAGTTGATCTAAACTACTGAGTAAAAAAAGATACTTGAAACTTTAAATAAAGCCCAAGAAGATGCAGGCTGAGATAAATGTCGAGAAGCCAGGAATGAGGCTGGCTTTGGAAACCACAGATAAGGCCAACTTCAAGTCTTCAGAAGGGTTTCAGGTTCTCCTTCTGTAAAACAAGGAGGGCTTCCTACCAATAGAGGCTGCATGAGGATAAGTAAGCTGGCACCCAAGAAGTTCTTAGCACCGTGCTAAGCGTGCAGTTGTTGTTGTTAGGTGCTGTCAAGTTGACTGTAACTCACAGAGACCTGAAGGACAACAGATTAAATGAAGCAGCCCTATCCGCCATTACCACCGACACTCTTTGGGTCATGCTCAAGTCCACTGATGTTAATAAGTAGTAAGAGAAAATGCATTTGCTGTCATGCCTAGCAGTCCATCTGTATTTGTTGTTGCTGCTGTCCATCTGTATTTGTTGTTGTTATGTGCTGGTAAATGGATCCCAAATCATAACGACCCTTCAGGACAGAGTACAACATCACCATATTTCTAAGGGTCTGACTTAGACAGGAGCCGATGGCCGTATCTTTCTCTTGAACTGCAGGTGGCAGATTCAAACCATCGACCTTTCAGTTAGCAGTCAAGCACTTAATTATTGTGCCACCAGGGCTCCACCTTGGTTATCCACGAACTTCCTTAAATTTACTAAGGAGTGTGCAGGGTATGGAACGGTACCCCGCCTACAGATACATGTGACAACTTGTGAGGATTCTGAAGGCTTGCACTGCAAGAAAGTAACTAGACTGGAAAGGTTCTAATGATAGAGTTTGATCGAGATACATGACCAGGATGGGAAAGCCATAGTCACAGAAACCAGATCAGTTCCACATGAAGGTCTGAGGGGAGAGAGGGTGTGACTCTGAGAGGGCAATTCTGAGGGAGGTTTTTATGTGACGGAACCATTATATGTGCTGATTCTTGCCATTTACACAAACCTAGATGTGCAGAGAGTTGTATATGCACCAAGAGAAAAAGCCAATTAAATTACTGGAGGGTTGAGAGCTCCAGTAGCTTAATGGATAAGAAGTTGTACTGCCAACTCAAAGGTACGTGGTTCAAATACACCAATGGCTTTGCAGGAAAAAGATGAAAAATCTTCTCCTGTGCAGTTTGCAGTCTCTGAAAACCTGCTAGAGGGTAAGTTATAAGTGGTTTCCAACTCTATGGCAAATAATAATAATATAATAAGAATCACCATCTCTGTGGTGAGGACTGGTCAGTCCTTGGAAAAAGATGTCATGCTGGAAAGTTAGAGGGTCAGTGAGAAAGAGGAAGACTCTCAATAGATGGGTGAATACAGTGACTGTAGCAATGGACTTGAGTGTGACAGGGCTCACAAGGCTGGAGCAGGAGAGGATCGCGTTCCCATCTGTCATGCACAAGGTCACTATGAGTCAGAATCAACTTAATGGCACCGAACACAACAATGAATGCAAAAGATTAAAAGCGACCATATAAAAATTATAACATCTCTGAAGATACATTCCATCTTCATATGCACAGATAAAAAAGAATTTGCAATCCGTGTGTGTGTGTGTGTGTGTGTGTGAGAGAGAGAGAGAGAGAGAGAGAAAAGCAGGAATATGACAATGTGAACACGAGGTGAGGTGTAAGAGGGGTCCCCTTCAGGATGTTCACTTGAATTACAGGACAGGGGTGAAGGAGGGAGGGTGTGACTGGCATGCAGTTGGGCCAGGAATGGGAAAGTGAAGCACTGAGAGATGGAAAAAACGATGACCAAATACAGTATCAAAGAAGAAAATATAACCTGATCCTATTTATGTAAAATTATGCACATATGCAATTACGACAAAAAAATAAAGACACACTGTTGTATGCTGTGGAGTCAATTCTGACCTGCTGTAACCTTGCAGGGCAGAGAACTGCCGCTTGGGTCTCTCAGGGTGTACTCTCTCCTAGAGTAGATTGCCAGGGTCTCCTCCTGTGGAGACACTGAGTGCATCAGGCTCATAATCTTTCAGTGAGAAGCCAACTGTGGAAGAATTTAAGTACTGCACCACCATGGAGTCGTGTGTGTATGTGAATACACACATACACATACTAGATATAGGTACAGATACACAACAAATATATTAATACACATACATCTATGTATAGAACTATATCTAGTAATACATACATTATATAATATACACTGTTGTTGTATACTGTCAAGTCAGAACCGACCCATAGCTGACCCTCAGAGGGTTCTCAGAGGCAGTTAATCACACAGGAGGAGACTGTCCAGCCTTCTCCCAAGGAGCAGCTGGTGGCCTTGTATATTAATATACATACATATATATACCTAAGTATCTATCTATCTATCTATCTATCTATCTATCTATCTATCTATCTATCTATCTATCATTGTTTATCATAGAGATGGAATTGACCTATAGCTGACCCTCCAGCCAGTTTTCAAAAGCAGTTAATTGCATGGGAGGAGATTGTCCATCCTTCTCCCGTGGAGCACCTGGTGGTCTTGAACTGCGTGCCTTAGAGATTGAAGTGCAGCTTCCTGCCACTGCACCACAAGAGCTCCATCTCTCTCTGTGTATCTATCTCTACCTCTATCTCTATCATCTCTATTTCTATCTCTCTATCTCTCTCTCTCTATCTCTATCTCTACCTCTATCTCTATCATCTCACTATCTCTATCTCTAGCTATCTATATCTCTATATCTATCTTTATCTAGATATCTCTATCTCTATCTATACACATATACACATACATACATATACATATATAAAATTATTATATTAATATATTTGTTGTGTATTTGTATCTATCTCTAGAAAATTACTGTGGAGTCAGAACCGACTCTGAGCTGACCCTCTGGCAGGTTTTGTTGTTGTGCTATCACATCAGAACCAACTCCTAGCTGACCCTCCAGTGGGTGAGAGGCAGTTACTTGCACGGGAGGAGACAGCCCGTTCTGGCGCAGAGCATCTGGTGGATTTAATCACATGCCTTTGGGATTTCAGTGCAGTTTCTTCCCACTAGATTGCCTGAGCTCCTATTAGTTGTTATTGTTGTTGTGTATCGTGGAGTCAGAACCGACCCATAGCTGACACCTCTGGTGGGTTTTCAGAGACAATAACCGCACCAAAGGAGTCAGCCCATCCTTCTCCCACAGAGCAGCAGGTGGCCAAAACCCACATGCCTTTGGGATGATAAATGTATGTTAGTATACTAGTTGTGTATCTCTCTCTATCTCTGTAAAGTTACTATGGAGTCTGAACTGACTCACTAATCCTCTGGCAGGTTTTCTGAAGCTAAAACTGGACAGGAGGAGTCTGCCCATCTAACTCACCACCTTTAGGTTAACAGCACAACACTCTGTGGATCCCTGTTGTTCTTCTCTCACGAGCAGCTAGTGGATTCGAACTGCGTTCCTCTGTGTTGGCAGAGGTTCTGTGGCTTAAAGGCACGGAGTTACACAGTCAATCCAAAAGCTTGAGGTTTTAATCCACTAGTAGCTGCCTGAGGGCATCGGCAAGCCCACTAGAGGGCCGGCTATGAGTCGGTTCTGATCAGAAGGTAAACAACAATACACACACATATACACTAACCCAAAGGCCATGCCACTCTGGGGTCCTTATCCATCAAGTGGCTCCACCAGAAAAAGATGGGCTGTGACTATTTAGTACAGCTGGGAAACCCACTGAAGAGGGCTAGCAATGAGGGGATTCTGAGCCAAGGAGTTTGAGTAAAAAAAAAAAAAAATTATACACACACACACACACACACACATTCGATTATGTGACCTGCAGTAAAAAGCAGAACAGGCATTTCATTCAGATCTGGGGAAAATTCTGAGCTACAGAAACTTATCCCTTTCCCAATGTCTAGCTCTCTACATTTCAGATTACAAGTAACTGCAACTGAAGCCCTCCAATCACCAGATTATCTGTATTGATATGGGCTGTTCCAGGTCAAGTGAGATTTTATAGTGTTAGAAAAGAAAAAAAATTAAAATTGCATTGATTTCTTTTTTTTAATTGCCATTCATTTTAATAATTATTTTTATAGAATATGCTACTTATGTTGTTGCTGAGATTACAAATAGCAAAACAGAAACCCGTAATTTCTACAGATAGCATTTAATTACAAGATTCTGTTTCTTGAATTGTGTTACCATTTTCACTATTTAAGCTACATAAACTCACTGACCACTCTGCCAAGGTTTATAGCTAATATTTCTAGTTAATGGTATGAATTTGATCCCATACAGACAGTTCTTAAGTGTATATGCTCAAGGTAGACATTTTTACTAGTTAAGCTAAAATATTTTTTCTTTTTTTATATTTTTTTTTTATTTTAATGAAAGCATATAAAGAACTTGGATTTCCATTCATTCATTGTTTCACATTTTCCTCCCCGTTCCTCTCCCCCCCACCCCCAGTTCCCTTTTTTCTTTGGGGGAAAAAGTTCTTTCACTGTTATACAGTCCCTCCCCCCACCAACCCAACCACTTTACTATGTAGCTCTTACTACGGACTCTTTTATGAATGCAAAACCTTTTCACTTCACCTCTAACCACTAACGTGCTAACGGTAACTGGCCAAGCCACCCAAGCAGCTTTTGTGGGCAGTTTTAAAAGCAATAAAGTGATTTGCTCCATTTTTCAGATGGAGATGAAGGTGGTGTTGCAGATGATGCCTTCCCTGTTGGGATATCCTTGGGTTCACAGAGGGCTTCTTTATCTGTCACATCAGAGGCCACAGGGCAGAGTGGCCCAGACACGTGTTGACACGGCCACTCTACAGATGAAGAAACTGAGGCCCTCTGGGGGAAGGGACTGACCGTCGCTGTAACCAGCACATCTCCACTTCTTCCACATTCTTCCCTCAGTATCTGTTCATTTGGATAATATCAAGGACTTGACCATGAAACACATAGTCTAAATTTTTTTTTTTTTTAGGAAAAATGGTGGGGGTAAATCTATCAAAGAATGCAAGGACAATGTTCTCATAAAGGATGCTGTGAGAACAGACTGTTCATGTTGTTTGTTTTATTAATCACAGGGTCACACAAAACAGACCTTTGGGTCCTGAACACTCCCCACCATCAATGTCAGGAATGTTGATAAGAAAAATCTACAGCACAGAGTGTTGCTAACTCTTGATATCCCAGAGATGACCAGGTCAGGATAATGTTCTCGACTTTGTATCTGGCATGCAGGAGGATTTAACAGATGTGCTAAATGTTGCTGGTTTTTAAACTGTGTTTCCTAGGGACAATGGCTAAATGCGAGGTTGTTAGGTGGTTCTGAGCCAACTCCTACACACAGGGACCCTACAAAGCAAGAAAGAAAACTCTGAGCCTCGGCCAATCCTCACAATCGCTGCCGTGTTCAGGCCCCTTGCTGTAGCCACCGTGTCCATCCGAGAGGGACAAACAGAAAATCACACACAAGGAAAATAACAACAAAACTAGTTGCTGTGGTGTCGATATAGACTCAGAGGAGCCGACGTGCGTCAGAGCACAATGTGGCTTTCTGAAGTTGTCAGTGCTGGTCTATCAAATATGGGTCACCAGGACTTTCTTCTGAGGGACTTCGGCAGGGTTTGCCTGGCTTCTCCTCAGTTAGCTGCCAAGTCCTTTACTGTTTTCAACACTCAGGAAGTTCTGCATATGAATAAAAAGGTAAAAATATACTCTTCCAATAAAAAACCCAAATCAAAACCCCACTGTCATGGAGTTGATTGTGCATTATGGTGACCTTCCATCCAATTGCCAAGACTGCCACTCTTTCGGGTGGGTTTGTTTTTGTTTTTTTTTTAATTTTTATTGATATTTTAACCACAGTTTACAGAAAACTTGGATTTCCATTCATTCATTGTTTTAAGGACAGCACTTGTAACAAGGGCAGGCCGCCATATCTTTCTCTTCCAAGAGCACAGCTGGTGGATTTGAACCATTAATCTTTCCATTAGCAGTCCAGCACAAAATGCACTACGTCTCCAGCGCTCGCTTTTTCCAATGGAACAACTCAATGGTCTACGCTCAGGTGATGCCCATCCGCTTACATGCTCTGCTGTTTCTGACTTGCTCTAAGTCACTGTGGCATTTTCTGCATTGCACGATCTGCTTCCTACCAGCAGGGTCTCAAGGTTGAGTTCACATGTGAAGGCCCATTAGAAAAGGATGCAGGTTGTAGAGTTCCCGTAACCAGTTCAAGGTGGACACACTATCCCTACTCCTGTCTTTGGGACAGCTCAGCTCTGGGAAGGACCAGACTCATCACAGGAAATGGAGACACAGCAAAGGCAAGGAAACAGCAGATGGAGCTTCTGGTTAAAGAGACTGAGCTGAGAAACAAAAGGGAGTCAGGGCCAAGTTGACAATGACCAAGATCGTCCAGAAAGGGGAAAGGAATCATATAGACTCTAAGGGGCCATAGAGGGGAACCTTCCAAGGAATGCTAGGGCTGGACCCTCAGAGAGCCCCAGAAAAAACCCCAGACACAAAGGGAAAAGATAGCAATGACTGTCTGAGAGGGAGTAAGAGAAGAAGGAAGCAGGGAATGAGGGAGAGGTGAGTTAAAAAATACAGATGAATTTCAGAGGTATAAAAATCCCAATAAACATTTGTGTCAGAGCAAGCTAATGAAATATGGATTCTGTACCTTAGTAACTTATTGTTTAATGAAACTATTATTATTAATCTTATTTTTACTTGAATTACTTTGGACAGTACAAATGGTTAAGGGCTCATCTACCAGCTAAAAAGATGGCAGTTCAAATCCACTCAGAGATGCCTTGTGAAACAAGGCTGAGAATCTGCTTCCCAAAGGTTACGCTGTGAAAATCCAATGGAGCAGTTCTAGTCTGCCACACGGGTGGTTCCCATGAGACAGAATCAAGTTAACCAACTGCAACAACAATAGGTGCTTGGCCCGTGACAGTCAGATGCCACAGAGCACACATATAAAGGTGCATCTTGTGGCGAAGGTATAGTATTAGGGAGGGAATTTTTAAAAAAGAGAGGGAACTGCTTTTCTAAAATTATTGTTTTAGGAGAAAAGTTCCTCTACTTGAGGGCAAAAGGCATGAACGAGGGGTATGCAGAAAGCTGAGAAACCATCTGGTTTGAGAAGGTTGGATCTGACGTATTTTAGGAATCCATCAGCCCTGAACTAGCATCATTCTCAAAAGGTGGAGGCCTCCCTCAGAATTCAGGATACCCATAGCAAGACACGCAGGGGAAGGGTAAGACATCACATTCAGTCGTGGCACTGGGGAGACCCTTCCCACTTTGGTCAAAGTTTCCATCAGAATTCTCAAAACGATGACGAGAGGACTCAGGCCAGAGAACTCATCCAGGCTGCCCTGCCAGGGCCTCGACGCGCTGCCTCCTCCTCTTCCCCTCTCTTGCTCTTTCTCCCTCTGCAGCCTCCAACTCACTCACGGTCTCAACACCGCTTGTTCTTTCTCTCTCTCTTAACACAGTCAGCTCTCACATTGCCAAGTTCAGCTCCTGGAAGCCTAAGGTGGCAAGTATAATTCTCTCTCTCCTTCAGAGTCATTGACGTGTAAATGGGTGAAGGGCAACAGATTAAACTGAACTCCAATGAAAGTCCTGGATGCCACAGCACATTAATGTCAACAGATTGTTTCAAATCACTAGCAAGAGAAGATTTGTGTTCTTTGTTCGCCCTTTCTTCCCCTCCCCAAATCTGAAGCCTAAAAGGATCTCTGAGAATCTCCTCTCAGCAGGAAGATCGGAGCTGGGAGTCCAACCTGGAGCCAGCAGGAGCCCTGAAGCCCAGGCTTTTTCTGCCCCTCAGCTTCTCTCAGTGTGGAATCAGCTCTGCTGATGGGTCGGGTTTGATGGGCGTTACATCAGAGGACCCGGGTGTTCATCTTTTAACTTATTTTTGCAACGCAGGTATTTCTGCAAACAAGAACCGAGAAGGGCCTCCAGCTAAATCAGGGGCAGTCCCCCAGGAGCAGGCCCGTAGAAGGGAGACTGCAGGAGGAGAAGAAAATGAAGACAAGGCTGTTGCTTCTTAATAAACATGATCACATTTCCAGCATGCATTATTTATCACTTCTCTTCCGCTGATTTATTGTCCTAAAACACATAATCTAATACGGGGAGCCGCACAGTCAGGCCTACACAAGGGTCCTGGTGATTTGGTCATGTTAACCAAAACCAAAACCCAGGGCTCCCCAGAAGGACTGGGAGGGTATTGGCTCCATGCACGATGGGAACCACCTTAAGCTGGCTTTTCTCTCCTTCCTCCTCCTCTTCCTCCTCCCCTTCCTTCCTTTCTCCTCCCCCTCCTCTTTTCCTCCTCCCCTCCTCTTTTTCCTCCTGCTTTCTCCTCTCCTCCTCTTCTTCCTCCTCTTCCTGTCTCATCTCTTCCGTCTCCTCCTCCTCTACTCCTCCTCCTCTACTCCTTGTCCTCCTCTCTCTCCTCCTCCTCTTCCTCTCTCATCTCTTCCTCCCCCTCCTCCCCCTCCTCCTCTCCTCTACTCCTTGTCCTCCTCTCTCTCCTCCTCCTCTTCCTCTCTCATCTCTTCCTCCCCCTCCTCCCCCTCCTCCTCTCCTCTACTCCTTGTCCTCCTCCTCCTCCCCCTCCCCTCCTATTAGTGCTCTTCCTCTTTATAAGATACACCAATAGGATCTCGTCATCGTTGCCGTGCTAACATTCATCACCATCTAGGCATCAGCAACCACGATCCACAGAGCCCATCTCTGTACCAGTGAGCCCATGTCCCACCTGCCAGCCCGTCCTACTGTAGTGCTGGCTTGTTGCTGCGATGCTGGACGCACTGCCATCAGAATTCCCGCCCGCCGTGAAGGAGATACAATGGAGCTTCCAGACGAGCTCAGACTAAGAAGAAAGTTCTGGGGAAAGCCACCCCCAAATTTGCCCACAAAAGCCATGCAGCACATTGTCCAACAAAGTGCTCTGAGAGATGAACTTCCTAGGTTGGAAGTCATTCTAAAGAGTTCATGATGACAATGGACTTGGCAGACCAGGAATCAAGACGATAGCAAAGGTGGGGTGACATTCTGAATGCTGCACATGGTGCTTAGGAGGTAAATGGCCGGTAGGCAACTAAGACATCAATCTGTGCAGAGGCTCTACATACAACATTGCTGATCCTGTAGGCAAAGATACAGTCCCTCTACTCATGGTTCAAAGTAGGGCTCGGAGAGTAAATGTAATTTGTCTGAGCTCACTGTAACTGTTTTGAACAATTACAAAAAGTAAGGTTCTGAACACAGGTACCAGGCTGCTGAGGGCATGCTTTAATAGCTGTATGACAAGTCCTTTGTCCGGGGGAATGTGGCCACGTAGGCAAGAGTGTAGGTCTGGCTTTGAACCAGATGGGTTTGAGTCTACAGCCTACAACCTCACCTCTAAGCACGCTCTTCTTCAAACAAGCATTCCTTTAAAATCAGACAGCCCTGCAACTTAAACGAAACCAAAGCAAAGAAGGGACGGCTGGTTCTGGCTCCATTATCTTAACTTTCTTTTCCCCCATCTGTTCTTTTAAACAACTCTGTTGCGATTACAAGTCACATCTAATGGGCATGATTCCTTCTTGAGTCTGCCCTGGGCTTAAATTCTCGACATTCCTCATGTTAAGAAAGTGGTACACTGAGTTTTATCAGCCTTACAAAAGAAAGGTTTCTTCCTTTTGTGAAGAACTTCTCCCAACACCCACATGGGACTTCTCGTCTATCTTCAGTGCCATAGTGTTAATACGACTCACAGGGACCCGTAGGATCTAGTAGAACTATCCCACAGAGTTTCCAAGGCTGTAAATCTTAGAGACACCAATAACCACATCTTCCTCGTGCTAATGTGTTGAAACTGCCAACCTTTTGACTATCAAATACATAACCATTATGCTACCAGGGCTCTTGGCCCACCTGTGAGGACATTTTTTTCTTTATCCCTTCTAAGAGAAAAAAAAAAATGAGCATAATCTTATCCCTGAGCTTTTTGGAAACTGCTGACATATTCAGGAAGATTTGGGGGCCAGCTCTGAGATGTGTGCTGAAACTCACAACGCAAGTAGAGGAGGCCAGGCCCTGGGCTGGCCAGGGGAGAGGGACCATCCAGCAGGGGTCAGGGCCCACCAAGGCGGGAGCACATGCCAAAGCTGCCCTGCCAGCCCGGAGCACACAACCTGGACCTCACACACTGACTTCATTCAGTGTGTATGTGTTTGTGTGTGTGTGTGTGTGTGTGTGTGTGTGTGTGTATTCTCCTGACTATAGCAAAAAAAAATCACACTCCCTCCAGAAAATCAGAAAGTAAGAAAAATAACTTAAGAAATACCTGTGAAAAAAATATAATAATATACTAAAAAATATCCTAGTGGCAAGAAGCTGCACTGCAATTCTGAAGGCATGAGATTCGAGGCCACCAGCTGCTCCACGCACGAAAGATGGGCAATTTTCTCCCACGAGGTTAAATGCCTCTGACAACCCACTGGAGGGTCAGCTATGGGTCGGTCCTATCTCTATGATACATAATAACAACCACCACCATGTAGTATCTTAACTTCTGTCTCTATTTGGATTCTTAGTTCTGTTTAGTGCTACACTCTGGCAGTCTAGTGATAAGAAGCCGTGCTACAATCTCAAGGGCATGTGGTTCGAATCCACCAGCCACTCCATGGGAGAAGGATGGGCAACCTCTTCCCGTGTGATTTACAGCTTCTGAAAACTCCTTGGAGGGTTAATGATGAGTTGGTCCAACTTGATGTGCACAATAATAACAAGAGCGCCTTGACACTCCCATTCCTCACTGGAAAACATGGCCAGGTTCCAATGACCACACGGTCACACTAAAGCCACTGCCATGCTTCCTGTTCATCACTGATAACTGCTCTGAAAAGTATTCTAACAGAAGCTCCTGGACACAGTGAACGATAAGCAGAGAAGAAAGCTCAAAATGACAACAGTGCCTGGGCTTGCTGGTCTCATAGAGACTGTTCTGCTGGAGAAGGAGGGACAATCTCCTCCTGTAACAGATTTGATTTGATGGTACACACATAAAGAATAGCTGGTAATAAAAAGAATCACTCTCCATTTTTAAGAAAATTCAAAGACATAACCGATGTGGTGTGGGTTCATAATTGACCTTTCCACCCCACTGCCGAACTTTAACATATCAAGAACCTTTCGTGTTCTGAGTATGGATTTTTAAATGTTGTTTTATTGTGTTCAGAAGAGATACAGGAAAACCTACATGGGCTCTAGAATTTCTCCATGCACAACTCAATGACACTGATCCCATTCTTTCAGATGTGAAACCATTTGACAGTCTCCTTTTCTGAATCACTGCTTTCACATTAACATAAAATCACTGTCCTTTACAGTTCCTATCTAACATTTCAAGTGCCGAGGACTCTCCTTCATAGGGTCGCTATGAGTCGCTCGCGACTCGACTGGCACTTAACAACAGTAACATCAACATAGAGCGTGATCAGCAGGCCCAGAGGACTGAAAGCGATGCAAACCAAGCCAAAGGTGAGAGACTTTTAATCCGTGGTCCTCAGGCCTGTCTTTCATTGTTTTTGTTCAAACATTCCTCTAGGTTGTATAGCCTTGGTGGGCCCATTTGCTGTACAGAGGTAACTTGTGGTTGCTGTGAGGCTGAACACTGTGACACGGATGTGTCAAATGCATTAATGTCATAGCAGACAGTGTTGGGTGGAGCTCCCCAATTAAAACAAGCGTGGAAGGAGGAGTGGCATCCACTTCCATAACAGCTTGCCTCCGGAACCCCTATGAACCTGGAGAGAGGATGAAAGGCACCCAAGTGTTGAGGACTCTCCTTCATGGGGTCGCTATGAGTTGTCTGAGACTCGACAGCACTTAACAACAACAACAACATTGTCAATTTGACCTCATATGGATCTTTGAGGTGCATTATGCTCAAGGCAGAAGACTTTCGCTAATTAAGTTAAACTACTGCTGGAGAAGAGTGTTGACTACCCCATGGACTGCCAGTTCTGGGAAGGCCATCATGCTCGGTAGAGTGGAGGGACAGCACAGGAGAGGAAGACCCAGAGGAGATGAATTAACACAGTAGCTGGGGTAATGGGGGTAGGTATGTTGGGATGAGACTGGCTCAGGACAGGGCAGGCTTGAGAGCTGTTGTACACAGGGTCACTGTGGGTCACAGGCCACTCGACAGCATTGTACACAGGGTCACTGTGGGTCACAGGCCACTCGACGGCATATAGCAACAACAACACTGCTAGATTTTAAGAAGACTTCAGAGGATACATCTGTTTATGATTTAAAGATGATCTCAGAGCACTAGTTACAAGGATAATAACTATCCTTCATAGTTCCAGAAAGTCTGGTGTCCAGGAGCATTTGATAACCATTGCTTTTTAAATTAATATTTTTATCATTCATAGACATTATGTTTCATGCATGTATATTGTGTGTCCTATAAAAGCATAGATTTTTAATGGTGGTTGTGTGGTGAAGGTACACTATCTTTTTAGACGATAGCTAACCTTATTATTGGTCACTAACATTGTTTCTAGTTTCTCACTGTTTCTTTAAAGTTATTTCTTGGACATCATTTTACACATATCTTAGGGTGGATATCCTTGTTAAGTCCCTAGAAATAAGATTGTTCCAGAGACCATATTCACTTCAGAGGCATTTGTTGAAGAATAAGAAGTCATTTCATTCATATATATATACACACACACACACACACACATACACACACACACACACACACACACTTATACCAGCTTTTTAATTCTGTTCTTTAACCTTTCTCTTTTTTCCTCTTTCTTCCTTCCACCTTCTCCTCCTTTTCATACTTCTCCATTCCTTCTATCCACTTTATTCCTTTAATATATAATCAGTGTCCTGCTAAAAAGGGTCATTCAAGAACAAAATGTGCATTTCTGTGTCGGTCTGGTCTTTCCATTTCTCTGTTCATCTTACCCTTTGACTCCTCCGTCCTGATGAATCCCAGGGGGTTTGGTTCCCCAACTCCCTACCAGTGGGGGACGAGGGAAGAGTCTTGGTTGGCGTCTCTGAGAGCTTGTCAAGAGCTCCAAGTGACTCTTCCAGGCTCCATTGTCTACGGACTTCCAGATTTGGCCATATTTTAGGTGTTTCTGTAAAATATGCTATTTTGTTTCAAGATCTGCTGCTGTCCACCAAAAATACAACTCTGTTACTAACCCTGCCAGCTCCTGAATGATACCTTTGTGGACACTAAAAACAATTTAATGGCATGTCACAATAGCAATTCACTCTGTTAATAGCCCCGCTCAATAATACTATATTGCATAAACCTCCTCCAGTCGTCTGACAAATAATTCACCTTTACTCACTCCACAGTAAGCTCCATTTCACTAACAAATATATTTCTCCCCAAACCCACAAATATCCAGCATCTCTGTCCTGTGGCTAGAGCTTTCCCCACCCCCCTTTGGAGGAGGTCGGTGGGCTTATCCTTCTATTACCTCCCCCTGGCGCAAGCCCAATGACAATCTTTTTCCATGTATCAAATTAGGAGACAGCTGAGTTGCTGAGTTCTCGCTCACTTATCAAGGGAAGAGAGCATCATGATTCCACGGGCACAGGAAGTGGTTCTCTGCAGACAGTGCTCTGCTAACCTGATCTATGAGCAGGGCGAACAGATGCAGGAGCGCCTCCCTCCCTGAGAGCAGGCTGTGCTCAGGTCCATTGCCACTTTCAAGGTTTCCCTCAAGGCAGCAAGCACAGGGTGGTTCACCCGGAGGCCCAGGGACTTCCAAGCGGTCTACACACTCAGGAGTTTCACAAATATGGATGAAAAGACAAAAAGAAATAAACCCAAGGCTTTATTTTCACTAACTTAGACCTGAGATTTAGCATCTCCTCCAACAAATCACAAGACCCTCAGCCAGTGGCACCAAGACAAATCACAGGCTTCTTTGTATCATGACGCAACTGTTGCAGAGATACTGAAACAGCACTGATGCTTGTCACCATGCAAAATTACTGCAGTTACCTACTCCGCTGCTGGATGGAGCTGCTAAATGTTTCAGTGAAGGAATTTCTAAGTAACTATATATAAACATTGCTTCCTTTTAATATTTTGAGAATTGCATTGCATTTTTATATAACTGGTTTTCTCTTTAATATTGTGTGGATCTATTTTCCACATTGAAAACAAGGATTCGAAGGAGTCCAGGGGTTTCACTCAAACCCCAAGGGAATCTAGAAAAACAAACCCAAAATGTTCCCACTGAGTCCATTCCGGCTCACAGTGCCCTCCAAGGGCAGGGCAGAACTCCCCCTGAAGTTTCCAAGGCGGTAAATCTTGATAGAAGCAAACCATCTTTCCCCTTAGGCATTTAAGGTCTGCAGACTTCAACCACGGTGCTTTTCCATCAGCAGCCATGCTCTTAATCCACTAGCTTCTCCAGGGCTCAAGACCAGTAATACCTCTGCACCAGGCTGTGACAGAAAGGAACTGTCATAGTAAGTTGATCACATTTGGATTCTAACCTTGATTCTCTAATGACAATAACAACCACTACCACCAATACCCATGTGCCTATCGATGGCTTGCCAGGCATTGTTCTGAAGACTGCAAATTCACTCAATTCTTGCAGTAATCTTTTAAGATTTGCCCTATTATTGCTCTTCACTTTACAAAAAGGAGACTGAGCTGAGGAGTGATTGGGGAAATCTGACCATGATCACGTGGACGGTCCACAGGAGAACTGAGATTAAATCCAAGGAAGACTTGCTCATCCCCCCTTAACACATACAACACAAAACTTACACCATGCCATCCATTTCTCCAGGTGGGAGATAGTGACATTGATTACATTCTCCAAAGTGTGATCTTTTTCTTTACAGCCCTTTCCAAACCGTATCAGTAACAAAATGTCACTACCCTTCTAAGCTTCCATTAATCTTGTTGATTCATTGTTGCAAATTTCATCAAATATATACTTCTCATAAGAGTATAATGCTAAAGGAAGACCTAGTTTTCTAATTAGGTTAAGCTATTATTTGGTTCAAAGATGACTTTACAGAATAATATTGGTTCAAGGTTTATAGATTTCCTCAGAGTAAGAGTTTTGGGGAATAATTTGGTCTCAAGGCAAAGTTTGCTCTTAAACTCTAGGTTCTACTGCCTCCTATAACATTATTGTTGTTGCTGTTAATTGCCATCAAGTTGAGCACAACTCAGAGCGACCCTGTGAACAAAAGGCCTGAAATCTTTCTATAGTCATTTACCAAAGTTTATAGAGTTTCCAGAGGCATATTGTTTAGGAAGTTTTATTGAAATACTGACAATCCCTTTTCATTTTGTTTATGGCTAGTTTTGTTGTACAACAGTTGAATGAGGTAACTGTGAAAGCGATCACGTGGGCCACAAACAAAATATTTCATATCTGCCCCTCCCTTGTTGATGTCTGAACTTGGTCATTACGTGTCATGCCAGCTCCCATCTGTGCCTGCACTCTCACTGGCTGGTAATGTGACCCCTCCAGCAAGATACCGAGTTCCTTAGCACATCAAGCTATAAAATGAGCATATAGTGGTATTATACTATATGGTATAGTGGAAACTAAAACCACAAAAGATTGAAGAGAAGACCAATTCTATAAAAATGCAATACAGTTATCAAATATTAAAAAGAAACGAAGTTTTGGCATAGTTGCTTAGGTGGTCTTTCATGCTAGGGCAGTTTTGAAAATGAAATACACAGATCATCACACCTCCTTGTATAAAATAAGTATTCAGAAAAATTTTGTCCATCTGGTGGGGCATTGATTAAGTAGCTGGCTGTTAATTAAAAGGTTGACAGTTTGAAGCCACACAGAAGCTTCATAGATGAAAAGATTTGGTGATAAGTTCCCAGAAAGATTAGAGGCTAGGAAATTCTATAGAGTTGTTCTACTCTGTCATATTGTTGTTTGTTGTTGTGTACCATCGAGTCGGAACTGACCCATAGCTGAGCCTCCAGCCGATTTTCAGAGGCAGTTACTCACACAGAAGGAGGCTGCCCATTCTTCTCCCGCGGAGCAGCTGGTGGCCTCGAACTGTGTACCTTCTAACTGCAGTGCAGCTTCTTGCCATTAGGCTACCAGAGCTCTCTACTCTGTCATACAGGGCTGCAATTCAGTGACATCTAGAGATACTGCTTTGGTGGAATCCTTGAGTGATAAGCATGGTTATTTCACTTAGCAGCTACCTGAAAGGTTACAGGTTCAAGTCTGCTCAGAGACACCTCAGAAGGAAGGCTTAGTAATCTATCTGCAAAAGAAAGCAGCACTGACAGCTCTGTGGAGCACTCTGACATCCAGGGCAGTCCTGAGGTTAACGCCATCAGCAGTAGCTTTCTGAGAGAACTGGTTGTTCAACGGTGGAATTCTAATCTTCTGAGTTGACCTGGGTTTTAACTCAGAGCCCTTATGCTTCATGTGCAACCACCACCATCTACCTGTCAGCGGTAGTGTGTGTGTTCCTAGAATGCTAAGCAGGTTTCAATGGTGCTTCCAGATTAAGATGGACAAGGGAGAAAGGCCTGTCAATCACCCAGTAAAAACTATATAATCTCAACAATCCAATTTACAACTGAGCGTAGAGATGGCGAAAGACCAGGCTACGTTTCTCCCCACTGGGCATTTGATCACCATGAGCTGGAGACTAACAAACAATGCCAATGACAACATCCTTGTTACTATCTGGACCCTTAAGTAGAACCTCAGACCATAATCTCAAGAGTTCAACAGTCCATAAAGCACAGGCGGAAATTCCTGGTCACATCCACCCACTGAGGGAGCTCCCCTGGGTCTGTATGTCCTTCTTACATGCTTCTTTAAAAATTTTTTTATTATTATTAATTTTAATGAAACTTTAGAGCGGTTTTGGATTTCCGTTCATTCATTGTTGCCCTTTTCTCCCTGTCCACCTTCTCCCCTCTCGTTCATTCTTCTCTTTGAAAAGTAAAATTCCTTCATTGTTATACAATCTCTCCCCCAAATCCACTCCACTCCACAGCCTTTGTTCTGGACTCCTGTCATGACAATAATACCTAATCATATATATCTTTTAAACCGTTCTCTCATCTGTTTCAATGCAGTATACATAATTTATATCATGTATACTCAGATTCTTCTAAGAAATGCAGTCAGTGTCTTAGATCAGGACAGGACTTTCGTATGAAATCAACCAGTCACTGATCAATGATCTGGTCCTTCCAGCAGCATCAACATTACTCCCCCGCTCCTCATAATGTATGAAATCCATCCCCAGTGGACTCCAGTGGTGAGGCTTAATCCTGGGCCACAAGTCACCCAGGACACAGGGGTCTGATTGCAGGTGAGCACAAGTGCATTGGGAAGAGCTATGCCACCAACTGCATCCCTGGACCAAAGATCACAGAATCACTTACAAATGGATGTGTCTTCCAGAAGGCTGGTGTGATGACAGTCCTATTTCCCTACATGCAAATTCCCTGGGAAGCACTGGCTGATGCACAAAAAAAAAAGTTGCTTCTCTCAAGCTCTGTCAACAGAGGCAAAGAGAAAATTAAGATGATTACATATGTTTAGGGGAAATTAGAGTGTTTTGGCTTGAAGTTAGCTTTCTCTATCAACCATATTAAGCAGGCAATTACTCAACACTCCATTTGGCCTGGAAGACACTGCCTTAACTGAGAGAATCCTTTTAAGAAGCTTCCTTTAAATAAATCAAGGCAGTGGAGGAAAATGGAGTGAATTCAAAGCCCAGCTCCTTCCTTGTAGACACTAGCCTTCTGCAAGATGCTTCCATTCTCTTGGCCTCAGTTCTGATTCTGAAAATGAGACCGCGCTTGTTTGTGGATGAAGTACTGACACGGATGATGGTGTCTATGTTGCCGAGAGAAGAAATTATATTTTTTCCCAGGTCCAAAGGCTGCCTATTGTTTGTAAGAAAAATAGAGGAGTTTTTGCAGTCACAGTAGATGGTGTGTTAAATCACCAGTCAGCAGATGATGTCATTTCAGACAGAGCATGTGTGGAGGAAGAGAATGGGCATAGTGGCATCTGAGGAAGACTCTACCTTCCTGTTCTAGAGCCTGGATTCCCCTGACACCCATCAAGGATCCTCCCGCAGAAGTCACACTCAGACAGCCTGGAGGCTGCATGTGGCCAAGGGATGCATTTTAGTTCACTTTGCCAAGCGTTTATACCCTTGGGGGAGGGAGAGGGTGGGCAGCGAGAAGAGTGCAACAATGAATGACTGGAAACCCTAAGTCTCTGTAAACTTCCATTAAAATTAATAAAAAAACCCCAGTGATTGTAAGGGGGAAAAGTAAATAAATGACTTGGAAGTAACGAAAGAAGAGCATTAAACTGTTTTCATAAATGTTAAAATTATGAAAGAGCATTCAATGTTTTCAAAAGAAGTTCAATGTTAAAAAATGATCCTGTTGAAAGCAGTAAGTTGTAACATAATTATTATGAATCATGTGCAGTCAAGCTAAAAAAAAAAGAAAAAATAAATACAGTCAACCTTCAAAGAATCAGGAGATGTCCATCTCATATACAAAAATGAAACAAATCTAGATTCCAGCTTCTCTTTTGATATATTTTTTAAAATTTGATTTCAGTGAAAATGTACAGAGTAAGTTGGTTATTTTTGGGGAACCATTCAAACACTCTTTGTTTATGAAATGAATTACAATCACCACATTGTTACTGAACTCTTCTGGTTCCCTCCGTGTGACAGCTGTTTCCATTCACCCTTCTATCTCACCCCTTCCCGCCTTCCGAGTGTCATCCCTGGGCTACTGCTGTCCTTGTGACCTGATGGGGCTCGGTATTTTAAGGAGCGAGCATCCTCCTGGTGTTATCGTTCACATTCCAAGCCTGTCTATTGTTTGGCTGAAGTAAAGGAGGGTTGGAGGTGAGTCTTGTTCCAGGATCAAAGGGTTAACAAAGGTCACAATCTCAGGAGTTCTACCAGGTTCCATCAGTCTGTAAGATCAGTAAGGATGAACACTGTTATGATTTAAGGTTGCTGTTTTTTTAAATTATTATTAAATTTTATTAGTTTTAATGAACATTTACAGAGATCTTGGGTTCTCATTAATTCATTGTTGCACTATGATTTAAGTTTTGTTTCACATTTTTCACCTATGTGTCCACAACTTTCTACTATGATCCCCAGATTCTAGCTTCTCTTGAGAAGAAAGACCATCTTGCACGTCACATGGCAGTTCTCATGTGGAACTGGGAACAAGCATGCTCTTCAGAGGCAGGTGTATTCTCCCATTGTCCAAAGTCCCCACTGCTCCCTACAGCCCTGCCAATTAAAGATGCTGTGATGTGATTACAACCAGCTAGCATCGTTATTCTTATAGCTAACAGATTGGTCAAAACAAGACAAAACAAAACAAAACAAAAAACCAACCTCATGAATTTGAAAACTAAGGTGCACATGATCCAACCCATGGTCTTATCAATCACTTGCTCTGCATCTGAGAGCTGGGCAATGATTAAGGACAGAAGGAGAATCAATGCTTTTGAGTTGTGGTGCTGGTGAATTATCAACCACATAAGCTCATGGAATACCAAAATAACGAACAGATAATGTCTTGGAGAAAAAGTGTAGCCAGAGAGCTCCTTGGAAGCAGGAATGATGAAGCTTTGTCTTACATACTTTGGCTATGTTGCTAGGAGAGGCTATTCCTTGGAGAGGGACATCATGCTTGGAAAGGTGGAAGATAAGGGAAAGAGAGGAAGACCCTCAATGAGAAGACTGTACACAGTGACTGCAGCAATGGGCTCAAGTGTGTCAGGGATGATGAAGGTGGCGCAGGATGGAACCGGGTCCAGATCTGTTGCTCACAGGATCATGATGAGTCACACTTGACTCTGTGGCACCTAACAACAACAACAACAACAACAACAACAACAACAACAACAACAACAACACGGCCGCTGACTCTACACCAGGTATTCAGAGGCTGTAAAATCACACAGAAAGAGACTACCCATCTTTACTTTTCTGTGCCTACAAGACATTAAAAAATGAAAAGTTAAGTTGAGGGATGAGACCTATGAATTTCTTGTCTACCATCTCTTTGACTTTGCCTTACAGTGTTTTGGTCATTTGAGGTTTTGATCCTAAATTTAATCCTTAAAATGGTTCAGTGAAGAGATGGGTGTAACTTTAGAGATAACTGGAGGCAGAAGTTCTTATTTTTGCTTATGTTTTCACTTTTTATACACACACATACAAATGGGTATCAAGGGAGTATACTAGAAAGAGCAACTTATAAACAGAAGTGCATTTTTGTCTTTCTGAAACAGTATTTAATTTTGTCCCCAAATAGAAATATTTGTTTTTCACATAGTCCTACCTGTTTACCAAGAGGGAAAAGAAAAGTCCTACCACTGGAAATTTTAGTAAGAGTCTAGAGAGACAGCAAAAATGTTGTGGCAAAAAGGAAAAAAAAAAAAAGAAAAAGAGAAAGCGAGGGTGAGAGTGAGAGACACACCATTTGTAAAGAACTATTTGTATGGAAGATCATGAGAAATAAGTGCATCATGACAATTTTGTACATCTTCTATGATTTGATTGTCGGTAATGAAGCTCACAGGAGAGTGATAAATGCAAGGTGGAAAAGTATCTATTTCACTTATCTGGCAGATTATGTAGCTCAGAGTTTGATAGCACTTGGCAAAATACAAATGTATTTGAATGGAATTCAAATTGTTGCTCTTTGCCTAAGACATGGGTAATATCACCAGGGGTCCTGTCTTCAGATTTTTATAAGAGGTAAGAGTTTAAGTAATAGTAGCAGTATTACAAAATTACCTTTAAACACTGAAAACATTTTTACTTTGTTACAGGGTGTAATTTCCACTCTTTCTCTCTAATGGCTCATATACAGAAAATGATACACTAATGCAATTTTTCAAATTTAGTTACCTTTTTTTGTGTGTGTTCTAAAATTATATGTTCTCGTCATTTGCCCTGTTTGTCAGTTTCAGAAAGCATTTATTTCCCTCTCCATACAGTTCCATAATTTATCTTCTTGTCACAGAACTTTCACAAACTTTTTTTTTCTCCAAAAGATACAGAATAGTTGCAATAAACTCTGACGAAAATGCTTCCAGTTCAACTTTTGAAATCTTTCAATTATGTTTTGAATGATTATCATACTTTCCAGTGCTGCTGCGCTATGAAATCTCTCAGAGGAATGACATCTTACTAGGTTGGGGGTGAAAATTACTTGAAAAAGAGAGTCACTTCAAGCCATTTATATTCCTTTTTCTCTTCACTTTTGAACCTATAGATTTATATTCATGTTCAGGTTATACAGAGAAGAGCCAAAAAGAAAGGCAAAATGAGGATTGTATCTGCTGTAAAAGAAAGCAGTATTTGACAAAATTTCAATTATCTACATGGGAAGTGGAATGGGCATTTGGACGTTGCTGGTTTTGAGCCGATGGATATTAAAGAGAAAAACGAAAAGGGAACCTGAAATTAGAGAGGCTTATTAAAAACAAATAAAGAGCTCTGGTGGCATAGAGCATGTTATGTTCACTGCTAATCAGGGAGGTCAGTGGTTTGAATCCACCAGGAGATGGGAGTGGAAGTCTGTAAAGATCTGCATTCTTGAGACCCACTGACTTGGAAAGTCACTCTGAGTCAGAAAGGACTCAACAAGAGAGAGTGTTCGATGAAAAGCAAAGCAAAACAGACACAAAGCAGAGGTCTCGGACAACAGCAAATGCTCAAATAGTGGATGTAAAGCCACTGGGCTCCACTTTTATTATCCTGGAAAGAGAATTCTGTGAACAGGCATGTTAGCTAATGGACTGTTGGGAGCGACTGGAAGCAACCTGTGATACTGAAGGCATTCAAAGAAAATTTCCAAAAAGTGCCTAGAATGATGTTGTTCAATGGAAATAGAACAGGACCGACAAGCGAAGTTTAAAATTGTCTCCTATGGCTCCTTGACAATTTTAAACTTCATATGTCATTCCTGTCCTATTTCCATTAAACAACACCATTCTAGGGACTTTTTGGAAATTTTCTTTGAATGCCTTCGATACACACACACGGAACTCTGGTGGCCTAGTGGCAAGAGGCCACCAGCCACTCCACAGAAGAAGGAGGGGCAATCTTCTTCCCTATGATTAACTGCCTCTAAAAACCTGCTGGAGGGTCTGCTATGGGCTGGCTCTGACTCTACGATACACAACAACAACAACAAACCCCACCCTTCCATATATAAATATATTTCAAAGCAGGAGAAGCATCCACTTCCTAAACAATATGCCTCCAGAAACTCTATGAACTTTGATATATGTTGCTAGTTGTAGACGAGCTTCAGGCCTTTTGTTCCTAGGGTCGCTATGAGTTGTGCTCGACTTGAAGGCAATCAACTATATATATATAAATATATATAAATATATATAAATATATATAAATATATATAAATATACACACACACACACATTCATAGTTGTAGAAATATATTTCATATATATTTTACTGAGTGAAAAGAGTTTCCATGGCTAAGTTTTGGGAGTGAATCACTATGTCTGCTTCCTCATCTGTCTCAATCCAGGAGCTCCAAAAAACCTCTCTACCACGGGTGGTCACCCAGGCTCATGTCTGAAATACTGGTGGCAAAGACTCCAGCCTCACAGCAACCTGCAAGGTCACCCCAGGACCACAAAGCAACAGGAGGAGAACCAGATGTCAGCCCCAGAAGAGACACAACCAGAACGCTCCTTGGAAGTGAACATGGTGAGACTGTGACCTTTGGACACATCATCAGGAAAAACCAGTGAAGATGAGGGCAGCCCTCAGTGAGCTGGGTCTTCAGCACAGGACACACACGTAGTGACCATCATGGAGACTGGTGCAGTGCTGTGCAGTCCTTACTTGGCTAACACATAAGATCACCATCCACCTCTAACAGCAAACCCAATATACCAAAAATATTGTAATGAGCTTATAAGTAATATACTATGTTTTTCCCATTTTCTTTTTAAAAAAAATTTAAAGTGTTTGAAATCCAGTATGAATTTACAGCACATTTTTCTTGACACTAGCCATTATCAAGTGTTCAGTTAGCATACACAGCTCGTGGTTACCATATTGGATGGGGAAGCTCTTGACTGCCTCCCTTAGACTAAATCGGGGGGTGCTGATTAGAGCCTTTGTCTAGAACAAAGGAATTTGTCTTGGAAAAAGTATAGCCAAAGAGGTCCTTAGACGTAAAGATGCCAGATGCCCTGCTGGAGAAGGTGGGGCAGTCTCCTCCTGTACAAGTCAGATTTGATTTGACAGTACATACACCAAAAATAATCAAATATAAAAAAATGAAAAAGAAAGAAGAGCGTGAGAATTTGTGTCCCATAATCTTGACATGTTATCAGGAGGGTTTAATCTTTGAAGAAGGATATAATGTACGGAAGAGCAGAGGGATCAGGGAAGCAGAGGAAGACCCTTATTGTGATGGGCTGACACAGTGATCGCAACAGTGTTCTTAAGCGCAGTGGAGATTGTAGTGCAAGACCGGGCAGGGTTCTTTCTATTGTGCACGGGGCTGCTATGAATTGGAACCAATCTGACGGCACCTGACAACAATTGGAGCTCCCGCAGAACCTGATGCCACAGCAACTTTAAATGAGTCAGGGTACAACTGTGTTCCCGAAGATATTCAATGGCTGGTTTTTCCTACATAGATCGCCAGGTCTTCTGTGGACTTGAACCTCCAAACTTTAGTGGCCAAAGCCTTAACCACTTGTACCACTCAGCTCCAAGATCACCAAGCAGGACTCCAAATGAGATTATGCATTAATGCTTCTCTCTGTTCTAGAAGGTCAGAGCCACAGGGCCAGAGTCTTGCTGTATCCCTGAACATAGCACAGTGTTTGACACAAGGTAGAGTCTGCGTAGATAGGCAGTGAATGAATGAATGAATGAATGACTACAGAAGCCTAACACTCTAAAAGGAAGTTAGCAAGATGCATGCAGGTAGGCTCCTGCCAGGAAACTTCACCCGAGGACAAACCACTAAGAAGAAAAGGTTCTCACAAGCAAGGAAGACTGGATGTGCAAAATCCAGCTCAAGCCTGTTCCTGCCTCTCAGATCCACCCTCAGAATCGCTGGGCACAATTTTAAAACATCACTCCCTCTCACTTAAAGCATGCATGCATTGTTCATGCTGCTGAATTCGCTGGAGGCAAATAAATGCACACCCCAGGCATAAAATAATTTAAGCAGAAGGCCCAGATAATCACATTTCTTTTTACCAGCTCCTCTCCATGGGATTCTCAGTGGAAATGGGGTTTGTGGGTGAATTCCGGAGCACGCAGCTCTTGGTACAAGCAACCAGGCACGGAAGACCCACCACAGTGAAAAGAAGGCACAAAGTGAAGATGCCCACAGCCTTTACCGAGGTGTCCACTGGTACCCAAGGTATCTGCCCTCCTGAGCAGAGGTGGCCAAGCACCCCTTGAGCTGAGCAGTGACAACAGGGGGCAGGGGGACATGGCAACAGGGAGTGGTATTTACTGAACAGTGCTGTGGATCAGATAGTTCGTTTTAGTCATTTCATTTCACCTTCAAAACATACATGTGCAGGCAGCACTGGTACTAATTCCACGTTACAGAAGAGGGCCCCCAAGGTGACACTGAGAGGGGACACGCCCAAGGCTCGAAAGCCTCACATGCTCACAAGGATGATGTCAGCTCAATAATGTCTTGTTCTTCTGTGCACAAACCACAGTGCCTCAGAGCCCGCTTGGTGTCCACTTAAAACAAAGACCACTGGGCTTTCTCATTTGTTCAAATGCACATTCAAAGCCAACTCTCAGTTCCATTTGTGGGGTTTGAGGGTACTTGCTGGGTGCAAGACAACGTTTTATTTGCCTCTTAGCTATTCCAAACCTACCTGTGGGACTTTTCAACAGCCCTATTTACCAAAAGAATCCCATTACCTGAATGCAACACATTTATGCATAGGCCTTCCGGCCACGTGCCAGCGGGCAGGACAGGAAGGCAGCCATCAGGTACATTTTAGATACCTGAGTGGCTTATAAATAAACATTTGATTGCCAAGGAGAGATAAACAAACAATAACTAAGTGGATTTATTATGGTTAGATACGCAAAACTATTTCAGGGAGATAAAAAGAAATGGGATGAAGGATCATCACGTATAGAGGGGGAACAAACAGACTGTGCAAAGAATGAAAAAGGGAGGGAAAAGCAAGAATATCCCCACCAGGAGCTGCTGATAACGTCAGCATCACCCTCGCCGCCCTGTCAGTCGATGTCAAGCCCTCTAATCTGGTGTAAGCTATATTCTCTGCAGACAGCTGGAACACCAGGGAGGGCATTAAGGCCACCTCTTTCTGTTGTCCTGACACCCTGCTTCTCCCAGGACCTGCCTTCCTGGTGAGTGGGGATCTGAAGGCTTACAGGCTTCTAAGTGCATCTCACTGCGGGGCCCTCCTGCAATTCTTGGGCTTTGCATAAACCTGAAATTGACAAACTTAGCGTTTACTCACAATGCTTACTTATCAATACCCCCCTGATATGACCTTCTTCTCCAAGAGGCTGGGCTTTAGAAAGGGTTCAATACATCTCAGATAAGGAAAGACTATTAGCCAAATAATCCAGTCAACCCCAGCCCATGAAGATCCCAGGCGTGCCACAGCAGAACCGTGATCCACACACAGAGTTTTCAGCTCTGGTTTCGAGGATGAAGATTGTCAATTTTTTCTCTGGAGTACAGTACCTCTGGGTGGACCTGAACCTTCAACCTTTCACCGAGCAGCTGAGAGCATAAACTGCTTGCATCATTTACTAGAAAAACAGCAAGATATTATCAAGCCCATTCATGCAGCTTCATTAGATGTGGATTTATGCTTCAGCAGAAATGAAGTCCTCCTATGTCGATCCGGAGACTGGCTAGGAGGGGAAGGTTTATTGAAAAGCAAAAAGGGAAAAGACAAATGATTGAATGGAAAGGAATGGAAAGGAGTTAGGACTAAAGCCAAGACACTAAATGAAGGGCGGTGTGGTGCCCGAGGCCCCTTGACGAAGACTCGGTGGTCACCATTCTGACCATCCTCATTGTTGAATTTCTGCCTCTGTGTCTTGGGTGTGAACCCAACGACAGCTCCCCGGGTGGACTCGGAGTCTCTATGACAGTTCTGTCATCCACTCACCTCCCTGCTCGAAGCCCCCCTGCCCAACCCCTCCCGCGGATGTTTCAGCTTCACCTGGTCTTCCTCCCCCTGCTCTTGCCCTGTTGCTGTAACCAGTCTGCTCCAGGAGGGTGCCTGACTTGGGGGTGGGGGGACCACTATTTGTGATTTCTCTCAGCCCCTGAAGGGGTCAAGGTAAGGCTGAAGGAGGGTGAAGTTCAGACACTTGTTCATAGATCTCAGAGGGGGCTAAGGCGGTGGCCATCTCGCCCATGTTGACAACTCCATGACTTGTTCAGTGACAGCTTCGTGTCAACCTGGCTCCAGTTACCCTGTGCCTCCCGGAGTGGAGAGTACAACATTCTGGGAGCAGCGTGTCCCCTGAGGGCTGGCCGGGGAGCCCCAAGGGAAGAGGGGGCTGACTTCACACCCCCCGTCCCCCAACTAGGGATCTTTGCTTTCACTTCACAGTGGACACTCCCACCATGCATCCAAGGTTTAGGAAGAAAACCAAACAAATAGTTACCATCAAGTTTATTCCAACTCAAAACAATGCTGTAGGTGTCATGTAGAACTGAGGCCACAAGGTTTTTAATAGCTGCGATTATCAGAAAGATACTGTCACACTTTTTTTTTCCTGAGGTAGATTTGAACTAACCACCTTTTTGTTAGTAGCTGAAGAGTATAACTATTTGAGCCACTCAGGGACTTCAGTTTGGGGACATCATATGTACATATTTAGGACTACGAAATTCTACACTCTCGCCCTGGGGTGGACATGCCAATCTTTTCAGTGTCTTCCCTGCAGATACACCTTTCCTATCAGTTCTTCCAACCTCCAAGTTCTCACCAGCAGTTAATTTCCGGTTTTGCATCTGTTTTGAATTCTGGTTCAATTTCACCTACATCCACCCTTCTCTCCGTGGCATCTCTCAGAGTCACCATGCCATCCACATCCACACCTCACCCCCATATTTCAGGTATTCTCTGTCTCCTGTTCCAACTGCTCCAGCATATGTCCACCTCCCTGCCTCCTCTCCACACTTCTAACATTTGCCAAGTTTATTTTGATTGTGTAACCAGATCCTTCTTATACAACAGCCATTCCCCCAAAGTGCATGATGCCGAGTACTCCCCCCTCCTTATAACTCTAGATCCAAATGCTGTTTCACAGGGAAGTTAAGTTCTGAAGGTCATGCAAATGAGACGGAGTGGAACTGCAGTACGCAAGAGCAGTAATACAGGACCACTGAGAACTTCACTGAAAGGAAGACATCTCAGAGTGGGTCTGGGAGCAGGAATATAGTATTGGGGTCAGAAAGAGCCATTTTCCTGTCTTTGTTCTAGATGGAGCCCTGGTGTTATAGTGCATTATGTGTTCAGCTGTCAACCAAAAGGTCAGTGGTTTGAATCTACCAGCTGCTTCTCTGGAGAAATACAGGTGGTCTCTTCTCCTAAAGATTTACAGCCTCAGAAACCCACCAAAAGCTGGAGTCAACGGAACAGCAGTTGTTGTTGTTGTTGTTGTTGTTATGTGCCATCGAGTCACTTGTGACTCATCGCGGCCCAATACACAACAGCCCTAAACCCTGCTCTCCAAGGAGCAGCCTTGTTTCACCCTCTCAAGGAAGAACTTGCTTGTTCTCCTAGCAGTCCATGGTATATTCAATACTCTTCTCCAGCACCACAGCTCAAAGGCATCAACTCTCCTTCTAGCATCCCATGCCATTGTGCAGCTCTCTGATGCAAAGCAAGTATTTGCAAAGATCATGGCCTGTATCAGGTGCACCTTAGTCTCCAGGCTGACATTGTTGCTCCTCGGTACTTTGGAGAGGTTTCTGACAGTAGACTTTCCCCGATACAATTCATCTGTTAATTTCCTGGCTGCTGGTACCAAGAGTGTTGATTGTAGAGTGAAGCAAACTGACGCTGTCAACAATCTCAATCTCTTCATCATCCATCATGAGGTTGCCAATCGGCCCATAGGTGAGGATCTTTGTCTTCCTGATGTAGATTTGGCTTTTGTTGATTTTGTTAGGTGGAGCCAGAGCTTATTTATCCCTTTTTTAGAGCTAGCAGGACAAGGGTGATAAACTCAGTTTCCTAAATGGGCGAGGCAGGTGGCAATGATAATATAAAAAGTGAGGAAAAGGCTTACGAGCAGATATAATTTATCATGGAAGGTTAACAGAGACAAGAACAGGAGAGAGGTGCTAAGTGCCATGAGTCAGCTGGATGAAGGGAAAGGCAATACACAGTAAGGGTTTGATTATTGCTGCTTTTTCATTACGTGCAGTCGAGACAGAACTCAGCAAGTTTTCAGAGGCAGCTAATCACCTGGGACAAGGTTGCCCATCTTTTTCCTATGGAGAAGTTAGTGGATTTGAACTGTGTACCTTTGAGTTGACAGGAGAGCTCCTTATTCACTAGGCCACCAGAACATCCCAAGGGTTTGATTAGACAGTATTATTCATTGTTGTTGTTGTGTACTGTTGAGTTGGAACCAACTCATGACTGACCCACAAGAAGGTTTTCAGACGAAGTTAATTGCACAAGATACTGTCCGCAGATCAACTGGAGCATTTGAACTACAAGCCTTTGGGGTTGCAGTGCAGTTCCTTACCACTACACTACTAGAGCTTCCTGTTATTAAATACAGTGATAATAATAATAATGATAATTATAATTACTGTTATAAAATGTCTATAGTTGTCTGAGTGAAAAGGCAGTATGATTGTGTAAGCATTCATTCAAGTAACATTTGAAAACTAGCAAAAGAAAACGGCCACTTGCAAATGACTGAAAGGAAAGAGAAAGAGTTGGGGAAGAAGAGGCCC
This sequence comes from Elephantulus edwardii, assembly GCF_000299155.1. NCBI lineage: Eukaryota > Metazoa > Chordata > Mammalia > Macroscelidea > Macroscelididae > Elephantulus > Elephantulus edwardii. The sequence continues at coordinate 26,005,426 of NW_006399765.1, read as the reverse complement.
AGGTGGAAGCCCCGCCCCCCAGCTGTGAAGGGCTAACGCAGAAGTCACCTGCATGCCATGAGGCACCAGAGGACAGCAGAAGGGATCTGTGCCTTCCTCAGACACTGCAGGGGGGACAGAGACTCAATGGTGTGGACTCGGGGGGTGAACAGGGAAGCAGCGGCTGGATTTCCACCAAGCAACCTCTTTGCTTTTGTTTCTTCTTCCTTTTTTTTTTTTTTAATAAATCACTCCGAATGTGGGGGCTGTTTCTCTTGAGGATGTGACACAGATTCTTGGTTGTCAGGGAACCTGAATTAATCATAAGACAGGCCTTGGATATCGAGGCGAGATTAATCATCTCAAAATAAACCAAGGAAGGATTATTTCATGTCTTTGGGATAGGCTCAAATATGCATCCGATCTCAGCGGAAGATGGGAGCCATATGGGATCCTTTTGGTGCACCTGGTATGAGAGGCATCCCCGAAGGGATGTCGTAAAGTCACAGAACCGATTCTCCTCATTCTGGGAGAATTCTCGGACCTTGTGGCCTCTCTGGGGCTGCCTTTTGCAGGGTAAGAACACTGCCCTCTGCCAGCTGGAATGGTGCAAACTCCCCCTTAGGGCAGCTTGTTTTGAGGAACTACGGAATGTGTAATAAGAATACAACCCTTTGATTAAAAAAAAAAAAAAACAAAACCGAAAACAAAACAAAAAACCAAAGGAAAAAAACACAACAGGAAAACCAAACCCCTCTCCTCTATATGCGTAACTTGTACTATCCAGGACACTATAGTGAACACAGAGGAGATGGGGGACTCGGGTGGCAGAGTACACAGGAGATGTGCTGTTAATCCAAAATCCATGCTTCTCCGGTGGTTTGAATCCGCCTAGCAGCTGCTCCAGGAGCAATCCCCTTCTGTGCACCTTACAACCTCTGGACACGCACTGGCCCAGCAGCTGTGAGGCGGTTCTGACTGGACAGTAAAGAGGGAGTGTGCTCTTCAGAAAAATGGAAGCACTTCCACAACCACCCAATCCAGCATCTCCTGTCACACTAGGAAACACTGCTAGTTCCGTTGCTTTATTCGAACGCGGTGGTTCTCAAAGCCAATGGTTCCACATATGAGCTGGGGTACAGTGTGGACCATCTTCCGCCCCATCCCCACAGCTCGTGGTTTGGTAAGTCTAAGCCAGAGTAGGAGAGATTTGTGTTTTACTCACACTCCCCAGATGGGCTTTCCATTCTGTTTCTACAATTACTGTTGCTGAAGTTCCTGAGAAATAGGAAATCTTATCCTAAATTGTATGAGCAGGATGTAAAGAAACCTGGCTTGGGGACCTTGGCACGCAGAAAAGTCACACTTTCCCTAACGGAAGGTGATAGGAAGGAAGGTGAAGAGGAGCTGGTGGAAGAGAATTCACATCAACAGACAACTCATGAGGCCCTCCCACACTCAGGACTCAGAACAGAGGTGAAGGAGTGCAGCTCTTACCTGGCATCTGTTGGAAGAACTAATCTACACGTTCACGCACAACAAAACCCCAGAGGTCCTGAGTCAGTTTCAATTCACAGCGAATCCAGATGAGTCTGCATAGACCTGTGCCCCATCCGAGGTGTTAACGGCTGAGGTCTTAGATCACCAGGCCTTTCTTCTGAGGTACCTCTGAAGGGTCTCTAACTGCCAACCTTTTGATTCACAGCCGAGCACGTTAGTTTCCTATCCTTCCCACAGACACACACACACAGGAACTCTAATGACAACATTTCACCTGGAATTTTAGGCTTCTCTGAAGCCTGGCCTGATGGCCCAGTTCACTACCACAACGCATTCCGCCTTTGGTTCAGAGAACGTGGCTGGATGTGCCATCTCCTCCTGTGCAATTTACAGCCTCTGAAAACCAGCTGGCGAATCAGCTCTGAATCAGGTCCTACTCGACGGCACGCACAGCAAAACATCACGTAAAGGAGCTCAGGTGGCGTGATTCCTAGATAGTCACGCTCCTAACACAAAGGCAGCACCTATGGCCACTCGGACGCACCAGCAGCTCCCCCGGGGAAGGCGCACAGCCTCATCCCATTGCAGTTCAAGGCTGGGTTTCTTTGTGCGCACTAATATCTCGGAGATAGAGACTGTGGATGCTGCTAACATTCTACCACGCTAAGGGCAGCTCTGCAACAAAGAAGTATCTTGCTCAGAGTATCAGCGACACTCAGATACGGAGAGAAAAAGCTGCTTTGAAGGTTTCTGAGCAGAAGGGAAGAGGCCAGATGAGCTAGAGAAGACACTGCAAATTCATGCTGAGGTAGAAACGGGCTGGTCCTGAAGACAGAGACCTCGTGAAACGTCCCTGAGTTCTGGGGTCTAGCTCACTGTGCAGCGTTTCCTGGACTCGTTCTCTCCAGGTATGACTCTCTGACGGTGCCAGTATTTCACTTCTCTGCTGAAGAACCTGGGCTTGAGGCCCTGTGAGATCTCAGCGGAAGCCACGGCCTCGCCTCCTCCCCAGGCACGCTGCACCTCGGAGGGGCCTGGCCACCGGAACCGCCCTGGTGCTTTGCATATTTTTGTTGGAGACCTTCTTATGAACGGTTACTTTAATAAAAAAAAAAAGCATCAGTTCATCTCTAAAAAGAGGTGATTGATCGCTGCCAGTCGGACACTCCTTCATCCCTGGCTTCCTCTCAGCCTCGTAATAAGTTTTTCACGAATACCAGGCTGCTATTAAAGAATGGCATTCATCACAAGCCAAGCAGAGAGGAGGCAGGGCGTGATGGGCACAATACCATATTTCAACCCACAGTATCCTTTTTGTTCAACTCGCTGGGCCGCGTCGTTAACATTTGAGAAACATACACCATAGATTTGGTAAATATTAATCAAAAACGTACACTCCTTTCCCTACTCAATAACTCATTACTAGCCCTCCAGGTGATAATGTCCTGCTAAACCTCCTATTTACTTAAAATGCAAGTGAGAGGTACTTTCTATGGAGCTCAGGGCTTTTTCTCGGCAGCCTAAGTGGTTCCTGACAGTAGGAAAATGCTCTCCTGCTCTCCGCAGGCCAAAGACTCCAAAAAAGACAGAGCAGCTGCTGTAGGAGAGAGAGTGGGTCGTGCTCACAATGTTCCTATCAGTGTGCGCGCACGGCTCCTCCAGGGAGTAGTCCGTGGCTGACTGGGGGAAGCAGATGAGAAGGCTTTTCTTCCAAGGTGCCTCTGAACTACCAACCTTTCAGTTAGCCAGTGAGCACGTTGACCTTCTGCCCTACTTGGGATCTTCTCCCTCACCGCCCCTCGAACACAAATAATAACCAAACCTGTTTGGGGGGAGCTGATTGTGACGCGCAGTGATCTTACAAGACCAGGAAGACCTTGCCTCTCCCCACAAGGCCGTAAAGCAGATTATAAGGCAGACCGCCACACATGTCTCCTTCAGAGTCGCTGGTGGGTTCAAGGCAAGGGCTTTGCCACTGCACCACCAGGATCCTTTCCTCTCCCCCCAAACGCAAACTAAAGCCACTCCTTCTGGGTTGGCTTCCACTCCTGACCACCCTGTAGAGCAGAGTAGAATTGCCCCGTAGGGTTTCCTAGGCTGCGATATTTCTAGAAGCTGACTGGCTCATTTCTCAGTGGTTGATGGGCTCGAACTGCTGACCTGTTGGCCAGCAGATTCCTTAACAGATGTGTGACCACTGCTTCTTTGTCTCCTGTCTCTGCCCCTCTGCTTCCTGATTCAGCTTTCTTCTGAGTCTCTGTGTAGCTCTGACAGCCAAGTGTTTCCTAGGGAGTCACCCCCCTCCCCAACTATGTTCTGATCATGTGAATTCACAGCACAAGTGCCTGATGGTCAACCACACCCAACCACCTAGAGATCACAGCCCCTCTGCAGAGTGCACCGTGTTTGAACTCTCAAGTCCATTTCCTCCCACTTCAGATCTCATCAGACCATGCAAATTGCCATCAACCTTTCTACACTGGCGGAGGCAGGTCTAAGTCATGATCTTCCTTATTATCGGTGAAGTCATTAAAAGTCCATCAGATCAATTGAGCTCTGACACAACATTAAAAATGTTCCCGGTGAAATCTATTTCTCTAGTCCTGTAACTGGTGCAAGTTCAAAGAGGCTCATAATGAAATCTTGTCCCATCCGTGGCAGCTCCTCGAGTTAACAATGAATATTAAAATCCAGGTTGCAGGCGCTGGACTCATCGCAGGACATCAAATCCTGAACTCTAAAGGCCCTGCTAGGGAGAGCGTCGGCTTCATCTAAACAGCAGAGATGCGATGTGACTCGTGAAGGGGTCCGGAGCAATGCTTAATCACACAGTTCCTGGAGGTTAGGTCCATCTGCTTATGACCCTGAAATTATTGGCGGCAGAATGAAGAAGCGAGGTGATTTTTAACTAAGTTATCTAATGTGCTGGTAACTCAGTCATTCCACACTCCAAGCCCTGTTTTGAAATCAGGCTGAGCCTCTGTTTTTCTTTCAAACTGAACAGAATGTGTTGTCCTTTCCCCAGAATGTGTTGTCCTTTTCCCCTAACCCTCAACTATTGCTTTTCAGTCTCTTGATGACATTATATCTTTTCTCAATGAATGCAATTAATGAACAAACATTCTGTAAGCACTGGAAACATTTTCATTATGTGGAAGGGCGATATGCATGCTATCCTCTAAAAAACATCTTAAGGGAGTTTTCTGGGGTTTTTTGCTTGTTTGTTTGTTTGTTTTGTTTCTTTTTTTTTTCTTTCCAGAGTTGCATGGTCCACTCAGCATTTAAAATATACAGAGAGGGAGAATATGAGAGACCTTGTCCAGTTCAGAAACAGGCAGATCAAACCCATGAGAGAAGTATAATTCCGAAAACAACCAGGAGGTAAAAATCCCCACATAACAAATTGTTCTGTTACTTTTTCTGCTCTGACACACAGGAAGTTCTATCTGTCTATACTAGAGCTTTTGAATAAAAAAAAATTACCCATAGTAAGAAATACTTCCAAAGAGATTTGATATAATGAACAAGAATACACACACACACACACACACACACACACACACACACATATGTATAAGAATCAACTATTTAACTATTTGGAAAATAGTAATGTATTTCCCACCTGTAAAATATTCAGTTTATATACTGTTCTGTAAATTTTTCTATTCTATATCCCATGGACTGCAGAAAGAACCAACAAATATTTATTGGACAAAGAACTGCTGCCAGAGTGCTCTTCGGAGGCAAAGATGATAAAGCTTTGTCTCACAGACTTCGGGCCTGTTCCCAGGAGAGGCTGTTCTGCTTGGAAAGGGGGAGTGTCAGTGAAAGAGAGGAAGACCCTCAACCAGATGGGGAGACACAGTGACTGCTGCAATGGGTTTTAGTGTGTCCAGAAAGTAGGAAGATGGCACAGGATAGGACAGAGTTCCGATCTATTGTTTTAGGACTCCTACAGGTTGTACTTGACTCAATGGCACCTAACAACAGCATTCTCTAAGGTGCTCTGGATGTGGTCTTTTATATGTTGGGCTGCTAACCAAAAGGTCAGTAGTTCAAATCTACCAGTTGCCCTCTAGAAAGCCATGGCCAGCCTCTTTCCATAAAGACTTAAAACCTCTGAAATGGAAAGGAGGGTGTCAACGAGCCAGAATCAACTCCATGACAGTGGTTGTGTTATATTCTTTAAAATCTTGGACACGTTGCAAAGAGGGACCAGTCGTTGGAGAGGGATGTCGTGCTTGGGAGAGTGGAGGGACAGTGCAAGAGAGGAAGACCCTCTATGAGATGGATTGATTCAATGACTAGGGTAACGGGGATGGGTGTGTTGGAGACAGTGAGAAAGGCACAAGATAGAGCAGGGTTTAGGGCTGTTGCACACAGGGTCGTTATGAATCACAGGAAACTTGACCGCACATGACAACAACAAATTCATAGAGAATACAGTAACTCACAAACTCAATCACAAAATCCACTAATGGGTGGCTGTTATGTGCCATCACCTCACCTGTGACCCATAGCGACCCTGTGTACAATAGCTCTGAAGCCTTGTCCTGAGCCAGTCTCATGGACTCCAATACACCTACCTCATTTCTGCAGTTACTGTATCAATCCATCTCATCCAGGGTCTTCCACTCCTCCGCTGTCCCTCCACCCTGATGAGCATGATGTCCTTCTCCGAGGATTGGTCCCTCCTGGCCACATGCCCCAAATATGGGAGATGGAGTTTCAAAATCCTAACCTCAAAGGAAAAACTTGGTTTCACCCTCTCCTTGGTTTTCTTGGCAGTCTCTGGTATGTTCTAGACCCTTCTCCAGCACCACAACTCAAAGGCATCAATTCTTCTTCTATCCTCCTTAGATCTCAGAATATATTTTCAGCTGAAGAAGGATAAAGTCTTGGGGTTTCACACAAGTTTCTAGTGTCTTTATCTAAAGAGCATTTTTTTCTATCCCCAGGTTTTTGTCTCAACGCCTTCTTTCCTCCTCTTCCTGCTCCTCTCCTTCCCCCCTCCTCCCTCTCCTTCTCCTTCTCCTCTTTCTCCTCTTCTTTCTCTCTTCTTTGATCTCCCCCACTTCGTTGTTCCTTTTTCTCTCTCTCCCTTCCTTCCTTCCTTCTTTTTATCTTTCTCTCTTTTTGAAATCCAAGCTGGGTTTAATGGCAAAAAGTGGAAAAGGGAATTAATCGTCTGGATGTTTGCAAATATCCAGCTGTCTGACATCGTGTAGACACATGGGCCCCACCCCTTGCGTGCACTCCACGCAGATGTCTTGGCACCGCGCGGGCAGAGCCTCAGGTAGGGGAACGCTGATGATGTTTGTGGAGCTGGAGCTGCACGCATGCTGTACATTATTTAGCAAATATAGGAAATCAGTTCCCATCAAAATGCAATTCTAGAGGGAAATTTCTCATTGCCTGGAAGGTTACATTCTGGAAACTGGCCATCACACCATTAGGTATTGAATAGAATTTGGGAGAAAGCAGATTCTTTTTGGAAAACAGCCACAAGATTCTATTCTTTATTATTGGGGTGGGGGAGGAAGGTCTTCAAGAGGATATTCTGACAAGGGGGCACATTTTCAGTAGCTTCTGAAAGAGGTTTCTGAAAGATTTGGAAATGGTAAATAAAATGTAAGAAACTGAAAACCATATTTAATATTCACATATTGTGTTCATACATTTGACTTTTACGTCTCTCTCTCTTTTTTCCCTAACAGATGAAGCGCTGACTTGAACCTCGGTACAGATATGACCTCTACAGGAAATCCAATGGGAAAACGATTTCAAACTCTCTATTGCCAAAACAGGTTGATGATGAATTTTTTAGCCCAGTTCTTGCATCAAATTACCCAGCATATTAGCAAAAGAAACAAAAGGAGTGATTACAAAATGATTGAATAGGAGGGAAGGGAAGGGGTAAGAGAGTAATGAAAAGAAGGACATAACCTCAGATTCTGCAAATGCTCTCAGAAAGTTCTACAGTCAAGAACGGACAGAGGTTTGGATTAAATGAAAGGGACTCTGCAGCTGTGTTTCTCAAGCACCGAGAAATACAGATATTTTAAAATGGGCAACATTTTCCCAGTTTCTAACCAGAAGATTGATGGAGTAAAGGTCTTATGCTTACTGGCTTGCCCCAAGATTTGCAAGACAATAAGGAATAAATTGATATAAGGGATAAGAAAAATTATCCCCCCTCCCTTTTTCATTATTAATGAACAAATATTATTAAATCAATAATTTTGGTGATGATCTGAGCAGGTTATTAAATATCATGAATTATTAACCTCAAAGCTGATCAGAGCCATGAAAAGAATTCAAGCTAATGGGAATCTTTGAGTTTCCAAGTGAAATATCCAGCCATTCATAAAACATCTCTCTTAGGATATTCGGGAATTTGGCAGGGCGGGGGTGGGGGGAAGCGAGACCACAGATATCCTTAAGGAAGAGAATAACATTCTTTGCTGGATTACAGGAAATTAAAAAACCAGGGATCCGTGGTCAAAATAATGGAGATTAGAGATTAAGCACGTCAAATGAAGGGTGCTAGTAGCTTTGGGGAATTAATCTTTTTTCACCCCACCTCTGTTTTTGGTTTTGTGGGTTTTTTTTCTGTTTTTAATTTTCTTCTTTCCCCCAATTAATACTGCACTAATTGTTTCAGAAACCTCAAAAACTTGGGAAGCAGCCCTGGGTTGCCGACTCAGGACGCGCCCCTGGTGAGGGGAGTAGGGCAGAGGCAATTAGTCTGTGGCATTCAGCCAGGTGCACTATCTGTTGCAATTACTTTGCCTTAAGCAAGGTGTGTGGGGAAGAGTATTCCGTCCAGAGGTTTATACAATAAAAGGCAGTGGAATGTGATTTAATTTAGAAGGAGCAGGAGACAGGCAGAGAGAGTTGGGGTTGGGGCCTGGAACAAGCTTAGCTGGCCTGAAGAGCTGTGACTCCTTAGTGAGATCGGAGTTACCATCATGACGGACCTGGATACAGCAAACCCTGGATTCAGGCTGTCAGACTCTGAGGGCAAACAGCTGCCCCTGGTGCTGACCGTGAATACCTTCAGCACTGCCAAGAAGCATTATCCCTGCGGTCCAGTGTCCCAGTATTAAAGCAATCCCATTATTGAAAAGTTCAATGACAGGGCCTTCTTCTTTTTCTCCCTTTCTCTATTTCTTTTTTTCTCTCTTTCTCCTCCTCTCCTCTCCTCTCCTCTCCCCTCCCCTCCCCTCTCCTCTCACCATTTAATGCAACACAAACTCTTGGGTGCTCTAAGGGAAGACAAGCCCCAGCCCAACAGTGACTGAGACTTTTGCAAATGCAGACAGGTGAGCCAGGGCCCAGCACTAACTAAGTGTGCCCAGGGGCCTCCTTTCTTCCAAAATGAGAGTGCAGGGTGGGGTGGCAGGTTGTGGTTGGGGCAGATTTTAAGGGGGGTAGTTAACAGGACTGGTGCCCAGGTCAGACACTGAGTGTGAATCAGGACTTCAGGATGTGTTGGGCTGCTAATGGAACGGTCGGTGGCTCAAATCCGCAAGTCGTTCTTTGGGAGGAAAATGAGGCAGTGTCCCATAAAGACGTACGGCACTGAGAACTCGACAGAGGGTAACCCTGAGTGAGGTCAGCTCAAGAGTTAGGAGTTTGAGATTTATGCTGTAGCTTCTCAAGGGAGTTAGCTGCCTCCTGAGAGTGTGTCTCCTGGTAAACATCTCCTGGTTTCACTTCCAACAGTTCCTGAGGCTCTGGTCTTGATTGTTCAATTACCAATGGTCAGAGACAGCCTGAGCCAGTGCCTGGTCTGGAGATGTAGTCACATGCTCAGCAAACCCGGGGCAACTGCTTCTGTTTGCCTTCCCTTGTTGTTGGAGACAGAAGCCAGCTATCTGAACATTTACACACCAGCAGAGGAAATGGAGTTGAGGCAAGTCCACAAGCAACACACAAGGAAACTACAGGTTGGAGTAAGTCCTGTGAAGAAAATGAAACATAAGCACGTGAGAGCAAGTGCTCAGACGTGGGGCCATTCGTGTTCAGATGTGGAAGAACAGGAAGCTCTTACTGCAGGGAGTCAAGGCCAAACCTGACTCTGGAGCCTCCTGGGATACTTCCATTTCGTTGTCCTGCCCAAATAAGGAACGTGGGCTTTTTCTTCTCACCAGGTGATGGTTCGTGGCAGCCCTGTACTCGCAAAGTCTACTTGCTCCATTATTCTCAACAGCTTGTGTTCACTTCCTGCCTCTGAGTTATATTTTAGTAATTCTTGCCACATTTCAAGCTTTTTCATAATGCACACTTAATAAGTAGACTACCACTCAACTCATCGCAGGCAAATCAATTCTGACTCACAGTGACCCTCCAGTGGGCCTTCCAGGCTATAAATCTTTATGGGAGGAGTCCGTCTGTCTTCCTCCTACACAGGGGCTGTGGGCTTGAATCATTGAACTTTTAGTAAGCAGCCTGACACATAATATAGCACACCCTAAGTGCTCTTTTGACAAACTATATTATAGTGTAAACATAACTATTATGCACAGTTGTTGTTGTTGTTGTTAAGAGCCACTGAGTAGATTATGACTCATTGCGACCCCATGAACAAAAGACCTGAACCCTGTTCTATAACTATGATTGTTTCTCTATGTCTATAGGGTTTCCAAAGGCATGTAGTTTAGGAAGTGAATGCCATGTCTGCTTTCAAACCTGAACCTGTCTGGGAGCTCCACCAAACACTGTCCACGACAGGTAACCATTATGGTGTTTGACACACCTATGGCACAGTGTTCAGCATCACAGCAACTCCCAGTCACTTCAGTACAGCAAATAGACCACTGTTGTACCATTTAAAAGAATGTTCATCCCAAAATCAATTAACACTAAGTCTGAGGGCCACAGGCCCTTGGGCCGTACTGCTTTTTAAAATACAGACGTGCCCACCAAACTCTGGTTGACTATAAACCAAGAGACACCCAGCCCACACCTCACTGTTAGCTAAATCTGGCAAGTCCAATCAACTGATAGCCGCTTGTGGATGGAAAAAAAAACCCACAAAAAAAAAACAACAAACAAACAACAACCAAACGTTCCAGTAGGAAACCAAAATACGTATGCAATTCACTTGATTTTTATAATTTCTTCCTTGTAGTGGTCTGGAACCAAACTCACAATTTCCCAGAAGTGTGTCAGCACTTTGCCCAAGGAAGGGAGGTAGACTGTCCCTAAGATAAGATTCTCTATTAGATAGTAAGGATTTCATGATTCTGACCTGCAGTATTAAACTGAGAGTTGGGGCATTGAAGACGAGCTCCTATGACAAACTGCCCCCTTGAAAGACCAGTGCACTGAGCGATTCTATTATTACTAAGACCAGGTGGGAATAGGGTTACCATTCCCTTATGCTCAAGACTAGATCATCTGTAGGGACTGAGTTATGGCATTACAGGCAGGTCAAACACAAAAGGAGAGACTTACTGACAATGAAACCAGGTTAAGTTGTGGTGGTGCTGATGTTGTTGTTATGTGTCATCCAGTCAACACCCACTGAGAGCAACTCCATACACAACAGAACAAAACACTGTGTAGTCCTGTGGCTCTATCACAACTGTTAGGTTTGAGCCACAGTTGCTGTCATGGTTTTAATCCATCCCATTGGGAATGATGCTGTTTTTCATTGGTCCTCTACTTTTGCAAGCATGAAGTAGTTCTGGAGGGACCATTCTTTTTAGATAATATGTTTAAAGCAAGAAGTACAAAGACTATTCTTGTTTCTAAGTTACAGTCTTGCTGTATTTCTTCCAAGACAGCTTTGTTCCTTGTACAACAGTCCTTGGCATCTCCAGTATTTTTTTGCCAATGCCATAATACAAATGCATCAGTTCTTCTTCTGTCCCTTATTCACTGTCCAGTTTTCACGTGCATATGAAGCAATCACAAATACCATGGGCTGGGACAGGCTCATGCGAGCCCTCAGAGTTTCATCTTTGCTCTTTGGCACTTTAGTCTTTTAAGGGTACATTTGCTTGACGTGGTTTAATTTCTTGATGTTGGTTTGTGTAGCTGTTAATTGTGGATCCAAGTAAAACTAAATCCTTGACAACTTTAATATTTCCTCCATTTATAAAGGTGTTGCTTATTGGTCCAGTTGTGGGGATTTCTGTTTCCTTTATGCTGATTTTTGTTTTCTTTAATCTAGACTAAAGGCTACTGTCTGTGAGATGGATCAAGAAGTGTTTCAAGTTCTTCCCACTTACAGCAAACAAAGTCATGCCATCTTTTTATATTGTAGGTCGCTAGTGAGTCTTCTTCTAATTCTGATGCTCAATTTTTCATCTAGTTCAGCTTCTTAAATTATGTCTAATATGCAGACAGAATAAGTGAGGTGATAGGATATCCCTGACACACATCTCTTCTGAGTTTAAACCCTGAACCACCCCCTTGTTCTGTCCGAATGATTGCATCCTTGTCTAGAAGTTCCTCATCAACAAAATTAAGTGTTCAAGATGGTCCAGGCTTCACGATTTTATCCCTAGTTTTTTACCAGAAGTTTTTTCATAATTGATCTCCCAGTTCTTCCACATCTATCTATTTCTAGAAGTTCCACTAAAACCTGTCCACAATGGTGTAACTGTGCTGGTATTTTAAAGAGTGATACCATAGTTCCAGCATCACAGCAACACATAAGTCACATTGAACAAGCTGGCAGACAAGTGGTGGGAGCTAAGCTAAGGTATAACAGTAAGTAAACACACCCAGAGAAAGGTGTGGAGGTATCCAGACCCAGAAGACCATAGCCTTGGCCTCTTAACTACATTCCTCCCATATCTCCCCATTTTCTATGGGATAGAATAAACCAAGTAAAGCAAAGGACTCTTGGGACAGGGCAGAAGTAAGCTCGCAATAAATTCCATTAAACTCACTTGTCAGTGTCTCGCCTGCAAACTTCACTTCTTTTTGGAGATTAAATATATGTACATATAATATACACTATATATAGATATTTGAATGCTCTGAAGATGTAGTTTGAATGGAGAAGAAATTCTCCTCTGAATTTTGAACTAATTTTTTAAAAGGAAACACAATTAGAGATTATTCAATTTACTAGAAATGTGTAATACTCCAGATCCAAAATACGTACTAAACATTTCTAATTGTATTAAAGTGAGCTCTGGTGGCCTAGTGCATAAGGAATTGCACTGACAACCCAAAAGTAGGAGGTTCTAATCCATGAGCTGCTCCTTGAGGAAAAGAAGCACCACTTCTTCCCATGCAATTCACAGCCTCTGCAGACCAGCTGGAGGGTCAGCTAGGAGTTGGTTTCAACTCAAGGGTGATGAGAGAGAGAGACAGACACAGAGACAGAGAGAGAGAGAGACACAGAGAGTGTGTGTGTGTGCGCGCGCACGTGCGCGCACACACACACACACACACACACTATGAGCTTCAAAATAGTGCTTAACTACTCATTTCAGACTATGTTTTTATTGTTGTTGCTAAATGCTAATTGCTAACACAGTGCACAAAGGAAGTTTGAAGTAAATAATAGCTGGATTAATGAATGAAGCTGTCTTGAAACTAAAAACATATTAAGTTATTCATGCTCATTGCTGTTGAGTTGGAACAGACTCACAGCTGACCCTCCTTTGGGTTTCCAAGGCTGTAAATTACACAGGAGCAGACTGTCCACTTTTCTCCCACAGAGCTGCTGGTGGACTTGAACTACCTTGAGAAGCCTTTGGGTTAAAATCACCACATCCTGTAGATTGCAGTGCCCGGGCTCCCTACAAGAGGTATACAAACACACACACAAAGACACACACTGACTCACAATTTTCCTATATACTACATGTTTTACACAGGTTATAAAATTTCCTTCCTAACACTTTCAGAAATTCCACTGTTGGTGAGTCAGTGTAGACTCACAATGACCGCACTTCCAAAGCTGTAAGTCTTTTCGAGAAAAGACTGTTTGCTTATCATTTTCCTGAGTAGGTAGTGGATTCGAACTCCTGACCCTTGTATTCGCAGCCCTATGCTTTATTATTATTCATTAACAACACTGCAGATAAACAAGCTAAGTCCAAGCAATATTTAGCAGTCAACCAACATTTACCTACAGAGGCAGCCTGACCTAGTAAGTAGCTATTTCCGTGGATTTGTTTTCAAACTCCATGACCTTAACCACAGTGGTCTGATGGTTCTAAAGAACGGTGGATTCTAGAAGGTGAGTTACCAAACTCTCAACCTGACTTAGCTTCTCACTGACCCCACGGGATATCAATGTCAGGCCGAGACTGGAATGGCCGGCACCACAGACGTGCATGTCATCAGCAATGTCATATTTCTGCCCATCCGCATATGTCACCTCCAACACGCCATTCACTATGGTCCAGCCTGTGGTTTTCATTAGTTCTAACACGTGGATTCATTACGACACGCAGCCCAAACTGGAGCACAGTGATTTTCCATCTGGTAGCCAGACACCGGGACACAGTTTAAGCAACTAACTGGTCTCAATGCATGGGTCCCCAGGGTCAGATTGAAATGGGAAATAAAACAAGCATGGTCCTGGGGGCTTCCGGCAGCATTTCTGGGCTGAGAGATAAAGACCAGAGGGGCGGGGGCGTCTCCTCTGGCCTCTGCTCGTATCAGGAGATGCTCACGACAGCTAATACGGCCATCTGGGCAGTATGTCAGCCTACGGTACCAGCACCTCACACGTTCTCCTTGATAAATAGTACTTCCTGTTTCCTGAGAAATCATGAGACCAGTCCCCACAAGTTAAATACAGCAAGAACACCCCAACGACCCCCATATGCCATCCCTAGAATGCCTATCTTCCTCTCGTGCAGCAGCTAGTGGATTTGAACTGTTTAACTTTACGTTGGCAGTGCAACTCCTTATCCACTAGACCACCAGAGCTCCCTTGTTCATAGGCCTGTCTACTGTTGGCTGAAAGCTGATCTTCAGGAGTAGGTCCAGTTCCTGGCTGGCTGGATGTCTAGGGTCACAGTTTGGGGGGTCCCACCAGTCTCTATCGGAGCATCAGAAAATCCTACTGCAACAATGAATGAATGGAAACCCAAAATCTCTGTAAATGTTTATGAAAATTAATAAAATATAGAAAAAAAAAAAGAAAATCCAAGCCTGGTTCCTGTTTACAAGGGAAATGCTCTCCACTGAGAATAACATTGCTCACTGGTCTTGCGTATTATATACCCTTAATTATGTTGAAGCATATCCCTTCTGCTCCTATTTTTGTTGAGATTTTTTTTTAAATCAGAAACGGCATTAGATTTTATCAGATGCTTTTTCTGCGCCGACTGAGATGATCATGTGGTTCTTTTCTATCTTTTGTAACTTTAAAAGGTCTGACTGCTACTTCTCACCTTGAAGGGAAGATAATACGAGTAATGACTTCCATTAGACAAACAACAATACAAAGCGATCCGCCGATTCCTTTGCATCTTCCACAAGGGATTACACGATGCCGCATGTAAATCTGGAGAAAATTCTAGAAGGCAGGATTTTCCTGACAAAGGGATAGCTAACAGAACACCTACTGGCTATTCATAACACAAGGAGTTGCTGGCAGCCCGCTTTCTCAGAGCTCCAGGACAAGCGGAGAGCTGTGCGCTTCATCTATCTTGTCAAGAGTCGAGGGGCTCAGGGGGAGCTGCAGCCTTTTTTGACACCTGTTATAATGACATTCATGATGCAGGTGCTCATGTCAGATCACACTCAGCAAGGAACACTGCCAGGCAGGTGGATAATGCTGGGGAGGAGGGGGGGAGTCTGCTTCTGAATAAACCTGAGCTCCCCAAGTCTCTCCCTGGAGGACAGACACCATTCCAACCCACACCGTGTCAGGGACCACATAGTGGACTTCCATCCAGGTGCAGAGCCCAGTGATACCGTTCAGGGCTCAAGAACTATTGTGGAGTGACACTCATAGATCTCAGGTGCCGAGTGGCATGTTCTCAGAGGACCTTTCAGCAAATATTTCTGTTTTAATGTTCCATGCTGGCCTGTTATCCAAATGGTTAGTGGTTCGAATCCACTAGCCACTCTGAGGAAGATAGATGGGCACTCTCCTCTCATTAAGATTTACAACCTCAACAACCAAATGGGGAGGGCTGCAGAGTCCAAGTCAACTCAACAACAGTGGGACTGGCTTGTTTGGTAAAAAGCTGTAAGATTGTATTTCCTAAGAATGGAGAAAGAATAACCAATACACCAAATACGGAATGTAATGGTTTTCATTGCTTCGTACAAGGGATGTTTTCTGGACCATCGCTGTCAGTATTTTAGGCTTCAAGGGGCAGAGTCTCTACATAAAATCCCAATTCTACCTCTATAGCTTGAACGCAACACCCCTAAAGAACAAAACCCAACATCCCTGACTGGGTGTATGGCTGTGCTCCAAGATGCTCCAAGAAAACATTCTTTTCAAAAAAGTGAAGGACCAAATTTGGCCTGAAGGTGTTGCAAGTCCCATAACTAACTAAAACGAGGAGTAAGAAATGAAATAAAGTATAATTTGTCTTTCAGTATGGACCAATCTAGCTCAGACTTACGTCTCCCTAGCAGCCCTCCAGCCGTATTACAACAGTGCACGGGGTTCCTTCTTCCACGCAGGATATCCGGAGCCTAGAAAGAACTCTATCTACGTGTCGGTTTAATAAGGCTGGCACTCATCCAGGGAGAAGTCGGCACAGGCTACACCAGTCCATGGTCAAAGACGTGGCAAACTACCTGAAAGTCTTAAAGCCAAAGAGAGATGCGAGCTAGTTTCCATGGTAATATTAGTCATTAATGCTCAGTGGACTAACACCAAAAACAGCACCAACAAAGAATACAGTGTTATCAAGTGAATTCCGACTCCTAGGGACCCTACATCACTGAGTAGAACTTCTCCTCAGGGGTTCCAAGACTGGAGCCTTTATGGAAGCAGTCTGCCACATTTCACACCCTGTAGAACTTCTGCTGAGTCCAAACCACTGACCTGAGGGTTAGTATCTGAATGTTTATAATCACGGGGCCAGCACGGAGGGGTGTGGGGGTGGGGTGGGTAACAGGCAAAGGATTCTAGTCCGATGACTGTAGCAATGGTGACACCACACCACCACTTAACTTCAACTAAGTCCATATTGTATCAGACCTGTGTTAATCAGTTTGGACATGACTCATTAGATGTTTCTCAGTGACTCACTGAAGGGGGGTTTATAAATGTTTACATTTTACCAAAGCAGAAATTGATGACATGAGAGGTTCATTAAGAACACCAGTTTCGCACAGCTCTTAAGGTTGAGAGCCAGGAAGTGATTGCCCGACAAACCCTTCTCCTCTGTGACAGGAGTTAGCAAAGTACAGTCTGAAGGCCAAAGCTGCTCAGCTGCCAGTTTTGTAAATAAAGTTTTATTGGAAAACAGGTATGGTTGTTTTGGTTGGGGGTTTATCATTGTGGATTTTTTGCACAGTATATAGATTACAAAGTTAAAAATTAAAACTCTCTGCTACTTTACTGCAGAAGTTGGCTCAGCCAGAAAGGACTTAAGGGGAGTGGGTGGGTTTATGTCCTATGAACATTGTTGTTGTTAGGTGCCGTGGAGTCACAGACGAGTCATAGCGACCCTATGAATGAAAGGCCTGAGCGCTGTTCATAGAGTTTCTGGAGGCAAGCCATTTCAGAAGTGGATGCCACTCCTGCTTCCAAGCTTGTTTTCATCGGGAAGCTCCACCAAACACTGTCCACCATTAGGTGGACACATTATAAAAACACCAAGTTTCCTTTTTCCCACTGCTTCCTCAATTCTTTACCATCCTTTTCTTGTATATTATTTATACAAGAGACTAGAAAAATGACTTCTTAAAAAACCCGGAGTACTGTACAAATTACAGTGAGGAGAGAGACGGATCCAAGAAGTGCTTCAGAGGGAACTGACGGTGTAGCCTGTGACAGCCAGCGTCATGTGAGGGAATACGATTTCCTTTTTCCCCATGGCTAACGTTTCTCCCCCAGGTAATGTCTTGTTTGTTAGGCTGTCTTGAGGGAAACAGAGACTAGCAACCCACGCAGTGCTTTGTCAAACAGATCAGAATCAACAAGGAAGGCGAGACACTTCAAACTGACGGATGAAACGTCATTTGGAGGGTGAACTGAGGCAGAAGGGGAGTTTTGGCTTTCTATTGCAGCCAAAGATCGAGTCAGCACTTCTTTGACTCAGTTTACCTCTCGACAAAATCTTAGTGACAGTATATAATGGTAACTAGGTTGGTTTCCAATTTGACCAAGGTCGCTGGGTATAGAATTAGCATTGACGTCAATAGGCCCTCCCTGATGAACTTCTCTGAGCAACACTTATAATGAAGTAAGTATCCACACGAGGTAGGAGTGTTGCATTTGTCTGGACAGAGCCTTGCATCCTCGTGAAAAGAGAGTCACGATGTATTGTTATTATTTCTCAAAAATGCACTTTGAGGGAATGGATGGCTCTTTCAACGAGTGTGATGGACTTGCTTCAATACACAATCACGTCACAGAATAAATGAGCAACATCAGAAGGTACATGGAGGAGCTGGGTCACACAAGTCATCAAGGATGCTGACCTAAAGGTTGGTGGGTGGAACTCAATCAGCAGTGCTGTGGAGGAAAGGGCTGGCAAACTGCTTCTGGAAAGATTTCCATAAAGAACCTTGGAACAGTTCTATCTTGTGGTATATGGAGCTGCTTAGAGTCAGGATGAAGTCGACAGCAAATGTAGGAGAAATTCCCAATGGCAATACAGTACAAAGCCTTTCAAGAGACTGACTAGTGAGCCTCACCCTACCTGATCTTCTTGTATCAATGTTGGAAATCCATGGCAACTTCTTATGGGCTGAACCCACCAGTAGTTCTGCAAGATAGAAGTCCTAACAATTTTCCCTGTAAAAATTATAGAGTAGAAAACTCTGAGGGACAATTTCACTCTGTCCTATATAGAGTGAAAGAGAAAGTCCTACATAGAGAAAGTCAATAAAGGAGAGAAAGACCCGCAAAGAGATGGATTAGCGGTGACTGTAACAATGGATTTAAGCATAAGGGCGTTTGTGAGGGTTGCACAGGATTGGACAGTGTTGCGATCTGTTGTGCATAAGGCAGCTACTTGCCATGCATCTAAAAGCTTGGCAGTGAAAAAGGATGATGGAAGGAGAATCAATGCTTTTGAGCAGTGCTGTTGATGAAGAGTCCTGACTCTCCCATAGACTGGTAAAAGGACAGGCAAACTTGTCTTGAATTAAATGCAACCAGAGTGCTACTTCCAGACAACTTCATCTCGCGTACTCTGGGCATGTTGTTAGGCAGGACCAGTCCTTGGGAGAAAAAGGCATCAAACTTGGAAAGGTGGGGGAGTCAGCAAAAGACTGGAGGACTCCCAACCAGATGGAATGACACAGTGACTGGAACCACCGGCTCATGTATATCAGAGACAATGAGGATGGCAAAGCATGGGGCAGAGTTCCAGCCCATTGTCCATAGGGTTACTCGAGTTATAGTCAACATGATGGCACCTAACAATAACAACAAGGACTTGAAAGGGAGGAGCTCTGATGGTGCATTCCACAGGGAGTTCTGCGGTTCACCCGAAGGTCATCCCTCTCTGGTGGTTCAAATCCAACAGAGACTCCTTAGGAGAAAGAGGGGCGATCGCTTTCCATGTAATTTGCGTCCTTGGAAACCCAATGGAAGTTCAGCTACGAGTTAGTCCCAACTCCACAGCAGTAAGCTGAGTTAGGAGGAGGAATTAACTGAACAGTATCTAACATCACCCACAATATGAGCTGGAACGGAGCTCTGTTACCCACAACAACAACCCGTATGATTATTCTTCCTTCAAATAAACTGACTGAAATCAATGTTGTTGGAGGCAAATTGTATCTCAGAACTGAGAGTGAAAACACAGCAATCACAGCTACAAAATCAGCTGTTGTTGTTGTTGTTGTGTACCGTAGAGTCGAAAGTGACTCATAGCTGACCTTCCAGTGGGTTTTCAGAGGCAGGTTAATCACATGGGAGGAGACTGCCCGTCAGTCTCCCACGGAACGGCTGGTGGCCTTGAACTATGTGCCTGCAGGATAGCAGTGCAGCTTTTTGCCACTAGGCCACCCAGAGCTCCAAGAAGAAATATTACATATTCAATTAAACGAATGACAATTAACTTTTCATGAAGTCTATCTATGTATCATTTACAATCATTCCCTATACAATGCAGGATTCTCATATCTCTGAAGACATTTGGCTCAGGGAATAGAAAAATCCATTCTGGTAAACATTTTTTGTTCACTATAGCAAGTGTCTGATTATTTGAATTAAATATTAAATGGTATTGAGTGGGCATGTTCACTTTGCGATGAAAAGAGGACACAGTTAAGACAAACCAGCAGAATACTGTGCAAGGGCTCCATGCATCCAGGAAGTTGAGGGTGTGTTAATGCAGCAGGAGTGATTGACAGCCTCCAACCAGAAGATCGAGCAAACCTTTATTCTGCATATCTGAGGGAAAACAATTGCTGCATCTTATATTTCTGAGGAAGTCACCCCAAAGCATATCTGTGCTTGTGGGCTTGGGGTCGCTCACCAAAAGCTGTTTTCTTCATCCACTGTTGGTGCTACTCAAGTGTGCTATTTTCCATTCCCACCCAGACTGAGGCTGCTGTCTGCTTAAAACTGTTCCCTTTCAAGGGACTTCTCCCCATTGTCACTCCCTTCCAACACCTGAACCTCTGTCACCTGGTGGCCTTAGCCCAGGTCTCTTTTCACCCAATCACGAGAAAAAACCCAGTGGACCTCCTTGTGTGCCTGGACTCGAGCTTGGTCTTCCTCAACAAAGCTTGCACCCCTGCTGTTGCCTAGAAACGTCTTCCCTTGCCCATTATGTAGATGTCGTACTGCCTCCTTTGGTGCTCATCTGGGATGTGGCCTCGTCTGAATTCTTCTCAGATGGTCCCTTGTCACTCTTTCTGTGTGGTGTCAGTCTGTCCAGCTGGGCTGCACATCCCTTGAAGACTAAGTCCCTAAGTGGTGCAAACAGTTCATGAACTTGGCTGTTAAGGGAAAGGCTAGAGGTTTGAGTCCACTCAAAGGGGCCTCAGAAGAAAGGTCTGGCAATTTGCCTTTGAATACCCAGCCTCTGAAATCCTCACGGAGCACAGTTCTCTCTCACACACAGAATTGCTACTGTATTCTTGTGTACCATCAGGACAGAACTGATCCATAGCTGACCCTCCAATGGGTTTTCAGAGACAGTAAATCCCACAGGCTGAGACTGTTCATCCTTCTCCCACAGAGAAGCTGGTGGATTAGAACCTCACGCCTTTGGGATTGTAGTGCAACCTCCTACCACTAAGCCACCAGAGCTCCCTACACACAGCGGGTCACCACAAATGTCAGAATTGCCCCGGTGACAATTCATTTTTATCTGCAGCAACAAGAAAGTGCTTGATCCATGAGAGACTTTCCATAAATGTTTGTTAAGTAAATGAACAGGCTTTGGGGAGGATCAGCTTCCTATGATTTGGAAAAGTCCAAGTTCATTGCTTTTCATGATGGAGCAAAGCATTTAAAGCGTCTTATTTTCCAACGTTGGAGGCTGGGGGGAACCTTAAAAGGAAAAAAAATAGAATCTATCTATTTCTCTACCTGTCACTGTGAGGTTAAATAAGCTCCCTGGACATCTGCCCCCGAGTGGACTCGGCTTGGGTGCCATCGCCGTGCTGCAGATGTTTTATGAGCTAACATTTCCCCAAGACACTTTGGCCCGTTGGACATGATCTCGTAAGCCTGAACTCTCAGCTGACATGCTGTTGAACATAATGGGGAGATTTTAAAAGGTATCAGCGAGGAGTGGAATGGATTACAGAGTGCCAGGGGCAGGAGGGAGGAGGCTGAGAGGAGCCAAGGAAAGTCACCCACACCCCCTGTGCTCACTGGGCCCCCCCAGGATGAGCAGTCATGGCACACAACCTCGTGAGTCTGTACTGACCCAATCGCTGTCCTTGGCACTAGGCATTCCCAATAAACTTGGAAGCTGAATGGCACCCCTTGACAACTAGAGCCAAAGGCTGGGATCTAGGTGGGAGAGAGGAGGAGATGCCTAGTCGCTGGGTGGCCTTCTGGCTGCCATCCACCAGTCTCAGAAATTCCAAAACACTCACTTCCTCAGACTGGGTCTGCAATTAAAGACGGAAGCAGAGCTGCTGCCCGGCATAAATCAGATCCTGAAAAAGTGCCCTCCATCTGTCCTTGGGGGACTGCTCATGGGGGTGAGGGAAGAAGGTGTTAGAGGGTTCTAGAAGCCATCAGATCTCTATTTACATAGGGATCAACTTCACATTTGAAAATGTAGGTTTTCGTTTCCACACCGGGACCAGGCTGTCAGTTCAGCTCAGCAAAGGCACCCACAACCCGGCATGGGGGTCATGTCTTCAGTTCAGCTCAAATCAAGACATTCATTCACTGCCAAGTCTTTGCTGAGGCTCCCAGGACAGAAAGAAACAGGGCTCCCTCCTAGCCCTTAACAAAGGAACCTGGGTGGCACGCAGCTACAGACTGAGAGGTCACGGGTTCTAATCCCCAGCTGTTCAGTTACAGAAAGGTGCAACAATCTGCTTCTGTAATTACTACAGGCTTGGATCACACCTACTGGTCTGATGGAGGCTGGTGGGATCTCTGAGACTGTGGCCTGAGACACCCTTCAAGCCTGGAGCACACCCGTGTCAGGGAATCAACTGTTAGCCCAACAGCCAACAGACCTGTAAAGTGAACAGTGTCAGGAAGGAGGGAGCAATGTATTCCTTGGTACAATCAACCATATGAACCCAAAAGGGCCACATTCACCCTAAAACAAAGCTCAAAAGACAGAAAAAGGACAAGAAAAAGATTGAAGGGAAATGAGGCATCAAAAAAGGAAGTGGGAAAATTCTAAGACATTGATGTTGTGCACTGTTGAGTCCGAACACACCCACAGCTGTCCCTCCAGCAGGCTTTCAGAGGCTGTAAATCGCATGGGAAGAGATTGTCCACGTTTCTCCCACAGAGCAGCTGGTGGATTCAAACCGTGCACCTTTGCGTTGGCAGTACAACTCCTTATCAGTAAGCCACCAAACAGAGCTCTGTGCTATTATATTAAGGGGACTGTTACCAATGTCACTAAACAAAATGTGTGCAAGTGGTTAAATGGGAAATTCATTTGCTCTGTAAGCTTCCCCCAAATGACAATTTAAAAACCTGAGGGAAAATATAGCGTAGAAAGCCCTGGAAGTCACTGTACAGACTAGAAAACTCGAGAAGCCATCATATAGCCTAGAAAACTCTGGAAGCCACTGTACAGACTAGAAAACTCTGGAAGGCATTGTACTCTGTCCTACAAGGTCACTATGAGCTGGAACCAACTCAGTGCGATGGGTTTGATGTTAGTTTTAGCCCCACAAAATACATCCTTGCACACTTTGTGCCGTAATTCTGCCCTTCGTGTGTGTCTTCCACCAGTCCATGGTAAGATCCTTGAAAGCAGAACGATGGTGTGGCTTGTTCACTTCTAAACTCCCAGGGTTTTATCTGGCACCCAGGGAGTTCTGCTAATGCAATGAGTAAGAGCCCAGATGCTACTTGGAAGCTGGCAGTTGGATTCTAGCATGAAAAGGACCAGATCTGTCCTAGAAATCCTGGCCCAGCAAACCCCATGGGGCAGTTCTGCTGTCTGATAGGGTCACTGTGAGAGGAAAGGCACTTGGCCACACATAGTGACAAACCAATGCTGGCACATAAGTCTGGTTGGTTTGGGAGATCGTAGGGTCAACTGTCACTCACTGTCACCCTACACAACAGAGTAGAATTATCCTAGAGTTTTCTAGACTATGAACTTTACTGGACCAAACTGCCAGGTCTTTTCTCCCACAGACTGATTGGTGGATTCAAACCATTATCCTTCTTGTCACTTAACCATTGTTTCATCAAGTGTCCACAAAGGCAAGTGTCCACTTGTTGTTGTGCGCCACCCAGTAGGAACTGTCTTACAGCTGACCCTCCAGTGGGTTTTCAAAGGTAGCCAATCACACAGCAGATTGACCACCGTTCTCCCATGGAGCAGCTGGTGGATTTGAACCACAAGCCCTTGGTTTGGCAACACAGCTCTTTATCACTAAGGCTCCAGAGCTCCATTGGGATTTTTAAAGGAATCAAAGAAGTCCCAGTAACCACCGCTAAGGAGCTCACTGTCTCGTAGAAAAGAGATGACAGGGTTACACGGTAGCAGCTGGATCACAACTCTGCCCAGGAGATTAAAAGTCAGTATATGAGGAAGGTCCATACGATCTAGAGAAAGGGTCACAGAATGCTCCTGCCATGGGGTGAGGTCTATGAGAACCTCAGAAGTTACAGTCGGATGGAGGGAACAACCTGTGAGATGGCTGGAGGAGAGAGGCTTCTTCTGTCCCCAAATATCTAGTGTCCCATGTTTCCAAAAGACAGGTACTCAGCCTTTAACTGCGCTAAATGCCAAAGGGTTTTACTGGTCTTCAGATTCGGCCTGAGCTGTAAAGACAGAGCTCCGCGGGCAACCCCATGACAACTTGTCACAGTCGTTTAACTCCCTGCCAATCCTCCTATCAATAGAATGGCTACATTTCTGAGTGATGGAAGACGCCAGTTAATAAAACAAAAAAGAGAAAGTCTTTTCCAAGCGCTTTACTGAGTGCCCTAAGCCCTTTCCACGTCAGTCTTCCGGTCTCTTAACAGAGCTGCAAGACAGAAGCAGAGCGGCCGGCCATAGTTCTAAGAGAGGCTGTGCATGCAGCAAAGAAGGAAGGAGACTCACCCTGTAAGGTAAACAATGATGGGAGACTTGGAACAAAGGTGCCAGAGAGGAGGACAGGGCTTGTATCAACAGCCCAACTCCTAAAGAGCCAGCTGTCAGAACCGAGGTCTCACGATTTGGGACCAAGGACCCACGACTCGTCTCCTTGCATTTCAGATAGCAAGGCTTCTACAAACTGAAGGTTTATGGCAACCCTGCACCAAGCTAGTTTATCGCCACCATTTTCTCCCCCAATAGCATGTATTCTCTTTGTGTCTGTGTGTCACAGTTTGGTAGTTCTCATTTGCTGATTTCTTTTCCATAATGTGATTGTGCACTTAATAGAGTATGTTGTGTTGTTGTGTACCATAGAGTTGGAATCGACCCATAAGATGATCTTCCAGAAGGTTTTCAGAGGCACTGAATCGCTCAGAAGGAGATTGTCCATCCTTCTCCCTCGGAGCAGCTGATGGATTCGCACCTTCACATTTGCAAAGCTGTTTCCTGCCACTAGGCCACCAGAGTACAGTGCAAACATAACTTTTATATGGACTGGAAAATGGACAACTTTGCTTGGTTCGCTTTCTAGTGATATCCCCTTGATTGTAGCAGCATGGAACTGAACACCCAGTATCTCCCAGGTCTGCCTGAAATTTGCAATTGATAGTAGAACTGCTGAGAGCCTGGCCATATGAACTAACAAGACCAAAGCTCTGTTACTAAGACACAGGCAGGTTCGGCCTACAGGGCTAAAGATCCTTTTGGAAATATCCCTTAGAGTAACCATTTATTTATTTGAAATAGCATCTGATTGTGAATGAAAGAGTTCCCCTTTTCTTTGCGTTGTTGATATGTGTGACTGGGTCGAGTATGACCCACAGCGACCCTATGAACAACAGATCTAACCTCTGTTCTATCCTGTGCCATCCTCACACTTCCTGCCACACTAGAGCCCATTGCAGCAGTCATGGTGTCAATCCACCTAGTCCAGGGTCTTCCTCTCCTTTATGAACACCATATTTCTCTCTATGGAATAGCCCCTCCTAGCAAACACGCCTGAAGTATGTGAAGCAAAGCCTCATCATCTTTGCCTCCAAAGAGGCCTCTGGCTGCACCCTCTCCAAGATATATTTGCTTGTTCTTTTGTCCATGGGATGTTCGATGCTCTTCTGCAACACCACAGCTCAAAGGCATCAATTCTTCCTCTGTTATCCTTATTTACTATCCAGCTCTCAGATACACGGCAAGTGCTCAGAAAGACCGTGGCTTGTATCAGATGCACCTGAATCCTCAAACCGACACCATCACTCCTCAATAATTTAAAAAGGTCCCTAACTGCAGATTTTCCCAGTGCAATTTATCTCTGAATTTTCTGACTGCTAGAATCAAGGGTATTAATTGCGGATCCAAGTAAGATGAAGTTGTTGACAGTTTCAATCTTTTCTCCATGTATCATGATGTTGCCTATTGGTCCTGTGTTCTTGACATTGAGATGTTCTTGATCTCTGATCTACTGCAACAAGTGCTTCAAGACCTCTTCATTTTCGACAAGCAAGGTTGTGGCATCTCCATAATGTAGGTTACTGGTGAGTCTCTCTTCAATCTGATGCCACACTTCTCTTCATAGAGTCCAGCTTCTTGAATAATTTTCTTAGCGTAGAGATTAAATAGGTATGGAGAGAGAATAGCACCCTGACCTTCTTGCATTGCTTTGTCCTAGTTATTATCGTGGTCTGTGGAGTTGGAACCAACTCATAGCTGAGTCTCTGGTGGGTCTTCAGAGGCAGTGTATTGCACGGGAGAAGTCCACCTACCCTCCTCCCACGGAATGGCTGGTGTATTTGAACTGCATGCCTTTGGGATTGCAATGCAGCTTCTTGCCACTAGGCCACCAGAGGTCCCGTAACATTTACCATTTAATAAATTACGTATTTTACACATTTTTCCTTTATTTTCTCTTTTCTTCTTCAGAAGTAAATATGAGAGGGCAGGAATATTTGATTGCTTGCCTCACTGCCGTTTCATCAAGTCCTGGAATCGTATGGAGTAAGCGCTAAATCAGGCGGGGCATCTCAACTACCAGGGAACTGTTTGTTCAAGGAGACAGTACAAGGCTGGCCTGTAAGTAATTGCTTGGATGAACTTAGCTGTCCCATACTCCTACTTGATCAGCTAGGCCACCAGGGACACATCATCATTTGACTTACACTATATCATTCCCAAAAAGAAGTTCTTCCAATGATCATTGGTGAAGGACCAGTGTGGAGGACACACATGGGGACATTCTATCAGACCCACCTTCCCTTTCCTGAGAACCACCCCCTCTTTTGGCCCCACAGACTCTTGCTTTAACTACATCCAACTGGACTAGAAGCTGACTCCCACAGAAAATGAAACTTCTGGCTAAGATGCGGTCCAAGAGTTTGAGCAGAAAGACAGAGATAAAGAAGGATGTTACTAAAAATCTACAAAGGGTGAGTCCAAGGACATACTTTGTGGTCCACCCTTCCTGATCTCAGCTGTGTGTGTGTGTGTGTGTGTGTGTGTGTGTGTGTGTGTCCCAGTTCATGTCAGTGTCTTCCCATACAATTCCACTATTTTGGTTTTGTTGTTACCATATTCCTTGGAACCTTAATTGAGATAAGCATTAAGCACCCAGTCATGCTCCACCAGTGTAGAGAGGAAAGGCATGGGCTCCCCCAAGGAGATTGGTGACATAGTGTAAAGTCAGGACAAGGATTTCCAGCTTGGGAAGTCTCACCACCATCATAGGCCTTCAGGCCCACCTGGACAGAGAGAGTTTAGCTGGAGAGAGCTTTGAGACTCCTCGGTGAGGATCAGCCTCTCCAGTGCCTGTATCCGGGACACCTGACTCTTCTGCACCAATTCAATCCAAGGGTGGGAATCCCTTGGGCCATCTAGGGAGACTCAAGGACGTCATACCATCAATCATAAGGTACCATGGTGGCGTAAGTGTGTAATACATCAGTCTTCTAGCCAAAAGTTGGGTGGTTTGGATCCACCATCTGCTTTGCAAAAGGAAGAAACTGTCTCCTCCCAATCCAGAAATCTGATGGAGAGTTGCTATGAATTGGAATCCCTCGGCATCTGTGGTTTTAATATGGATTCCTGGGAATGACACGGGACCTGACATGTTTTGTTCCACTGAGTGAGGGCCAATCTGTCGGCAGTTAACAACAACCAATCAGCAACGTACCTGGCTTTGTAGCTGGTCTCCTTCCCTGCTCCTGAATCCCAGGAGACACAGTCCTTAAGGACCTGGGCTGTGGTCAGACCATCTGGACTTGAATCTGAGCTTTATCCTTTACCTGTGGTTAAGGGATCATAGTTCCCCTTGACAAAGTGAGACTAAGAATAGCAACAATAATGTTCATAATCCTTAATGTAAATAAGTCACTTGACCTGGTGTCAGCCAGATGAAACACGCAAGAAATGATAGCGACAAACACTCATATTCTCTTTTCTTTTAATCCAGTGTACCACTACTGTTAAGTCATCCTGGTTTATTACCTACTGTTTCTTGGTCATGTTCAGATTCTCATGACAAGCATAATTTATGGCTACTAGTAACTTTCTGCTGTTCAACAACAACTCAACTCATCGTCATACAGTTGAAACCAACCCAGATGATCCTCGCGTGGTTTTTCAGAAGCTGTAAATTGCATGGGTGGAAACTGTCTTTCTCTTGAGGAGCAGTTGGAAGATTCAAACCACCTGCCTTTGTGTTGACAGTTCAACTCTTAACCACTAGACAACCAGGATAGATAGATAGATAGATAGATAGATAGATAGATAGATAGATAGATAGATAGATAGATAGATAGATAAATAGATAGATAGAT
>NW_006399765.1:25939336-25977164 GCF_000299155.1 Elephantulus edwardii | reverse complement strand
AATAGATAGATAGATAGATAGATAGATAGATAGATAGATAGATAGATAGATAGATAGATAGATATAATAGATAGCTAGATAGATGATAGATAGATAGACAGATAGATAGATAGAGAGATAGATAGATAGATAGATAGAGAGAGAGATAGATACACATGCCTACATATATACATGTATTTAATCAAACACAGATATTTAGTTTTTGTTAATGACATAGTCTTGGGCTGAATCTCAACTAATAGCCAAACAATGAGTTGCTTTAAATAGCCCTTAATATAATTTTGCACAAAAATAATTCCAGGAGTTCTTTGCAAATTGTCATAAAGCAATTTAACCAATACATAAACACTTGTTCTTGATTCCAGCATTGGAAATGAACCAGAATGGTTGAAATGATAATCTTAAATGTAATTGCTGGATATTGCAAGGCATTCTTGGCTCACTCTGTATTGTATGATTTTCAGGGTTATGGAAGTGATATTATTACTTTAAATAAATTTTATTAATGTTTATTCTGTGGCAGGCATTATGAAAAACATCTCACCTATATTACCTTATTTAATTTTTAATAATACTTTATTAGGTTGGGGTTGTTTTTTAAATCAGAGAAGTCTAAGAAAAAAAAATATAACAAAGAAGCCTTATGATTTTGCCCCAGATAAATCAAATAACATTAAAAAATCAAAAGTTAAAAAGAAAAGGCAATACATGATTGTGGTTAATAAAAATTCTAACAGAAAGATAAAAGGACTTCAGGCTAGACAAACTCGTGTAACTACTGACCTGGAATTATCTTTAAACCTTTACCCTTAAACTAAAAAGAAACAAAAATAAATCTGAGGATTTTTTAAAAGATTAAACAATAGTTTAGCTTAACGAGTAAAGAATTTCTGCCCTGAGCATTTTGCTCTTTTGAGAAATACTTGTAGAGAAATCAAATTGACAACAGTAGCTCAAAAGGCTAGACTGGACACTTAGATGACAGTGAGATTTATGTTAATGGGAAAGAAAGGAACATTCTGGAAAGGTGGGTGAGAATGGCTGCAGAATTTGAAGAACACAATCAAGGTGATCAGATTGGCTATGTGAAATGGTTGCAGCTGTGCAACACTTAGCAATAAAGTCTGTCTTCTTTGCCTATGCTCTTTGGGAGAAAGACATGCAGTCTCCTCTTGCTAAGATTTACAACCTCAGAAATCCTATCTCTGGAGAGTCCCTACAAGCCAGAATCAACTCGACGAAGTGGGTATGAAAGATAATATTCTGATGCTGATGTTGATGTGAGTTGCCTGTTGAGTTGCCTCCAACTCGTGGCACCCCAATATGAGCAGAGTAGAATCGCTCTTAGGGTTTTCAAGGGGCTGTGGCCTTTTGAAAGCACTCCTGTCTTTCAGAGGCACTTGAGTAATGATAAGGTTGATATGTACATTTAGAGGAGGGTCTACAAACTCAAAGGTACCATATTTGATAGATTATATAAACCTTTTCATCTGCTCCTCAGTGAGAATGCAAACACACTGTATCCAGAATTAAGGAAAGAAGCCACTGGGTGTTGAATGTGGATGGAATGTCTGTTCCGTTTGGTCATTTAACAGAGGGCGAGGGAGGCCATAGTATGCACTTTGCTGGCCAGTCAGAGGGCTGATAGAAGAGTCTAGCCTCCGAAATCCTCAGACTGCATTTTCTTTTGCATTCCCACAAGTAAGTATCAGATCTTGGGCCTTGTCTCTCTCTAGTCAAATATACCGTTTCTAATATTCCCAGCAAGAAGATTTTGAATTTGAGTGAAACAATCTCATCCAGTTGATGCCTTTGAATTGTGGTGGTGGCAAAGAGTAGAGCATATGCCATGGACTACAAAGACCAAACAAATCTGTTTTGAAAGAAATGCAATCAGCGTGCTCCTTGGAGGCAAAGATGGTGAAACTTTATCTTACTTATTTGGTGCACATTTTCAGAAGGAACCAGTCGTAAAGAGAAACATCATGCTGAAAAAAAGCATGGAGAGAGGAAGACCCTCGATGAGCCAGACCAACACCGTGACTCTAATGATATGTTTAAGCTTGGTGGAGACCATGAGGACGGCACAGGCCAGGGCAAGGCTCAGATGTGTTGCTCATAGAGTTGCTGGGCATTATACTCAACTTGAAGGCAGCTAACAGCAATAGAGAGCTCTGGCTTAATGGTAAAGAGCTGCACTGCCAACCCAGAGCCATGCAGTTCGAACCCACCAGCTTCTCTGCAGGAGAAAGTTGAGCAATCTTCTCCTCTGAGGTTTACTGCCTCTGAAAACCCACTGGAGGGGTCAACTAGTCAACTAAAAGTCGGTTCTGACTGGACGGTTACCTAACAACAACAATAATGCCCCACACAACATTGAACAAGAGTTGGCAGGGGTGTTTTCTTAGGAATTACTGCCTTAAGTCATTTCACATAAGGGGCTTTGTGATTTCAGAGATGAAAACACAGGTTTCCACCTCCATGTAAAATCGACTCTCGGCAAATAGCTTCTTGGACATTCAGACAGCTGCACATTTCCGACTTCCTTCCACGTGATCTTCACGTCTGCCATTTTGGCGGAAGGCCTTGAGCCAGGGCACAGGAAGCCCTGTGAGAGATTTTAACGAGGAGGAGCCCCTCAAACATTTTTTTTTGTTTTCCAAAAATAATGTGCTTTTGCTTAAAATGTAAAAAAAAAAAATCCCATCAAATGAAGCTCTCTTAAGAGGCTCTAAAATTGAGATGACTATCTTAGTGGCAAGTCGTAGGTACTTGATGCAATCAGCATGCTCTACACAGGTAATTACTTTTACTACTAATGGTGCCTCCCACTCAGTGCGAAAGATAAGAGGCTCCAACTCCACTTCATCACGCGGCTTCTTCATTAACGCTCCACCACCTACTGGGGAAAACAATTCGCTCACTCTATTCAGCAACTCTCACAAATGAGAAAAATTTATTAACATGTGCGCAGGATGGGACATATTTAGTAGGTGTGAGAGGGCCTGACTACTTACCGGATTTTAAAAATACACAGATAATTCAAAAGCTTGTGTGGATCACCTTGAAGGAAGGTCTTTGAGGAAATACTGTATTTTTCTGATGTTGATGCTTTTTTTGCAACAATTATCCAACTTTTGGTGTTTTGAGATTATTTAGGAGTGGTAAGAGAAAGGGGTCACAGAATCAGACGAACGGGCACGGTTTGCAACGGGTGACCCTGAGCGAGTCATTAATCTTCTCTAAGCTCATTTTCTTATTCATAGAATAAGGGACAGCATAATTTTTGCTTCCTACATATTTACAGCTTCTAAAAATGGCCATACTAGTCCGGTTCCCGCAGTGTAAGTTATACGTCTTGTGGGGACAGTGGAGTGGGGGACACAATACACATTTCAGCGGCACGTAATTTGAAATGGTAGAGACCTGACAAGAATGGCAGCGTGGCACCCTGGTTCCATGTTAATGAATAACCTATGTAAATACGACAATAGACGTGAAACTCTACTGCGAAAGGCATGGAGTTGCTTGTGGAAGTGGGTGTAGAAGGGTTACAGCCAATGGATTTTTCTGAAGTGGAAGCAGGACGGTCATCTGAAATCCAACAGCAAGATGTGACACCAGATGAGCCAGCTGTGGCTCTCAAAACCTAAGCAATGAATGGAGGCAGCGGTAGACGTTCAAGACGGACGTGCATGTGAAGTCTGTGTCCCTCTGTGACAAGTTCAGCTGGGTGGCATTTTCTGTATCCTCTTAGTGGCCCTCTCAGAGAGCAGATCTCAAGACACAAATGCAAAGTTATGAAAATGCCTGTTTTCAGAAGAAGAGTTACAGCAAAGTAGATTTAGATGAGAGGGACAACATAAACTAATAATGTGGATCTCAGACGTGGTGGCATTCAAGACGTGTCACGGTCCCCTGAACTACAGTCAAATTCAATTGCAAACATCTAGAGGGTGGGCTGAGAGAGGGTCTCAATCCCTCTTCTGATCTGGATCAACTAAAGTGACCCTATTTCAAAAGGCTCTTGTGTGCTGTTAATAGATGTCTCGGTGTGTGTCTTAAATGCTTGCCCATGCCTCACCGTCCTTGCCTACGACAATATAATTTCCTGTAGAGGGCTTAAGAACAAAGCGAGGAAACACCATCCAGTTCCTTCAGTAGATGTTGAAAACAACTGTGTAAGAAGAAATTAGCTGCCCCAGGAATGACTAAGGAGCCCTGGTGGCACAGCGTTTAAGTATTAAGCTGCAAACCAATAGTTAGGCAATTAGAAGAGTTCAGTCACTCCGAGGGAGGAGGGGAGAAAGGCGTGGCAGTCAGCGTCCATGACAAACCCAGTGGGCCATTCCATTCTGAGGTTGCTATGACTCAGAATGAACTCGAGGGCAGTGGGTACGGCTTGGGGTTTAGAAGGAAGGTGTCAGTTTTCACATTGCTTGATTAACAGTGGAGAAGCTCAGACATTCTCTTTGGAGTCTTTTGTTTTTGTTATGTGCCATCGAGTTGCCTGCGACTCATAGCAACCCTGTGTACAAGAGCCCTAAATGCTGTTCTATCTTGTGCCAGCTTCATCGTCTCTGACACACCTACTCCCATTACACCAATCACTGAATTGGTCCATCTAATTGGAAGTCTTCCCCTCCTGTGCTGTCCTTCCACTCTTCCAAATATGATGTCCTTCTCCAAGGACTGGTTCTTTGCAACATACCCAAAGTATGTCAGACAAAACTTCAGAATCCTTGCCTCCAAAGAGAAGCCAGGTTTCACCCTCTCCAGACAAAATTGTTTATTCTCCTAGCAGTCCATGGTATATTCAACACTCTTCTCCAGCACCACACCTCAAAGGCATCAATTCTCCTTCTATCATCCCTAATCATTGTCCAGTGCTCTGACGCATAGCACTCAATTGCGAAGACTATGGCCTGGATCAGAAGCACCTTAGTCTCCAGAGTGACACCACTGCTCTTCAGTACCCCGGAGAGGTCCCTGACAGCTGACTTTCTCAGAGTAATTCGGCTCTTGATTTCCTGGTTGCTGGTACCACGAGTACTGATTGTAGAGGCAAGCAAACTAAAACTGTTAATCTCAATCTCTTCACCATCCAATTTGCCACATGGTGAGAATCTTTGTTTTCTTGATGTTGAGCATCAATCCATATTAAAGGCTGCAGTCCTTGACCATCTGCAGCAAGCGCTTCAGGTCCTTCTCAGTTTCAGCAAGCAGGGTTGTATCATCTGCATAATGCAGGTTGTTGATGAATCTTCCACCAATCCTGATGCCACATTTCTCTTCGTGTGGCCCAGCCTCCCAGATGATGTGTTCTGCATACGGATTTAAAAGGTATGGAGACAGAGTACATCCCTGGCAGACACCTTTCCCAATTTTGAACCATACAGTGTTTCCTTGTTCTGTTCTGACGACTGCCTCCTGGTTCAAGTATACGTTTCACATAAGCACAATCAAATGTTCTGAGATTCCCATTCTTCTCAGAGTCAGCCACAGTTTGTTGTGATCCACACAGTCAGAAGCCTTTGCATAGTCAATGAAACGGATAGGTTTTCCTTTGATACTCTCTGCTTTCTGCCAAGATCCATCTAACATTAGGTATAACATTCCTAGTATCACGGCCTCTTCTAAACCCAACCTGCACATCTGTCAGTTCTCTGGCAGTCAATAATAATAGCTAATCAAGGCATAATACCCTCTATGTGCCTCACACAACTCTGAAAACTCTGGGTGCAGTGATTTAAAATCCAAATCATTCTGTAGGACTACTGTTGAAGTTCTGATGCCCCTTAAAAGCCCAGGTAAATTTGGTACATTTGGAAGTTCAAATAGATGTTTTGAAAACAGATGTTTGAACTGAGCAACTCCAACTCACTGCCATCAAGTCAGAGGCAGCTCCTGACTGCCCTTCTACTGGGCATCCAAGGCTGTACACTGCACAGGAGAAGTTGCTGGGTGACCTGAACTGCCAGAGAGGCATGGCATTTGGGTTGGCCACACCCCCTTGTGGACTCTGCCACCAGAACTTCTTAGGAGCAACTGAAATGGTTGAACCCATATTATTTTGAATATTCTTCCCCATAGTCATTTTAATGCACTTTTTTCCAGATTTGAGATTATCATTTACAGAAACAACTTTTTATAAACATACACTTTCAAATATAAAACTGGATTAGAGGTTCCTATGGCAGCATGATGATAGAGAAGGGATTGAGATTGTTAACAGCTTCAGCTTGCTCGCCTCCACAATCAACACTATTGGTAGCAGCACTCAGGAAATCAAAAGATGAATTGTACTGGAAGAGTCTGCTGTCAGGGACCTCTTCAGAGAACTGAAGAGCAATGATGTCAGTCTGGAGACTAAGGTGTGCCTGTTCCAGGCCATAGTCTCCATAATTACTTTCTATGCATCAGAGAGAGTTGGACAATGATTAAGAATGATAGAAGAATCGATGCCTTTGAGTAGAGTATTGAACATACATACCAAGGACTGCTAAGAGAACAATCTGAACCAGAGAGGGTAAGCCCCGGCTGCTCCTTGGAAGCAAAGATTGGGAAGCTCCACCTGACGCATGTTCCAAGGAGGGACCAGTGCTTGAAAAGGGACATCATGCTTGGAAAGGTGGACGGACAGCACATGACGGGAAGACCATAGATGAGATGGATCGATTCAGTGACTGTGGTAACGTGAGTAGGTGTGTCAGAGACAATGAAATTGGCTCAAGATAGAGCAGAGGTCAGAGCTATTGTACAGGATTGCTATGAATCACAGGCAACTCGATGGCACAAAACAACTACAATAACAGGAATCTTCTAGAGTCCGTCAATGAGCTAGATTGATACAGTAGCCAAAACACAACTGGATCACAGCAGAGAGGGTGAGCACAGCAGAGAATGGGGAGGCGTCACTCTTATCATACAGTCTGTATGATGCAGAACCGACCGGATGACAACCTAACAGCAGTGGTGACACAAACCTGCTCTGTTCATTCTTGTTCCTTCTTTCCAGTTGCTTGATTCCAAAGCAATCAGTATACTTCATTCCTAGGCATTGAGGAAGTCAGGGAAATTGACAGTCTAAATACTTAAGAGTTTGAAAAAAAAAAAGTAAGAGTTTGGTGAACAGAAACTCACCCACGCTGTACACAGGGCACATATCAATTGTCAGAGGCAGTACTCAGAGGAGATTCGTACACTCGTAAATTTAGGAAGTTTCAGAAAAGAGTTAGGGTGTAAAGCCAATTTCCATTGCATCTTTGTAAGTGAGCATCAGGGAATTCGTGATCACTTTTTGTCCAGGGTGATGTAATCCCACTGTTAGTCACCAGCCTCCTTCGCAGAGATAAAGGGTGATCTGTTAATTGCCACACTTCCTGGCCTTCAGTCAGCCTTTTGTCTAACTTTGACCTTTGAGCATCATCTGATACCTCCACTGCCTCTTCCTAGTGAATCATCCTTGGCTCCTCGCTCTTAAACGCTCTGAGACCTCTGCCTTCCTTTGTGATTGGCCTTTGGATCTCTGGATCATCCCAAACTGGGCCTCTTATGCACAGTTCCCAAGGCTCTGCCCTTGTCAATCTTTTCTCCTTTCTCTAATTCCTCCTTCTTACAGGACTCCTTGATTTTCCCAGTTTCAACTACATGCGTGGTCCCCATAGTAGTCTCTACCTCTGATCTTCCTGCCAAACTTTTGGTCCCAAATCTGCAACACCCTGGAGACCACTTGCATTTGGAACGCATTAATCCTTCTCCCCCTCCTGGTCTCTGCTCCATAATTCATTTCTCCACCCACCTCTTAAATGTTAGCTCTCTTAGAAGCACCACTATCCTGTCACAAATCTTCAAAATTCTGGAACTGTCCTGTTCATAACCCTTTCTTGCATGACTTCACCTTGCAAGGCAATCTCTATGCCTGTATGGCCCTCTTGTCATTTGACTCTGGCCAACCTCAGGTTCCTCTGACTAGTCTTTAATCACACAGATCTTTATTGTCCACGGGATCTGCCAGTCCTTTTTCCGCCTCCTGCCCTTGCTACCCCCTATTTCTCCATCTAAAATGTTCTTTTCCAAGGTCTGTTCCATCCTACTCTTTGTCATTCCCCAAACAGATTTAACTCGCTGCTCTTAGTTTTTCATTCTTAGCTTTATTTACCACCACTTGTCTCAAGACGTTTGCCTCCACCTTCACACTTTGCCTGCTGCCTGTACAGCTTCCTACATGTTTCTTTCCCAGCACTGAGCATAACGAAAACACAGTTTCCTTTTGGGCTCCCCAGCAGAAGCTCCAAGAAGTCAAAGACTTACTCACCAGTGGACAACACAGAGCTATCGCTGATGACATTCAGGAAATGAGGGAAATCGTACTTTGGTGATTCTATCTGCAGTTAGATCCCATGAGCCACCTCGGCTTGCCATTGCTCTGGTTAATTTCACCGCATCAATCATTCCTATCCCCACCATCCTCACCTCAGCGGTCCTAATCCAGGCTTCCATCGCCTTTTGGTTAGATTATTATAATAGCTCATTTGTAGCTGAACCCATTTCTGCAATGAATTCCTCAAATGACGGCCAGATTAACAGTCCGTAGACAAATTCATCCTGTTTTTTCGAGGAATCAGGACTCCTTGATGCTCTTTGCTGTCTACAGAATGAAGTGGAAAATGCCAGAGGGTCTCTGAGTCGAAAGGAACCTTGAAGTTCATATGCTATGACCACTTTTTGCTGCAAATGAAGAAACGAGGGTCAAGAGGGGTTGAGTGATGTGCCAAGAGCACACAATTAGTGTTCCA
This sequence comes from Elephantulus edwardii, assembly GCF_000299155.1. Taxonomy (NCBI): domain Eukaryota; kingdom Metazoa; phylum Chordata; class Mammalia; order Macroscelidea; family Macroscelididae; genus Elephantulus; species Elephantulus edwardii. Next base: position 25,968,366 of record NW_006399765.1, on the reverse strand, counting down.
GTCTCTGTGCAGGATGAGTGTAGGATGTGTCTGCTTCAGATATGCCCGTTCTCTGTGGTCTTGTTGTTGTTAGGTGCCATAGAGTTGTCTACGTCCCACAGCCACCCTATGAACATCAGCTCTGTGTCCTGTCCCGCCCTCTATCTTCCCCACCATCACTGGTACACTTGAGCCCATTGTTACACAGCACCGAGAAAACACAGCCACACAATTCCTTCCTATTGGGCTACCAGTCTCAGTAAAAGCCAGCTTCTGCAGAGATCAACTCATCCTGATTGTCTGAGGCTTCTGGAAATGTTGGAAGTGGAAGTCCTTCCTTCCAGGAGCCCCCTCTGTCCCAGGAATTCCAGAGCAGTTGGCCCTCCTACCCTAGCCTTCTTCTCCATTCTCAGCTGTCATGATGCTGTGGGATCCTGAGATCTCCCCCGTCGCCTTAACCTGCTTGCTGTTTCTAGGAGATGCTATCCAGGCTCCCGCTTACTTACTTACAAACTTGGGGCTTACCACTCCTCCCACCTTCATTCCCGCAAGGTTAGTTAGTTTCTGAAACTGGTGTTCCTGCTTCTTCTTCTGTGACATTTTCTTTAGCTTGACAGGTTTTCATAAACCGATTCCAGAGTCGCCTTTATATCCTTAGTCCCTCCTTCCACACTAGTCCCTCATGTGCTCAGAAGTGCTAAGACTCATAATTATGAAAATGTGACTTGAATGAGAAAACCCAGGCTCGTTCTTATTCCCATTGAACAGATTGTTAAAAAGCGGTAAGAAGGGAGCTGTTTGGCTTGGAGCGATCCATGAGCCTGACAGCAAAGAAGGCAATAATGACAAAGTCTGAGGCTACCTGTCCCTTTTTTATTTATTTGCATTACTCAATAGATTCCGATCTCATTCATTAGAATAGCCCAGGGCCCTTCCGGCCAACGGCATCACAATGATCTATTGTTGGGATAAAAATCTCCCGGTGATGACAGCCAGGATTGACAGGGATGTTTAAATCCTAAACTATGCTTTGGACGGCATTCAATTTTTTGTCATAGAATTTCAAAATGTGACTGGAGCTTTTTTTTTTTTTTAAAGCATTCCACATGGAAGGAAGGCAAGCTTCAGAAAGAGGACACGAAACAGCTGTGGTGCAGTGGAAAGAAGACTGACCTTCAAGGCCGGACAGCTCGGGAGGGACGGGCTCTGATGGCTGAGCTCCGACTGCAGGCTCAGGATTTGCTGCTCTGAGCCTCGCTCGCTCTGTCTACGAAATGGGACCGAGAACTCCTCTCTCTGATGCTAAACGAGCCAAGCTCATGGCCTCAGCGTCCTCCACAGCACGTGGCAGAATGTGTCCTCGTTTTTACAAATAATTGACCAGTATCTCTATTTTCCCAGAAGTCATTTCCTGATCTGACTATTCCTCAACTCTAAACAGCTGCTGTGTTATTTGCTCACGGTTCTGCAAACTACATTGGCTATTTAGACTCTGTGTATATATGAAAGAGTTAAATTCAGACATAAACTTTAAAAAGTCAGTCTTTCCCTCACCTTCTGTGCACGCCTGTGACTGTCACATTTGCACTGCACTCATCTCTTGTTCTGGTGTGTATTGTGGTCATTTCCTTTACACAAGAACAAGGCATGATGGGAACCCTCGATGGCACATAGGCTAAGGAATTCTACTTCTGGGCACCTGGGATCCCCAAGTGCAACAGGAAAGACAGATATGTAAGGGACTCATCCCCGCCACGTGAGAACTTGTACAACTGAGTCCAGTAAAGGGGAAGAGTGAGAAGAAGGAAATGTGTGACTTTTCAAGTGGGCATCAACGAGGAGGTGGGAACGGATCAGAGATTCAGAAGGTGCCTAAGATTTCACTGAGGCCGCAGTAAAAGCAAGAAGCGGTCATGTGTATGTGCATTTCCAAGTCCAGAATCAGCAAGGCAGTGCTATTCAGTTCAGCTTTTGTCTCTGCAGCAAGACTGCAGATTCCTTGAAATTTGCAAAAACATCTCACATTTCACTGGATGTCCACAGTATTCTGCAAAAAAATCTGGCTCTGAGAAATCCTGCAACAAATCCTAATGATTAATAGCCTCTACTTTTAGCTAATGTATAGTAAAAGTAACAAACACTGAGGTCAGTGGAAAACTGTAATTAAACATACATATTTCAGAATGAAAAAGTTACATCAATCAACCCAGACCCTAAACTGAACACAGAGCTTTTTTTCTTGTGACTTGGCAGAACGAAGTTAACAGAAGACGTGAAGCACTTTCTTCAACTATCAAAACAGTTTTCCTGGACTGCTGAAAAGCATCCATTAGCTCATCCCGTATCATCCTCTTCCTTTTAAAAAATAATAATTTTATTGTTAAAAATGACTCACACTTCACAGTATTTAAATACTAGAAGGAATTAAAAAGAAGAAAGTTAAAAAATTACCCAGTGCTAGAGAGTCTGGAACTAACTGCAACTTCTAGTGACTTTTATTTTAAATATGTCTTTCTCTGGATGGATGGATGGATGGATGGATGGATGGATGGATGGATGGATGGAAGGATGGATGGAGGATGGATGGAAGGATGGATAGAAGGATGGATGGATGGATGATGGAAGGATGGATGGATGGAAGGATGGACAGATGGATGGATGGATGGATGGATGGTTGGGGAACAAGATAGATAAGTGAATAGATCGATTGGCAGTGTAAGGATGAATGGAATGGACAAATGGGTGGGTGAGTGAATGGATGGATGACTGGAAAGAAACATGGATGGACAGATGGATGAATGGATGGAAGGAAGGAAGAAGAGAGCAATATGTGGCTGAATAGGCAGACAGTAGTACTTCCCCCCCCCCCACAGAGAAGGGCCCATATTTCCCCACTGAATTTATCTGCTTTGACTCTCAATGAGGAAGACCAGGATAATGCCAATGAAAGGAAATGGTCCTATTTCACACGGGTAATTCCTAGGCTTCTGTGGTTCCTAAATTTGACAGCGCAGGGAATTTTATAATAACTTCCAGGTACAATGTCAAGAGCTAGGAAGAAGAGAATAAAATCAAAGCAGCTATTTTTCAACACTTCAATTAAAATTTATGGGTACTTCATAGATTTTTGGAGCGCTCTCATGGGGCAGTAGTTAAGCATTTGGCGGCTAACAGATAGGTCAGTAGTTCGAACCCACCAGCTGCTCCCTGAATGAAAGATGAGTCAGTCGGCTTCTGCAAAGATTTACAACTTTGGTAACTCTGTGGCACAGTTCTACCCGGTCCTTCAGGGCTGCTAGGAATTGGAAGAGAGTCAGCAGTTTGGATGACGGGTAATACATTTTGTAGATTTTTAGTAGGATGATGGGAATATCATACGGGATCATGTGTATGCTTTACCACAAGGAACACGAAAGCTGAAGGAAGATGCATCGCCTAAACTTACAAAACAGAAAGACATCAGGAATGGGCCCGGGGCGCTGTTCTATTCCTAGAAACAGCCATCCCACAGCACTGCTGTAAGCATTTGTATAAGGATATTGGCAAAGTGCTTGTTTTTAAGACTGGAACATACCAGATCCCTCTTTAAATGAAGTAAATGATAACATAACCCATTACCACTGAGTTGACTGTGACCCATCGTGATTCTACAGGACAAAGCAGATGGCCTCACATGGTCAAGGCTGTGAACCTCTCATCAGGTCTGTGTCCACAGAGGGGCTGGTGTGTCCAAACTATCAACTGCACGGCTGGCAGTGAGCAGTTAACCACCGGGCCGTGAGGGCTTCCTTGACGTATGTCCCACTACTGCATCATTACCCTTCTGTGGTCGGATAGAACTCTTTGCACTTAAAGACTGTTTTGGTTTTAAAGATAAGAATACAGAATGCATACTGTGAAAGAGATATCCTCAGTCTAATAGAACCAAGATCATATTTTGAACTATCTTTGGCCCCAGAGAGAGCTGATGGCTTCGTGGTAAAGAGTCAACCTAAACGTATGTGGTTCAAACCCACCACCTTCTCTACAGAAGAAAGATGGGCAATCACCTCCCATGGATCTACTGCCTCTGAAAACCCACTGGAGGGTCAGCTGTGATTTGGTTCCAACTTGATGGTAAACAACAATGACCACCACCACATTTGGCCCAAGACCCCTGAGGCTACAAGGGTTAAACATGTAGCTGTTAACTGAAAAGTTGGTGGTTTAGACCCACTCAATGGCTCTGCAAGTCACTCTGGGGGGTTGAGCTGCTAGGCATAAGGCTGGAGGTTTGAATCCATCACTGGCTCTTCACGAAGAAGACAGGTGGTCTGCTGTGAAGATTTACAGCTTCAGATACCCGAGGGAGTCAGAATTGACTTGAGGGCAGTATGAACGGCTCTGCATGAGGAAGAGAGAGGATCTTTACCTGCAAAGAGGACAGCTTAGAAAAAGCCATAGGGGAGTTCTACTTTTGAGAACTAGATTTGCTGTGCCTTGAAAATCATGCAAACGTGAAGCATTTGGCTATTAACGGGAAGGTTGGTAGTTCAAACCCATGGCTCCCCTGCAGCTGGAAGGTGGAGTCAGAACCTGAAGCCGGCAGCCTCAGTAACAAGGCAGCAGATAGCATTTATGAGCCAGCGTCTGGTGACTCCCCGCCAGAGTTTCCCGGCCTCCAGCCACTGACGCTCGGGGCTGGACAATCTCTCTAGTGGGGGTTTGTCATGAGCATTGCAGGCTTTATAACAACACCCTGTTCTCCACTCAGAGAATGCCAATAACGCCCCTTCTGCCCAGTTTTGACAACTAAAAAGAGCTCTAGACATTGTCACATGTTCTGTTAAGGGGGGGCACAGCACCCCCAGTTCAGAGAAACTGCTCAAAAATTCACTGTTGTCAAGTCCATTCCAATTCAACTCACTCACAGCTCACCATTTTTCAATTGGAATTTGACTCATAGATGACCCTTCAGTGGGGTATCAGGGGCTGTAAATCACACACAAGGAGACTTCCTTTCTTTCTCCCAAGGAGCAGCTGGTGGATTTGAACTGCCGACAGGCACTGCCTTTGGCTCAGCAGCTGACATCACCAGAGCCCCACAGAGTCCCTGAAGGACAGAGCACGGCTGACTGCCCCGTAGAGTTTCCTAGGCTGTGAATGTTTCTGGAAGCCGACTGCTTCATCTTTCTCTCATGGGGCAGCTGGTGGGTTTGAACCACTGACTTACGGGTTAGCAGTTGAGTGCTTAATGACAGTGCCACCAGAGTCCCTTTAATAATTGCTACAGACGTCGGCAATCCAAAATTCCTTATGTTTCCAGTTAGAAGGCAAGAAAGAACGTTTCAGACAAACGCACAGGCAGCAAACAGTAACGCTCCAAGAGTAAGTGGAAGAGACGACTTCATGATGTCTCCAGACCCAGGGGAGCAGAGCAACCGTCGCAGGTCCACGGAGTCAGCTCTGGGTATTACCGACCCTGAAGAACCACGTGAACAGGTACGTTTGCTGGGTAGATCCTGACCCCAAAGTCTGCCCTTTTGTAAGCCCCAGTCAATTCAGAAGGAAGGGGGCGGGGACCTTGCAAGACTTCCTTGTGATCCCACACGTTAAGAAGAAATGAGGACAGAGAGGGCACACTCTGACTTCTTGGATAACTTGAAGCCTCAACGCATCCTCGATTAGGGCAGCTGTCAGTGTGTTTACCTTGTGGGGCCTCGAGCAGTTTCCCAATTGTGCATTTTAATTTTCCAGTCGGAATTCAGACGGCTGGTGAAACAGTGTCTCCAAGCTTCTGAAATATGGTCACTAATTAATAAACATTAAACTCATTTTTTTGAGACATTTGAAACAAAGCAGGACAAAGCTCCAGGCTCTCTCTACTTTCGGGACCCAGGCAGAAAGTGTCAGAGATGAGGTAGGGAGCTGGCAGGGAGAAGAGACCCCCTCACAACTCGAATTCCCATGATTCTCACATTCGTCAAGTGGAGGGTTATTTTTTTTTCCCCCTTCAAGTATGATTTTTATGCTGAAAGGGCGAAAACCCCACAAACAGCTATGACTTGAAGAGTCGATTGTGTATGCGCTATTTAGTTACATAAATGTTAAGTATTTGTATCTTACTTAATCAAATAGAAAAATGTTTTTGTTCTAAATGGTTTTGAAACTTCCCCATCCCTCACACAAACAGTACCCATTACTTTAAACACCTCTGTTTCTAGTAATTGTTCAAAAAAATGTGTCAGGCTACCAGTAATTTCAATCCTGTCAAAAACAGATCTCAGGCACTGGCTGCTTCCCCATCGGTAACTTGAGAAACACGCCCACATGTCAATTACAGGAAGCCCTAGCAATGTTTCTTTGTTCTGAATTTGTGTAAACATTAGAAGGTTCTTTCTCAGTAACAACTGTTTTCAAAAACCTATACAAATGTTTATGTGAACTTCTCTGCAACACCACCTAGCAGGAGCAATAAAAACCACCACATGGGTAAACACACACGTGTTCTGTGTTCTATGTACCTGGATCTGGGTAAGAAACACACACAGTGTGAAGAAGCAACGCATTGACTTGAGAATAGCTGTTCTCACAGAATCCTGACCTCACAGCATTTCCGTGTTTAAGCAGTAAATCAAAATGAACTGCCCTTCTTAAGCAAGTAACAACAACTAAACAACAACGTGTTCTATGTACCTGGATCTGGGTAAGAAACACACACAGTGTGAAGAAGCAACGCATTGACTTGAGAATAGCTGTTCTCACAGAATCCTGACCTCACAGCATTTCCGTGTTTAAGCAGTAAATCAAAATGAACTGCCCTTCTTAAGCAAGTAACAACCACTGGCCTGCTTTTGTGTTATCCCAGAGAGATTGCTTTACAGATAATTTCAACATCGCAGGTAAATAAATGGGTAGCAAAACAGTGATCTTAAGACGTGAATGATTCACAAAATTGGCAGCTAATTAAGATAGGCTATTACACCCAGTTTCTCTGCATAAAATTATTCACCACAGCTAAGACTGATAAATTCTCTGAACAGAATCCAATCCTTACTGTAATGTTTATATGGTTATAAATAGCTGGCTCCACACCCAGCCATAGATTAGAAATGTTAGAAATTGTGTAAGTGCTTGTATTTCTAGTGTAATGATATTTTTATTGATAAAGATCATTATCATTTAATCACAAGATCCCCAATACCCTTTACGTTCTAAGATCATGCATGAAGTTTTGGGTTTTTTTTTTCCTTGTTAAATCAGATACTTGAATTTCAACCGGGGAAGAGAAGAATAAACAAGAGAAGACGAGGTTGATCTGATATTAATCGTTCCTTTTCTCCCTTCTGGTTCTCAGCTGTATGTGCTAAAAATACATACAACTATGAACAATACGCAGATGGGGAATACAAAGATGTGGTAATGAGACTCCGAAGTGGTCCTCCTTCCAGGAGCAAATTAGAATAAGTTGATTTTCATTAAGCAAGAACAGATCAATATTTCATTATTAACATGGTGACAATTGCATGTTAAGAAGAAGTCATCTTTTTCCTCCCCAAGCGTCTAAACTGCCACGTCTACTAGATAAACGATTTCCCTTATGTAGTGGGGTCTGAACATTTCCTCTCTTGTTATAGGGGAGTTTGAACGGATATGTGTGTGTGTGTGTGTGTGTGTGTGTGTGTGTGTGTGTGTGTGTAGCAGAGCACTGACCTTTAGCTAGGCAGGATTAGGAAATTCCCACTAATGTTTCCTTCAGGAAGCAAAGGGTTTTGTTAACCTGTTTCCCCTTAGCTTTCTCTTCCCCAGAACATCCCCCATCAACTTATTTGTCTCTGAAATTTAGATAATGATCCTGTTTGGTGGATGTTAGCCTTACTGATAGAAGTACAACTTTTTTTTTTTCCTTTACAGGAAGATGATAAGATAAATCATTAATTAAAGGGGCTGCATATGGGACAGATGGAATTCTAACCATTTGGCCACCTCCCCCCAACAGTGGAGGGGTAAAGAACCCCATAAATCACTCACGGTCCAGTGGTCTTCAATAGGGACCGTCCTGCCCCTTACAACTGATGATAAACAACATATACTCCCCGGGCAGCCCATTGGGTATCACAGAGGAGGTGAACTATGCGATAACGCATTTATCCTTCTTGGGAAGGTATCGCTTCATATTTCACGTGGCGCACAGAAAGCAGACCCAACTGAATGACGACTAATGAGGATTAATGCATTATTTCACAGAGGATTACGGGCACTTCGCTTTCCTGCAGTAGTTAAAGAAGAAGAGAAAGTGATAAAATGGCTCTCCTTCCTCTCTCTTTTCCACTCTTTCTCTCTCTTCCCCCCTTTTCCTCTCTGTGTCTCTCTTTTCTTCTATCTCTCTTTTCCTTTCTTCCTTTCTCTCTCTCTCCCCCTCCCTCCCTCTGTCTCTTTTCCCTTCTCCTTCTCTCTTCCTTTCTCTCTCTCTCTCCCTCTCTCACCCCTCCCCTTCCTTCCCCTCTATTTCTTGTTCACTCCTCTCCTTTCATTTAATAGTTCTTAGGGATCCATTGTCTAAAAGCAGTTGGCTCCCTCACTGAGGTTCAGCTCTTTATGGAGATGAGAACAACAGGAAGGCTTGAATGGATTCCTTTTCAATGCCACGCCATCGCTCAGTTGCCAGGTACTGAAAACTACAGAGCACGTGGAAGTGACAATTTCTCCAACTATTAAAAGGATGATGAGGGTCTTCAGAAGGAAAGGCTATCTAGTTACAAAAAGACCAGCCACTGAGACAATCTAGTTACAAAAAGACCAGCCACTGAGACACTCAATGGAGCAGACGGAGTTCTATTCGACACGCACGGAGTGGCAATGAGTCAGAATCCCTGTGATGGTGACAGGCTGTGTAGAACTCAGAAAACATCCCACAGACTAAACTTGTCTTTATGTGGATTTATTTTTTTTTCCATTCAAGAAGAATTATTAAGTTCCTGTTCTGCTGGACCCTGTGGTGGGCATGAATGGGGCAGATGTCATCGATGTCCTCTGGGAGCTGCTGACTTTGGCAGGTGGCACTGAGATGAGTTAAAACAATTGTACAAATAAATGTTTCATTGGAAGATTCCAGGAAAGACTGAGGGGGCTGGTGGAGGAGCTAGAATTGGTGTTCTCTGGACTGGTTTAACGGACGCATGACGCTGCCCTTGAGCTGATAATGAAGGAACCGAGTGTGTGGAGAACCAGGACAGGAGAGAGGTGAAACCCAGGATGAATATAACTGTTCACACAAAAAATACCATAAAATGGGCAGGAGCCCAGCCAATTCAAGAGGTGGGTAGAACACCAATCTTCCGGAGTTCAAAAAGATGGAAGGGAGTGAGGCTCTGAAAAGACAGGGTGATGGCAGGCAAGGATCAATGGTGATGAATTTTATAAAACACAAAGTGTGGGAATGATCATATGAAACACAATAGGAATTAAAAAATTAAAAAACCCAACAACGCCGAAACCCAAAACAAACCCAAGATGGAAGGGGACAGGGGTGTCACCAGGAGCGAGAACTCGAGTAACCTAAGACGTGATGTCGATGGGTTGAATTGTATCCGCATGGGCCCAGGAAATCACTGATGAATGGTCAATGAGGCAAAGTGCTTTAAAGAAGAGGAATGATGGTGTGTTATTTTCAAAAGATGCACTGAGTCACAGAATAAATCAAAGCAAAAGGGGAAAAAAACCTCAACAAACAACCCAGTTGCCATGAAGTGAATCCCAGCTCACAGTGTCAGGTTAGAACTGTGCTCTATAGAGTTTTCAGTGGCTGAATTTTTCAGAAGTAGTTCACCAGGCCTTTCTTCCTAGGCACCTCTGGTTATACTAAGATTTCTAACCTTCTTGTCAGTGGCTGACAACATTAAGTGGCTGCAACGTGGAGCATTTGGAGAGGATCAGAAACTTAGAAGGGAAGCAACTACAAGTCTTGGAAAGTGCAAGGGGACAGCTGTGAGGGTGGACGCTGTGCATGTGCCTGGCAGGGACAATGATGGGAGGGAGTGTCCTCTCCCTGAGGGCCAGGAAGAGGAGTGCCCTCTAAGCCAGCAGGCTCTGCAGGGACACGCCTCCAGCCTGGCCACACCTCCAGCCCGGCCACACATTTACATTCCACACAAAGATGGCAGCTGCGGACCCCAACTGGAGCCTTGGAGTGGCTTTAAAACGGTTTCACACATCGAGTTGTTTTTCTCTGAGTTATAATTGCTTTTTACATAATGAAAAACCTGCTCAAGAATGACAAAGTCTCAAGATTTCCTTCTTACCTTATTTAAGACGGTACTAGAACAGGATGTGATTGAAACAAATCAAAAGAGTTCAGCTGGGTACAACCAGTGATTCAAGGGATGGGTGAATGTGGGCGCACCACTTCCCAGTCGTTCTGAGGCAACAGGTTTTGTCACCAAAGGAGCAAAGCAAAGTTACTGGCTCTTGTCTAAGTCATGTAGATGGTGTGGTCAAATAGTCCCAACCCATCCCATTAACTCTCCCAGGACTCTGACACTGGGTAACACTTATCAGTGTTATTGGATAATGTTTTTGAAACATAGTCAAAAGGATTCCCACTTCTCTATTAGGACTTTAGTTTTGTGGGTCCCCCCCTCCTCTCTTCCTAGGAAGCACCGTATGAACAACACATCTGAATCTTATGACCCTACTGATCTGATGAACAACACCGTGGATAGGTCTGCATAGTGACAGCTGGCTTACAGCTGAGATCAGAGTCTAGGCAGGACTGCGCACCCTCTGCAAACAGAGAATTCTGCCCAACCCCCCAGAGGAGATGCTGGATGCCCTCTGCAAACAGAAGGTTCCTCCCAGCCTCCCACCTGAGGGGATAGATACCATGTCTGGACTTTGGTCTTGGTTTAAAAGGAAACATACCCATTGTTATGATGGCCACACTTACTTATAAGGAAAATATAGCCTCATGAGATAGGATTTCTTTTGTTGTTATTGGTTTAAATGAAATAAAAACGATACAAGGACTAAGCAAGATGCCTTTTCATAGGGCTAAGCTGTGAGAGGACATCTGCCCAAGCCGCCTTCTTTTTCAGAATTCATTTCCTCATGTCCCTGTCTTCTCTCTGAGTCAGGTTAACAACACAACATACCCAAACAAAAGAACTTCATTTTTGGTTCTGACATTTTAAACATAAATAACCTGGTCCTTTAAAAATACTTTAGGTGAACAGATGATGAGAGATCAGAGCTCATTTTGCCCCTTTATGAATAACAATTCTTGGGTGTGAAGAGTTGGGTTTGGGTGTGTGTGGAGGGAGGAGCAGAAGGTAAGAGGAGAATCACTGGACGCTGGGATGTATGGGAAAGGACTCTGCGTTCGGCTCCCATCTGGTACTTGCTGGACCACTGGAGTACTGAGGGGGTGGAGTGAGAGACAGTCAATGGCTTAATCTCTGATGATTTGGGGAGTCAAGAGCTGAAGACTCCAAATGCTCTTCTGTCTGTGGAGAAACTCCATCTCCGCATCCATTCTCTGATGCCTCCACATCACAGGGCTGGAGCAGGAACCTAGAAGAGCCTGCATGTTGTAACCAAATAAAAGGTTTGGAGATCTTTCTAGAAAAGTACAATTCAAGAATAGCCATCCATCAGAGATCAAAAGGGGACCTGCTCATTCTTGCAGAAATCTATGTGGACACAAAGGCCACATAAACAGAACCAAGTCCACTGCTCTCACATAGATTCCAACTCCTGGGAGCCTTATGGACAGAGGAGAACTGGCCCATCAGGAACATGGTGAGCATGGTACAGGGCCAGGCCAGCCTTTGAGCTGATGTACATAAGTCAGAGTGAACTCAGAAACACTTATCAAAAACAATCTTCCTGGAAACAGTTGGCCTTATCTTTTCTTCCAAAGAGTGGCTGGCAGGTTTGAACCACCAACCTTTGATTAACATCTAGGTTCTTAACCATGTGCCACCATGTTCCCTGGAGATCACATACAACCCCCACATGCCTTTGATCCCTACAAGCAAACCAGAATTTGGACACAATCCCAGAGGTTGAACTGACAGAGATTTCCTGTTTTGACTTTGAGATGAAACTTCTGTAGGATGCTACTGTGAGGTGTCACCGAGTCAGTCCAGCTCATAGCAACAACCCACATACAACAAAATAGGACATGCACAGTGGGGGCCATCCTCCTCCTCACGACTCTGTCGGCGTCCCTCATTGAAGCCAGCGTGTCAGTCCACCTTGTTGAGGGGCCTCCTCTTTTTTGCTGCTGCCCTATCAATCATGATGTCCTTCTCCAGGGACTAGGCCCCTCAGGAACCATGCCCCAAATATGTGAAACCAAGTCTTATCAACCTGGGTTCTAAATATCTTTCTTGGTACATTTCTTTCAAGACAGATTTGTTCATTCCCCTGTTAGTTCATGAGGAATATTACATATTCTTTGCCAACACCCTAGTTCAAAAGTTTCAATTCTATGACTTCCTTATGCTTTGTCCAACTTTTGCATGCATATGAAGTGACTAAAAATACCATGGGTCAGGTCAAGCGCACCTTAATCCTCAAAATGACATCTTTGCGTATTTATTTATGTCCCCTGTGTAAAGCTTCTCCGCGTTGGAGCATTTATGCAGAATAATGAACACAAAGCCCACGTATTAGACAGTTCGCGCAGCTTTAACTGTTTTCCCAGGGGTAGCGATGGGTCACATCCAAACATCCACGATCCCCTTGGGTCACCGTGTCGCCACACACTTTGTTCTTAAGAATACCCTGCTTGGTGACTTCTCTGGAATTAGAATTCTTGGGAGGTGAAATTTCAAGCTTTAGTATTCCATTTCCACCTTCTATGTGTGTAGTGTTTTATACAGAGACTGAAAAAAGAACGAATGAGTCTGTCTGTGAGGACTTATGGCTAGAATGCTTCTCAGAAAAGAGAAAAACCAAGTCTTGTTTACATTGAAGATGTGATCAGGAGAGACGGGTTCCTGGAGAAGGACACTATGCTTAGTAAAAGCAGAGGGGCGAGAAGAGAAAGCCTTCCATGAGAAAGACTGCCAGAGGCTCAAACTACGGCAAGGATGTGGAAGGAGTAGGTAACACGTGGTACCGTTAAATGTGGGGTCACTATTGGCAGAACCAACTTAATGGCACCTACCCGGGACACCTGCACAGTCAGTGATGCTTTGCAAAGCACCTTGGATCCCATATCTCTTTCTGTCCCTTGAGCATATATGTCTGAGGCAGTGAGAAAGGACATCCTATTCTCTATGATGGATGAGGTGGCTTTATCAAAGCATAGAAAGATCTGGCAACACGTCCAAAGTCCCAGAACATAACTTAATAGTAAACATCTGAACAACAGCAAGTACAGTTCATGATAGTGACCACATTCTATACTCTAACTGTCCTTCATACATTCGCAAGTTTTCGCTGTCAACAAATCCATTAAGCAGGTGAACTAAAACATCGTCTGTTTCCTCATTCTGTGGATACGGCATCTGAGCCTCTGGGAGGTTAAGTGCAAGTGACAAAGTTCATTCAGATGAGATCGTGTCATAGAGGACTTGTAACTTACACAATGATTGTTGAACTTAACCTTCAAGGAAAATGCCAGGCACTGATTCACTGACATCTCAAAACATCAAATGAATCTACTAGTATGTATGATGGTTAGAGAGGGTAATTACTAAAAAAATAACGGAGTAAACCCTGTTGGATGGCAGGGGTGCTTTAGAAGGCTCGACACTGCTCTAAATGCTTACAATCTGATAGCTTCTTCATGGCAAACGGTTCCAAAGTCCGGGCGTCTGCATATCGACTTTCTTTAAGTCTTTCCTTTGGCATGGTGGTGTCCATACAGATGACAAGAGAAGGCCACTCGTACTTGAGTGTGTTCTGTGTACGTGACCTGAGTGATATTAAGTATCTGTCAAATGGCTATACTCCTGTGGCATCCACATCCTAAACAACAGGCCTCCAGAAACAGTATTAAATTTGATAAGTTGCAGAGGGATTTCGGGCCTTTTGTTCATACGGTCACTGTGAGTTGTGTTTGACCTGAAGGCAATCAACAACAACATCACCACCACCTAAATGGAGCTCTGGTGGCCTAGTGAGTAGAGAGCTGTGCTCTAAACCCAAAGGTGGTCACTTTGAATCCACCAGCTGCTCTGGAGAAGAAAGAGGAGCAATCTCCTCCCGTGAGATTTACAGCCTCTGAAAACCTGCTAGAGGATCAGCTATGAGTCTGCTCTGACTTGACAGGAACAAGTTTGGAGTCTGATGATATGTTCTCTTTGTCAAGTGGCAGTTAGTGATTCCGTCCTCAGAAAGCTCATGTGAGAGACAGGGTTATTCCACAATGGCTTCTTGGTTATATGTCTCCATGATGGTTATAATCTTTACAGGAGCCTTGCGCCAGGCCTTCCTTTCTCCTGCAGAGGAGCTGGGGGAGTTTGAGCCTCCAAACTTTCCGTTTAAAAACCTAAGTGCCACCCGGGTTCCTCACCTGAAGGTATGAACCCAGTGCTGTTGCATAGACTCCTGTTCATAACCCCCTCCTCGGGTTTCCAAGGCTGTACTCTTTATGAGAGTAGACTTTTTATCCCTCTCTCTTGGAGAGGCTGGTGGATTCAAACTGCCAAACTTTCAGTTAACAGCCCAACATATAAAGCACCACACCGCTAAAGCACCTTACCTAATGATATAAGTTGTTGTTGTTGTTGTTATGTGCCGTCGAGTCGCCTGCAACTCATAGCGATCCTATGTACAACAGCCCTAAACTCCGCTCTGTCCTGTGCCAATCGCACTGTCTCCGACACTCCCATCCCAATTATCCCAGTCACTGAATCAATCCACCTCATAGAGGGCCTTCCTCTCCTGTGCTGTCCCTCCACCCTCCCAAGCATGATGTCCCTCTCCAAGGACCGGTCTCTCCTCACTACATGTCCGAAGTAAGTTAGACGGAGCCTCAGAATCCTTGCCTCCAAGGAGCCACCCGGTTTAACCCTCTCCAGGACAAATCTATTTGTTTTCCTAGCAGTCCATGGTATTCTCAGTACTCTTCTCCAGCACCACAGCTCAAAGGCATCAGTTCTCCTTCTATCCTCCTTGGTCATTGTCCAACTCTCTGATGCAGAACAGGTGATTGCGAAGACCATGGCCTGTATCAGACGCACCTTAGTCTCCAGAGAGACACCACTGCTCTTCAGCACTTTGGAGAGGTCCCTAACAGCAGACTTTCCCATGGCAATGCGCCTTTTAATTTCCTGGCTGCTGGTGCCAAGACTGTTGACTATGGAGCCAAGCAAACTAAAGCTGTGTACAATCTCAATCTCTTCACCATCCATCCTGATGCTGCCGACTGGACCAATCGGCAATGATATAAGTTACTGAAATAAATTTAGTGTGGTGGCCTAGTGGTAAGACACTGCACTGCAATAGCAAAGGCATGTGGTTTGAATCAACCAGCTGCTCTGTGGGAGAAGGATGGGCAGTCTCCTTTCTTGTGATTTTTGCCTTTGAAAACTTGCTGGAGGATCAGTATGATTCAGTTCCAACTCTATGGCACACAACAACAATAACAACCCTGGAAAAAAGAAGACATTGCAGGTAGAGCATTTAAGGGCTAGTCAGGGTAGTTTGGGCTTCAGAGGACTGTTCCCTTGTGGGCTGGCTTCAGGACATAGACCCTCACATATACCATGGGGCTGCTTCAGAGAGTAAGAGGTTCCAAGACTCAGAAGCAGGCACCTCAGATTCCAAATCTATGCTTTTCATTATTCAGCCTCCAAGTCAGGACCAAGAGCTCCGCTGCCTCTGTGAGTATTTTGTCTTGCTTTCCACATTCTATCCAAGTCCACAGAAGCTCGGCCAGTACCATCCTCTATATGTTATGTTGCCGTCCAAAAGGCTGCAGTGGTTTGGACCCTCCAGTGGACTTAAGGGAGAGCGATGGGCTGTCTCCTGGGAAATCCAGTGAAGGGTCATCGCGATTCAGAATCCACTCCACGGCACAGGACTTACAGAAAAGACGAGGCAAGTGGCCTGGGCATAAATACCTGTTGGCTAGCTTGTTGATGGACCACAAATAACACTGATTTGATGCAATGCAATATTTTTCTTTTAAATGCCTCAAATAACCCTCCATTCTCAGCAACTCTTAAAGAGCCAAGTGCCTGCCATGCGGATAGAGCAATTTGCAGTATCCCCAGTGAGAGGCATAACTTGGGGCTTCCAGTTCTAATATGTGGTGGCACAAACAGAATGTCACTTTCCCACTGAGCTCAGATGGCTCTATTTCAGACTGCTATTCAATATCAATGCTGTTTGCTAACACTCTGCTGTAAATTTGTGTTTAGCCTCCCTTCCTCCAACTCTAAGTGCAATCTATTTTAATTTTCCCTCTTACCAAATATCCAAGTGCTGACAAACACACATTCAAATTCCCTTGCATATTCATGCCTCTGATTTTGTGTTCACATCGGGTACCTGGGCAAATGATGTCTTCCTTTTGCATACACTCATGCATGCACGTGCACCTATTCTTCCCCCATTCTCCTAGCCCTCCACCCCACACAATTCCCATCCACCCAGAGGAAGACCCTTAATGAGAGGGACTGACACAGTGACTGTGGCAATGGGATCAAGTGTGGCAGCAAGGATGAGGATGGTGCAGGACATGACAGGGTTCAGATCTGTGGTTCACAGGGTCGCTATGAGTCATACTCTTAACAAAAATAACAACAACAGTTGCTTTCAGAAGCTTATAAAAAGATGAGGATTCTGTCCCAAAGTGACAGTCAATGTTTAGAGCCTAAAGTCACTGATTAGGACCAAAGTATGAAGTTTCAGCTTTCTTAGGAGTTGGGAATTGCAAACTACTGAGTAATGCATTTATACTTAAAATCTACCCTTAAAATCTTTAAGTTGTCCATAAGTTTTACGCCATACCTGGCTTTATGTATATATTTGTATGTAGTAGTAATTACGCAAAAAATGTATAATGTGCTAGTGTGCCCACATAATTGAAAGTTTTCTCTGTAAAACTGCATCACAGAAGATTTTACAGGGTATAAAATGTTTCTGCCAAGTCCATATAGTTGTAAATATGGAAACTGTATGTGTGTAGGCTCTTGTGGCCTAGTGGCAAGAAGCTGCCTTGCAATACGAAAGGCACACGGTTTGAGGCCACCAGCTGCTCTGTGGGAGAAGGATGGACAATCTCCTCACGTGTGATTAACTGCGAGTGAAAACACACCGGAGGGTCAGCAACGGGTCAGTTCTGACCTGAGGATAAAAACAACAAACATGCTATGAATTCCCAATGTTCTCAAATTCAATTATCACAGATGGTTTGATGGTTCTATTTACTCACATCACCTTCTTTCCATATACCTATTACCTCAGAATTCCTCCTCCTTTGTGTTTAAGAATCTTACAGACTACAGTCTTTGATGATTCATCTCTATGTTTACAGAATGCTTTACAATTGGCCAAGGAGTCAGTTCGAGGTATTTTCTTCTCACAACGGCCCTGAGAGAAAGACACTGTTCATTCCCACAGTTCAGGTGAAATGATAAAACCAGAGAGGTTAACTTCGAAGGGGACTTAGCTGAGGGCTGGGAACAGCCTTTACCAGTCCAGACTCCCTCCTTTCCCTTGTACAATAGCTACTTCCTGATTCAGTTTAAAAACACATCTCTCCCTAGAGATTTCGCAAAAGATAATTGGCCTAAAGTTTTTAAAAAGCTTTGCTGATTTTTGTCTCCGAGTTTTGTTAACTGCAGCTCAAATGAACTTTCTTCAACAGGGATTTTACAAAGAGGAAAGGGAACCTATCTTTGGGAGGAAAGAGCTCTGAAAAGGCTGGGACTTGAACTTGAAGACTGGGTAAGCTTTAATGCAAGCAGACTATCTAAGGTCTGAGGTGACCATGCAAAGCACAATTATTGATCTTAAAATGGAATTTGAGCTTCAATTTTATCAAAGGAAGGTGCTTCTTCCTGTTGTCAAATCCCAGAATCAAGCCATCTGGGAGCCTCACTTCCCTTCGTCTTTGTAGAACAAACCTCTCTAGATGTTTACGCTGCACACACACATACATGGAAATAAATACAGCCTCTCTGTAGGAGACAAAGGAGGTCTGATGGTCTAACGCACTGCTAATGGAAGGGCTGACATTTCAAATGCACCAATCACTCCACAGGAGAAAGATGGACAGTCCACTCTCACAGAGATTTCCAGGCTTGATGGCTTGGGAGAGGACTGCCGTGAGTCCCTATGTCCACAACAGTCGGGGGCGTGGTTTTGGTGGGCTGAGGACAGGTACAAGATCACCGACACATTGACAAACCTCAGGAGAACAAACCCTGCTCAGTAGTTCTACAAAGGCAATCTCCCAGCTACCCTCAAGACTGGCTGGCAACTTTAAACTTCTGGAATTTTCTAGAAGTCCCGATTACATGCACAATATCTGATCAACATCCTGTACCAGAACACTAAGTATCCTTCTAAAAGCCACCGAGTGATAGTTAAGTGGGTGCTGGTCCACCCTATGGATAGATGTTGAGCTTCTACTCTAGGCATCCTCTCTTGAGTGTCTGTTGGTGATGAGGACATTGTAATAATCTTTTGAAAGGGCAGGGAGACTTCCTCCATATTTTTGAGAAATGCATATTTGGAAACAGCACAGGAGACCTCCAGAATTATCACCGCTTTCATTTCTTTCTGGCTTTCATCAGAAGGTCTGAGGTTCCAAAGCTGTGTGATGATTGTATTCAACTGCTCGCTTTGCCATTTGCCCGTAAATATTTTTTTGTGATGCTACATGGCCCGTTTTGTGTTTAGCCTTGAGGAAGGAGATAACATTTCTGTCCGTCCCAGAAAGGCATGCAGAGCTGAGCTGAGGTACAGATAAGAAAACAAGAAATCAGCCCCTAAAGATACGTACAAGGATGGAGGGAGGCACAGAATGTCCTAGGGAGTAGACACTAACACCCGGCCTAGACTGGCAGGACCAGGGAAGGCTTCAGAGAGGAGGAAATTTGCCCTGGTTCTTGAGTGTTGCTTGAACAGAGAGAGATATCAGGCTATTGAATTCGATGCATTTTGGTTGTTAAGAACGTGCTCTTGTTTTTAGATCTACGTGAGTAGGCTGCATGGTTAATGTGTTCTGCTGATAACTGAAAAGAGGGGAATTTCTAATCACTCAGAGGTGTCACGCACTAAAGGTCTGGAGAATCACTTCCTAAAGAAAAAACAAACAAACAAACAAAATATAAAAAATCAGTCACTGAAAATCTTTTGGGGCCCAGCTCTACTTTTGATACATACGAGGTCATCACGAGTTGAGACCAGCTCAGTGGCAACTCTGTGCACACAGAGAGAGAGAGAGAGTGACAGAGACAGAGAGAGAGAGAGAGAAAAAGAGGATGAGACAGAGAGAAAGAGAGGGAGAGAGAAGAAGAGAGGGGGGGGAAGAGAGAGAAAGAGGGTGAGAGAGAGAGAATGAATATCAACATTTATGAATAATTTTTTTGATAAACTACTGTTAAGCACTTCCTTCTACTCAGGATACTGTTAACTAACTAACTAACTAACTAACCTTATTTCCTACATTGAACATAAATTTGGAGTTTTGCAAAGGAAAGACTGATTGCTAAACTTCTGGTTTATGTCAAACATTACCCTGACTGTTAGCAAGCCAGTCAGTTTCAGGTATTTAACCCAACATCACTCTTGCTGCTGATACCCGGGTCCTGCCCAACATGGCACAGGGAACCACCTGCAGGGTGACACTAGAAACCCATCTGGCAGGGACACAGGGCAGAGTCGACCTTTTAAAGAAATTACTCTGAGCAAGAGTTTGGATCGGATAAGCAACTGTGGGTCTATTTTATGGATTAATGGCGAAGCATTTCCATGCCAAGTAGCAGAGTAACATCTCCCGGAAAATAAAAGTTCCATCCCAGAGACCCTTGACATCGGGACAAGATATATCCTGCAGCCTTCAAAGTCCCCTAAATTTATGAAGCCACAAAAGCATATGTTTTCTCTCATAAAATGCAGCGAGGCATAGCTGAAAAATTTAAGTGACTTCTTCAAGCCCTTAATAGCTGTATAAATACAGAACCCAAAGTCTGTATTTATATAGAGTCACCTGTTCTGCGTGCTTTGCTTTATAGCTCCGAGCCGCACTAGCAGGCAGAGAGGATGCAGTTGGTTGGAGAAACTACGAATTTACATTGCACTACAGGTCAGAGAAGCTGGCGAGCAAAATGACACACTTCTATGTGCTAGTGCAAGGGCGTGCTGGTGGCCTAGTGGGTAAAGAGTTGTGTTGACAATCCAGAGGTAGGAGGTTCAATGCCACCAGTCGCTCCTTGGGAAAAAGAAGGGCAGTCTTTTCCTATGTAATTTACAAACCCAGGGCTTGAACCCAGAGAAAACTCAGAGGGTGAGCTCTGACTTGAAGATACACAATAACAATAACAACAGCAACACTGGGGTCCACAGAGTCCGGGCGGCACAGTGTCAAACCCATGTCACTGCTAAGTGGAAGGTCTGTGGTTGGTTAGAAGCCTCTCTGAAGGAGAAAGACGGGCAGTCTCCTCCGGTTACTGTTTGCAGCCTCAGAACGCAAGGGAAGGCCGCCATGGGTTGGAATCCAGTCAACAGTACTGGGCTGGGTTTCGTTTCGTTTGGTTTGATATAAACAAACACACAACAGAGTCCCTCCTTCAGCTGCTGCATATCACACTGTCCTCTGGGTACCAGTTGGGCCGGCAAAGTTGATGCTGCATTTGCCAATGTCTGAACTCATGGCATTTTAACACTGCTAGTGGATGACAAAAAAAAAATCCTCCAAGCCTGGGGTATTCCAGAGGGATGGAGTTTCAGTCACAAACTCTGGCAAACCTTCCTGAGCGGGAGGAAGGAGCTAGCTCGGCTGAGATGTGCTGCTGCTGCTGCTGCTGCTTCTTAAGTAAACAGGAAGAGAGATGACATCTTGAAGACAAGGCCTATGTGAGGCTGGGGACAAAGACGAGCCCCAGAAGCCCTCTCTGTCCTCAGAATAAATCTCAAAGCTGCAGCGCTGATGGCTGCCACCAAGACCATGCCGACCCATGGTGACCCCATGTGCAGAACAGAACTGCGCCACAGGGTTTTCAAGACTTCAGCCTTTGGGGGGCAGCCAGGCTTGTTTACTGAGGTGCCTGTGGTCAGCTCTGAACAGTCAACCTTTTGGCTGATAGTTGTTGTTGTTGTTATGTGCCATCGAGTCGCTTGCGACTCATAGTGACCCTATGTACAACAGCCTTAAATTCTGCTCTGTCCTGTGCCAATCACACCATCTCTGACACTCCCATCCTGATTACCCCAGTCACTGAATCAATCCACCTCATAGAGGGCCTTCCCC
This sequence comes from Elephantulus edwardii, assembly GCF_000299155.1. NCBI lineage: Eukaryota > Metazoa > Chordata > Mammalia > Macroscelidea > Macroscelididae > Elephantulus > Elephantulus edwardii. The sequence continues at coordinate 25,946,972 of NW_006399765.1, read as the reverse complement.
TCCTGCACCGTCCCTCCACCTTCCCCAGCATGATGTCCTTCTCCAAGGACTGGTCTCTCCTCACAACATGTCCAAAATATGTTAGACGGAACCTTAGAATCCTTGCCTCCAAGGAGTCACCCTTTCCAGGACGAATCTGTTTGTATTCCTAGCAGTCCATGGTACTCTTAATACTCTTCTCCAGCACCACAGCTCAAAGGCATCAATTCTCCTTCTATCCTCCTTGGTCATTGTCCAACTCTCTGATACATAACAAGTGATTGTGAAGACCATGGCCTGTATCAAACACACCTTAGTCTCCAGAGAGACACCATTGCTCTTCAGTAGTAATTATTGTTGGGTGCCATCAAGTGGATTATGACTCCTAGGGACCTTATGAAGCTGGCCCTGTCAGACGTGCCATCCTCACCATTTCTGATATCCCGGAGCCCGTTGTTATAACAGCCCAATGCTTAACTCAACAGCAACCATTAGTTAATTCCTCGGAAACTCCTTCAAGCACCCCGTAGTACCTAATGGATCCAGTTGCTAAACAAAAGGTCAGTAATTTGAATCCACAAGCCAATCCCAGGGAAGAAGGTGGCCAGTTTCCTCGTGTCTCTATGGACACCAGCAAGTTTACAAACCTCTTCACAACATCATCCACACAACTGCCTGTGGATTTGGCTAAACGACAGTCCATGCCCCAGTCCCAAAGCATCACTGGTGCATTCGGTCATCAGTGAGACCCTTTCACCCACGCGGATTTCCATTTTTGTAAATCATCCGTTATTTGGGGCGAGAGAGGGGGTATTGATTTCCTCTTTCCCTCCCCTTTCAGTCCTTTCTAGGAGTGTTAGCCTTGTTTAAGTTCCTCATAAGCCGGGAGCACCATACTGCAAAGGAATTAAATGCACAGTCAAATGGCCATGTGAGAAAGGTTTATGCATTACGTTAAAACCTGCTCCCTTGATAAATGGAACCATTAGGGTCCCGAATTCACTGCATTAGTCTGCTCGGCTCCATGCAACAACAAGCCTTAAAAGTCTCACAAATTCATCGAGATGCTAATGAGCGACACCACCAAACTTCATCTGCTGCAGGAGGATCCAGTGTTTCCAGGGTTTAATGCGTTTAAGAGTTACCCGTGGACTCGCTTTACGTGATGTGGTAAGTCAAGTCTACTCGGATTTACGGCGAGCTGGGAAAGGTACCCAGCTTATGGCAGGACAGTTTCTGAAAGCTCCCTGGGTGAATCTTAACACAGATCACTTTTGTGGAGCAGTTTCTCTCATCCTGGACCATCAGGATGTAGAGAGAGCTCTCTAGCAAAAGGTCATTTAGAAAAACACATACAGAGGTTAAATACTGGAGCATTTGAGACCCTTCAAAGCTAAAAGGCTTACGGGTTCTGAGCAAGCTCCCTCAGGCTGGGTCAGGATCTCTGAGTCCGCGTGGAACGTCTGGAAAAGCCTGAAGTAACTGCTCTTGTCACTGGGTGACAGCTGGCTGGCTATGACTCACAGCCCCATGGACAGTAGAATGTAACCCCATCTCATCCTGTGATAGCCTCATTTCCACACTCACACACTATGTGTCCATCTTTCAATATTGGTGTGGTTGTCATGTGCCAGGAAAAGGAAAATAAACTAACAAACCAAACAACAAAGCTCCCTCGCCTTATTCCACGGACCTTTACAGAGCATCTGACATCATGCCAGACAGGACACACTTAACAACAACACCACGGTGTTTCAGGGAGCGCTGGTGGCCTGGTGGGTAAGGGGTGGCGTTCCCAACCCAAAGGCAGGTGGTTCAAATTCACCAGCTGCTCCACAGGAGAAAGACTGTCAAGTTCTTCCCTTGTGATTACAGCCTCTGAAAGTCCAATGTTGAAGACGTTATTTGCCCCTGTACAATGGCAACAAGTTGGCTGTGGTCTAGGCATCATGACACGTGGTGCTCCTTCTGTCTTTTTTTGTTTTTGTCTTTTTTTGTGTTTAACTTTTTTATTATTATTAATTTTAATGAAAATTTACAGAGACTTTGGATTTCCATTCATTCATTGTTGTACTTTTCTCCATGCCCACCACTCCCCCCAGTGCACTCTTCTCTTTGAAAAGTAAAAGAAAAATTCTTTCGTTGTTATACAATCCCTCCCCCCCAAGTCCACTCCACTAATGACACTGGCAGGGCCTACTTCGTGGACCCATGGCCACTGCTTTCCTCAAGGGCCCCAGACTCAGAAGGACCCATTCTTGGTTTCATGTTCTGTCTCCGCTATTTTGAAACTCTGGTAAAGACCCACCAGAGTCCTCGTCCACTGCACCTTACAAATGAAAAGGCTGGTCTTGACTACAGGTGTGTTAATTTGTGGGTTAGACTTTTCAAGGCCACCTTGGGGCAGGAGAATTGGCCATGCTTTGAATTATATGGTTTGAGTTTGAGCAATCAGACCCTCTTAACTTTAACTCATCCTTCAAGGTTCATCATGACACGACTTCCTCCAAGGAGGCCTCCCCGATAGCCCTCTTTCCTCTTCCACTTCCTTCTATTTCTTTCAAATCTTGATTAGACCCTGCACTTGCTCCACAGGAAAGTTTTCCCAATTTTCTCCATCTCTGTTCATTTGCATCTCAACGTCGCTGGGCTCTGGGTTTCCTAAAGAACTGTGTCTACTGTGTTTTGTGTCTTTTCCTCAAGAATTGTGCCTACTGTCTCTCTCTTTTAGTTCTGCTGAGTCACAACCAACTCATAACTGGCCCTCTTGGGGGTTTGAGACTGTACACTGCATGGTAGAGACTGTGCATCTTTTCCTGTAGAGTTGTGGACAGAACTGAACTGCAAGGAGGCAGTGATGACGGACTATAGTGCATCTCCCTACAGAGTCCCCCACCGGGGCTCCCTATGTCTACTGCGGTCATTCATTATCTTTTCTCAGCTGAACTGTATTTCATGCTTACTCTATTCTGGATACAGGAAAAATAACTCTTGAAAAGTATACATTTTAACAGCAGAAATCAACAAACCCAAACTAAGTCAGTTAAGCTGATAAGCATTGTTGTGAAGAAAATAAAACAGGTAATAAGATAGTCTCGGGAATCTGCACACATTTCCTAGAAAGGACCAGACAGTGACTAAAGCGACCTTTGCAGCCCACACGATCTCTTTTGAAATTATTCAATTCTGTCGTCGCATGAAAACAGCTATAGACAATCCATAACTAAAAGAATGTGGTTGTGTTTCAATAAAACTTTATTCACAAAACCAAGCAACCAGTGTATCTGGTTTGTGAAAGATCGTAGGGCTGGCTAATTTAGATACAGCATTCCAGAAAAATTTAGTAAGTAGGTTAACTTGTTTGAAATCTTGATAAGATGGGTCCGGCCATGGAAATATCTAGAGAAGGCGCATTGGAGGCAGCAGGAAAGCGAACACGAGCATTCCAAGGTGAAGAGAAATAAAAAGAAGACAGTTTTACTGCCTCCAAGTACTTTAAATCACCCAAAGTTCATGCAAAAAAACACTTATAATTAACACCAGGACGATGATAATGTACCCATAAATTTAAAAGGCCACGTCATTTTTTGAACGTTTTCTTTCAATAATGAGTTGGAACACTTTGCCTGAGTTATTGCACATTTAAGTAAGTTGTCTTCAGAATCCTGGCACCATTATTAGTAATTTCCCATTGGCCCGTCTCCTGAATCTCTACCTGGCCCAGAATACCATTAAGACTTGAACTTGATGGAAACTCATGAGATCTTGAAATGCCCAGTTAGCACGCAAAATACTAGCTGATTGAATCAACAAAATCATTACACTTAAAACAACAATAATTAAATTGATGCTTTCAATACAAGACTTTTGGAAGACCAAGGAGAGGGTAGATGGTTCCGTATTTTTAGATATGCTAGTGGCCTAGTAGTAAGAATATGTGCTGCAATACCAAAGGCACATGGTTCGAATCTGCCAGCTGCTCTGTGGGAGAGGAATGGGCAATCTCCTCTCAAGCGATTGTTGCCTGTGCAAACCCGCTGGAGGGTCAGCTTTGAGTCAGTTCTGACTCAACGATACACAACAACAACAACAACAACAGTGTGTTTACTTTCTGTATCACCAATGTTAAAGGCTGCACTTAGCTGGAAGGTATTTAACAGGCTGTCCACAGTTGAAAGCTAGTCCTCAGGTTTGTTTTCCTTGGCTAGACATCAACCTTAAAACTCAGAAGACTTGATGTACAGTCCTGGATTGCTCGCTTCATTTCTGAGTTCTGGCTGAACGTGGATTCCTCCTGACATCAATCACCTGGAGCTAAGGAAAAGCTATCACCTTTTGATGGACAATACTTTGTCACAGTGTCCACCTGACCTGCCAGCTTTGTGGAACCTGATGCTTTTCAAACATGTTAAGACACAGTCCTGAAGAAAAATACCACCAAATCGTGGATCTAACAGGCCTGCAGCATTAAAGAGGCCGAGGACAAATTACAGGGGGGAAAAATGCCAGGGTCCACATCTTCATTGCCGAGGGCTGCCATAACAAAAGAAGATGAATAGGGTGGCTTGAACTTGTGGAAACTTGGTCTCTCATACCTCTGGAGGCTACAAGTCTGAACTCAGGGCCTCTGCAGGGCTGTGCTCCATCCAAAGGCCTGAAGACCCTGTCCTTCCTTTCTTCTCGAGCTTCTGGTAGCTCCAAGGGTTCCCTCCTGGCCTTCTCTAATTCTAAGCTGTCTCTTCTTCTGTGCCTTATAAGGGCATGTTGAATTGGAAAGCGCCAGGGTGACCTAGTGTGTAATGTAGCGTCCTGCTAACCAAAAGGTCAGCATTTCAAATCCACCGACTGCTCCACCAGAGAGCGAGGACTCAGGCTCCCCCACTGTCACCCCCACTATCATGTACAGCTTTGGAAATCCAGTTGGAGGGTCTGCCTAAGTCGGAATTGACTCAGTAGCAATGAGTTTTCTCTTTTTATTGCCACTGGATTTAGGGTTCAATGCATAATCCAGAATCCTCACACCTTACAATTTTGAATTTAATTATGCCTGAAAAGTCTCCTTTTCCAAACAATTTCACATTTACAGGCTTACAGGTTAGGATGTACACCACGTATCTTTTGGGAGACCACTAGTCAACCTACTATAGTCATGATTGCAAAAATCTCAGGGTTACCCCAATGGCTAACACCCCAACATGGGGGAAAGGAGAAGTGAAGGAAAGGCAGGATGAACGTGACAGAGATCTTGGCCACTTAAAGCCAAACACTTTCCTTCTGCAAATGTCATGAAGACACACGACCCTCAACCACGGCCTGACCATAGCCTATGTGTGAGCTGAATGGTGTCTACTGAAGAGTTGTGTTCAACTCTAATCTGTACCCCTGCAGCTCAGCCGTCCTTGGAAACAAGGTCTCTGCAGAGGTCATCAAGTTAAGATGAGGTCATACTCCATCAGGGTGGGCCCTACTCCGGCATGGCTGGTGTCCCTAGAAGGAGAGAGCCAGAAACATGCGGGAAGCCCACCCTGGAACTAAGCAAGCAAACCCTTCATTACATCAGAGTGACATGTCTCCAAGACAGCAATGTCAAGGACAGCCAAGGGTACCTGAAGCCAAGAGCAGAGCAAGGGCAAATGCTCGCCTAGGCCTCCCAGGGAGAGCACAGCTCCGGGCACATCCCGACGTAGGATTTCCAGCCTCGAGACCAGCACTCCACTGTCAATCCAGATGTCATGAACCTGCATGTTGCCGTGATGCTGGAAGCTATGTTTCTCATATTCCAAACACCACAAGGGTCCTGTCCTCCATGATGGGCAGCTTCCAGACCAAGACAGACTAGGAAGAAGGCCTGACTGCTGGCATCCAGGAAGGAGCTGGTGAAAATTCTATGGTTCACAACCGATGATGGTCTCACGCAGTGCTGGAAGAGGGGGCCGCCGAGGTTCCCAGAAACTCAGCACAACACACAGGCGTCACACCAGTGGAGACCAGGAGATCAACGACTGTGGAGGGGACCGAAGATCAGACAGTATTTTGTTCTGCTGTGCGTGGGGTAACCAGAAGTCAGTCGGCCAGTAACAACAACAACAACAAGCTTCCAGAGGCGAGAGAGAACACATTCCCATTGTTGCGTGTCACTCGGCTTTTGGTCATCCATTGGATTGGCCCCAGGAGGGTTAACCATCCTCAGAAGGCCTGGTGACAGTCCTAGTGAAACACTGACTAAGTGCCTAGCTTTCAACCAAGAGTTCTTTGGTTCAAGCCCATCTGGCACTCTCTGGTAGGAAAGACCAGCTGTTCCGGTAAAGGTCCTCACCTAGGAAACCGTTCTGTCACAGGTGGTCACTTGAGTCTGAAACAGAACTGACTCCATGGTGTCCAACACCACCACCACCAGGGCCTGGAGAGCAAGGGACCAGTCGACCTCTCTCTCAACACCACTTCTTGGAATCCTACCTGCTTGGACTATGATTTACATCTGAGGTCTCTTTGGCTGTGATATTTCCAAGTTCCGTGGATTTGCTTTAGACCACACTCTGCACTCCTTTCTTAAAAGCTGCCCAGCCCAAGCCCGTTTCCCTCACTTTCGTCTTAGAGTAACTTGATAAATGCACTTAACAATAGAAAGGGAGCGAGGGTTTCTTTTAGTTGTTTGCGAGCAATTTACCAGATCGGAACTGCCAGGCATCAGTTGAAAATGGCAAAACTCAATACTTATTCTAATCAGGTGACAAGCAAATCCTTACACCATGCTGGCGATCAAACACACGGTGAGCTCCTCTCCTCTCTCTCTAAGCAAGCTGGACCTTGGCTCGAAATATCCCCAAAATATGAGTGAAAGGGGGGAATTTGTCAGAATGCCCAGATAACGAGATACTTCCTTGCACATCCGAGCTTGCTAACCAGTGCAGACCACCCGGGTGGTGAACACTCCCTTGGCCGTTCCTGACCCACACAGTGCGGCTCTTCAATGTCCGGAGTGAGGAGGAAGGGCCTTTGACGCCCTGAAGAGAGCCTGTGAGCTGGCGTTAAAGAAAATCACCATGTGGTTGAACTCAGGGCCAGAAGTTGTGAGGCCTAAAATGCCAGGAACTCAGTAAAGGCTTTATCATTCATTAGCGGGAAGGCCTGTCCCTCAGCTGACATCCGTCCTGGTAGGACAGAGGCAGTGAGGTGCACGGGTCTGGGGGTGCACGATTCTCACTAAGGCAGAAATTCTCAGGCATCTCAGCAGACTTTTACTTTGGCATGGATCCTTGCCTCAGGTATAATTCCCCGCATTTGCAGATAGTTCAGAAATGTTTTATGTATGTGCTATTTCCAAAGAGTCTTTTAAAATTTCCTTTCTCATAGTATAATCGGTTGTTACTCCTCCTATTGATTTCCCTAAAGAGCATAGGTCTATTCCATTAGAAAAAGAGAAGGAGAAGGGGGGCCAGAAAATAACCTGCAACTTGTGTGTGTGCGTGTGTGTATGTGTGAGGGAGTGTAGATGTATGTGTGTGTGGGGAGAGAGAGAGAGGAGAGAGGAGAGAGGAGAGAGGAGAGAGGTGAGAGGAGAGAGGAGGAGAGAGAGAGAAGAGAGAAGAGAAGAGAAGAGAAGAGAAGAGAAGAGAAGAGAAGAGAAGAGAAGAGAAGAGAAGAGAAGAGAAGAGAA